>NC_137889.1:175588581-175721371 GCF_963455335.1 Martes martes | reverse complement strand
GGAGGAGTTTGCTCTAGCAACAAACTAATTTTGGCTAAGTTATGCAAAGGAGAATTTACAAGAAGAATGTAGGTGAAATTACAGATTTCTGGGCTTCTGGAGATCTGTTTTGGAAACAACTGAGAACCAAAGCAGCCCCAAAGTCCTTGGAGCATGAACTAGAGTTTGAAAGTATGATGCCTCTGTGACAGCTTTCCTACCCCTCTTCTTGTTTATGCTTGCATCTCTTCCTCAGTTGCAATATTCAAGGCACAGAGAATTTACTTCACCAATCTTAGATCACTTCCTGATTCTCTTTGTGTTGAGGAGAAGGGAAATTTGGTCCTTGGACTTATTTAGTGTAGGGAGCAGTTTCTGAGAATTGTCTTTCCACTAATGCTACACACATCGGGAAAGAGAGAGCAGAATATAATTCCTCAAAAGAAAACTGGGTGCTTTTAAGAAGAAGGTTTGATTGCTGAGAGCAAAACCAACAACAAATAGTCACTTCTCTTCAGGAAGATAATAGATGACAGTTTGTTGTCCATCAGGCAGTTTTTTCTAAAGTTTATTAGTAAATGCTTTACAAAGTGTGTATATATACTTTACAGGGTTTCTGAAGCATGATTGTTGTTGTTATTCTCTAGTGTCTCTCCCTCCTTCTCCCTCCTCCTCCCCCTCCTCCCTCTCCCCCTCCCTCACCAGGGCCTCTTCCTCCCACCCTTCTCTCCCACCCCTCTTACACCCCTCCCCTCTCCCTCTCCTCCCCCTCCTCCTTCTTTTCTCTCTTTCTCTATCTGTATCCCACTGTTATCCCTTATTGATTTTAATATGTCAAAACATGATAATTTATAACAAGAAGGTTTAGTGAAGCAGAATGTTAGAGAATTAGGAAGTCAAATCTTGGTCTAATTATTTAAATTTTTTTCCTTAGAAATTTGTATTATTAAGCAAACTAAGAGAAATGTACTCTATAACTTATTTTCTCCAGGAGTTAAAATAAAGCATATAACATTTTATTTATCTATTACCATCATCATCATCATCATCATCATCATCATTATTACAGAGCAGTGAAGTTCAGCTAGTTGGTATTTAACCCTTTTTTCATTCTAGAGATGCCTCCAAATTCCAGCATGTTACTCGCAAAATGAGTAACTTGCTGTGTAGGTTTTTCCAGGTGTTTTAGGCTTGTGGAGATTAATTACATTTGGGGTAATGTTTATATATGTACAGGACTAAATGTTACAGTGACATGGTAGTCTAGTCTACTTTAAAGAGACTTCTGAGATCTTTTAGTTCAATCCCTACCTAATGAGGGGACTTGACCTATATCTCTGGAATTTATTATGTAGTATCCATTGAAAGTTTCCTGGGATAAAGAAAGGTACTCTTTGAAACAATCTGCTCTGTTATCGGACAGTGCTAAAATCACTTTCTTCATCAATTCTTTAAGATTCAGTGACACCAGTTACTTTTGATCTATTCTTTTATGAATGTAATTTAAACATTTTTTTAAAATAAGTGATGTTTCTTTTTTTTTATAATCAGTGTTTTTTTTTTTTTAAACTATGCAGGTAGTAGAAAATTTTATGAAATAAAAAGTGCAATTTTAGAAGCATCTTATACCACTAAAGTAATTCTTTCTTTATACAATTTCTGCATATCTAAGTTCAGCCTCCTGGAGCAAGACAATGTGTCTGTCTACTCTTTCTTCACATAACAGCACTGCAGGTGTTTGAACACAGCCATCATGTCCTCATTGTTTTTCTCCCTTTCTTACTGTGCCATGTATTTTCAGTTGTTAAAATAAATATTTTAAATGTATATAAGACATCTTTAAAAGAGAAAATAAGACTGCCTAATGTTTTCATGGAAACACTTGTATGACATTTGTGCAATTTCATTTTATTACCTAAATTAAGGACAGTACTGAATAGGCTTGCTTGACATTCTGAATCACATCTCAGCTAATACTGAGTTTTTAGGTGAAACCTCAATATGAATACCTGTAGGTACCATTTATATACACAAATGGCATTTTTGTTTGGGACACTGATTCAATAAAAAAGAAACATAATTTTGTCATTAAAATGTTATATGCCTATATTGTTAAAGATTTCTACATAACGGGACTGGTAATCATAATTCTCCTTTTATGATAGCATTACTTTAATTTGTAAAAACACTGCATTGAAAGATCCTGAAAAGTGCCTGTGTTAGTACATGCATCACCTCTTTAATGAATAAAAGAAGTGTCCTTTCAAGGTCGCATGCATGTAATCTAGTTCCCATGAAAATAATTAATAGCAAATATTATCAACTCTTCTAATTAAGAAAGAGGTTCTTCCTGAGAAGACTTAACACAGCAATAGAATGAAGAAAAAAATTAATGTAAGCCCATGATTGTGTCATTGAGATGTATTTCTTAATATTTTCCCCCTAACTTGTATAATTTATAAGAAAATGGTTATAATATATAACTACTCAGTAATGTGTTTTTAAAACAATAATGTATCTTTGTATTCATAGAGCTATCCTTTAATAAAAAATAACTGCTTATTGTTCCACAGCTTGGGTGTTCTAAAAATTATTTTATCCATTCCTCTTCTAATGAATATGTAAGTCTTTTGATTATTTATAACAAATGATGTTACAAAGAATTTCTTTGCAACTGGGTGTGAATATATCTATAATAGATTCCTTGAACTGGAAATATTGGGCTCAGAGTATGTGATTTTGGTTATTGACATACAAACCCACATTGTTCTCTAATGACATTGTAATTTCCATTCACATCAGGTACATGACTTTGGAGCATTAGCTTCTTCGCATTCTCTCCAATAATGAAGAATAATTACAATATTTTTAATTTGGGCAGATTGATAGCCAAAAACATCTCATTTTAATTTTTTAATTTTTTTTTAGTTAAGGAAGTTGTAATTTGGGACCATTTGAATATCTTTTCCTATGGATATCCTTTCCTCATTTTAATTTTTATTTAATTATTTTTAAAATTTTATCATATTTAAATATAATTAATTAACATATGGTGTATCATTCATTTCAGAGGTAGAGTTTGGTTATTCATCTATTGCATATAACACCCAGTGCTCATCACATCGTGTGCCCTCCTTAATGTCCATCACCCAGTTACCCCATCCCCCTATGCATCTCTCCTCCAGCAATCCTCAGTTTGTTCCCCGTAGTTAAGAGTTTCTTAAGGTTTGTCTCACTCTCTGATTTCATCTTGTTTTATTTTTCCCTCTCTTCTCCTATGATCCTCTGCTTTGTTTCTTAAGTTTCACCATGAGTGAAATCATATAATTGTCTTTCTCTGATTAACTTATTTCACTTAGCATAATACCCCCTAGTTCCATCCATGTCATGGCAAATGGTAAGATTCCATTTTTGATGGCTGACTAATATTCCATTAAATATATATATTTACCACATCTTCTTTTTTTCTTTTTTTTTTTTTAAGATTTTATTTATTTATTTGACAGACAGAGATCACAAGTAGACAGAGAGGTGTGCAGAGAGAGAGAAGGAAGCAGGCTCCCCACCGAGCAGAGAGCCCCATGTGGGGCTCAATCCCAGGACCCTGAGATCATGACCTGACCCGAAGGCAGAGGCTTTAACCCACTGAGGCACCCAGGCACCCCTACCACATCTTCTTTATCCATTCATCTGCCCATGGACATCTGTGTTCTTTCCATAATTTGGTTATTGTGGACATTGCTGCTATAAACATTGGAGTGCTGGTGCCCCTTTGGATAACTATGTTTATATCCTTTGGATAAATACCTCGTGGTGCGATTGCTGGGTCATAGAGTAGCTGTATTTTTAACTTTTTGAGCAAACTTCTTACTGTTTTCCAGAGTGACTTGCATTCCCATCAACAGTGTAAGAAGGACCCCTTTCTCTGCATCATCACCAAAGTTTGTTAATTTTAGCCATTCTGACTGTGTGAAGTGGAATCTCATTGTGGTTTTGACTTGAATCTCCCTGATGCCAAGTGATATTGAGGATTTTTTCATGTGTCTGTTGCCCATTTGTGTGTCTTCTTTGGAGAAATGTCTGTTCATGTCTTCTGCCCATTTCTTGGCTGAATTATTTTTTCTTTGGTTGCTGAGTTTGATATATTCTTTATGGATTTTGGATAATAACCCTTTATCTCACAAGACATTTGCGAATATCTTCTCCCATTCTGTAGGTTGTCTTTTGATTTTGTTCATTGTTTCCTTTGCTGTTCAAAAGCTTTTTATCTTGATGAAGTCCCAGGAGTTCATTTTTGCTTTTGTTTCCCTTATCTGTAGAGAAATGTCTAGCAAGAACTTTCTGTGCTCAAGGTTGAAGAGGTTGTTGCTTCTCTAGGATTTTGATGAATTCCTGTTTCACATTTAAGTCTTTAATTCATTTTGAATTTATTTTTGTGATTGGTGTAAGAAAATGGTCCAGACTTGCCTTATTTTTAGTTGTTTTATTATTATTGATTTCTTATTGGAGCCCTTTTAAAATTAAGGTTGTTATTTTTTGTCTATTATGTATGAGACAAATATCTTATTTCAGTGTGATATTGGTTCTTTAACAACAGTTTGTGTAAGTATTTTTTGCAAATGACTTTTTTTTCTATTATTAATGTCAGTCTTTTATAATGTATGGTTTTCTGTTATGTTTATGGCAATCATTTCTTTTTAAAGATTTATTTGTTTATTTGAGAGAGAGAAGGGGTGGGGGCAGAGGGAGAAGAAGAGGGAAAGAAGCAGACTCTCCCTCAGCACAGAGCCCCAGGCAACTGGACCTGAAGACCTGAGCCTGAAGACCTGATCTGAAACCAAGAGTACAGTGCTTAGCCACTGAGCCACCCAGGTGTACCTATACCAGCCTTTTTAACCCCAAGATTATAAACTGTTGTTCTTTATTTCTCTTATTGATAATATTTCTTTTTTAGCTGGATATCAAAATGGGGGAAAAACAATATAGTAATTTTTAATATATATTATGGAGTGCTTACTGTGTGGTAGGCTCAGATCTTTCCTAAGATCTTTGCACTCACTAATCCATTTAATCTTCAAAACTATCTAATAAGGTAGGTTATTCATCACTCTGGATAAGGACACTGAAGCACAAAGAGATGAAGGGGTCACTCAGCAGGTATGTGATGAGTCAGGAATCAACCCTTTGCAGTCTGCCTCTTCAACCTGTTCAGTAAACATAATGAATTACTTGCTAATACAAGCAGGTTTAATCATGTACTATATGTTGGCTAACTGAACATAATTAAAAAGAAGAATTATATTTTAATATATCTTTGTTTCTAGCACTATTGGATTGCATTATGTGAGGGACTATGGTAGAAGCTTAAGTGCTTCCCCCTTTCACATGGAATTCAGAACTAAGAAAGTTGTATAGTAACTTGAAAACAATGGAAAACAAATAAGAAGATCAAGCAGTCAGAAAACAAATGGTATACTTCAGAAATGAGAAGCTCTTGGTCATCAAATTCACAGGTTATATAGCATGAAGTTTTCAGTTGTAGAAGTCCTCCTTTCCTCTCTCTGAACAATCAAGAATATGTGGAGTCACAGGACAGCTTTGGAGGAACAGAGGACACTGCATTTCTGAGAAAAAAAGAAAAAGAATCTCTTCAAATAAGAAAAAAATACAGTAACTCAGTCTAATACATTATGGCACCTAAGAGGTCATCTGAAACAATCATTTTGTTTTAATAAAGAAGAAAAAAAGCTTTATAGAGGAGAGTGATGTCACTTGGTAGCAGTTCTGGGACTAGAACTCTGTTAGCTAGCTCCTAAATTAGTGTAATTTCCACTACCTTCAGTTTTTCTGCTGCATATCCTTTATAATGTAATGGCTTTGATTGAAATAATTTTTAAACTGCTAATTAAGCAGTGACCCACCTTGATATTTTAAGCAACATGTTTATGCTCATATTAAATTACAAGAAGTGTGTAGCTTCAAGAGAGGGGGGAAAAAACCCAACCCTGACCTTGTGAAGTCCTTCCTGTATGGATTTGGTAGAAATTTCCAACTCAGTTTCATCTTCTATATTTAGATACCTTAATAACATTCAAGGTTATCATAGGAAAATATTTCTGGCAGTGTTTCTTTTCTTTCATATGTTATTTTTTGACTGTATTAGGAAATAGAAAACAAAAAACAAATAGAACAGATGAAATCCAGAACATCCAATTAAACAATATTTATGTGGTTAGAGAGGATCTTGGCTATTATGCCAGATATAATTATTTCTTAACTTTAATATTTCCTTTTACTTGGATGATGCCAGAGGATAGCATTTATTCAAGCAAAAGGTACAATGTATAAAATAAAATATCTACTTAAAAATATATACAGAAGTTAATTGTATTTTTGTCCTTCAATGTTAGGTTAGTTACAGAATGGTGGCCATTATATTTAGTGTTCCTGCTCACATCCTCTGAAGGATATATCCAATGCTGGTAACTCCTTTGAACAGAGTTTCTCACAGACTTTAACGAAATATTTTTTGTTCCCTTCTGTTGGGGCTTTAGGAGGGGAATCCTCTGACTGAAATATTCTTATAATGCACTTCAGCTTTTTGGTCTTTGTATGAAGAGGCAATGTAGTTATTTTATGAAATAATCTGTGTCTTGAAATATTCTTAAACGAAGAAAGCTGCATTCATTCAATCTTCATGCATTCAAATATTCATTTCTTTTTGTCTGTGGCAGTGATTTTTGTAATGATCAAGGAGAAGAAAGAAGGAAGAAAGGGTAGACTGACAAAGAATGAACAAGAATTCAATCCAGAGCAGTCTCTGAGTTAGGCTGCCTACGTTCCACCACTTTGCTGGTGTAACATTTGTCAAATTATTTAACCTGTTTTTCATTTTGCTCATCTCAAAAGGGGGACAAAATAGTGCAGTAGAGAAAGAGATGTTAATTAATGTAATGTGACTGTTAACTATTTTTATATCTTTGTTTTAAAGATTTTGCTTTTGTTTTTGTTTAAATGTCTTCTTTTCAATAACTGCCCTTAAATTGAGTTTTGTGGAAAATGACATGACATCTTACAATGGAGGATTGTCTACAAAAATAATATTTATTAATTTTATACTGTTCAGAGTTTTCAAAATGTTGTTCTAAATGTGGAATTGTTGAGTCTTATGACAATTTTCTATCATCGCCATCATGGTCATTAATCTCCTCAAATAGACAAAGCCTCTTATTCTAAGGTACTCGAAGAGCAGACTGAGTAGGAAATGAAATATGGATCAATAAATTCCTCTCTTTTCACTTGATATTATGTCGCCTAGGACCTAGGTACTTGATGGGAATAGAGAAAATGGGGATTTAAGAATATGTTAAGGGGGTGCCTGGGTGGCTCAGTGGGTTAAGCCTCTGCCTTTGGCTCAGGTCATGATCTTAGGGTCCTGGGATCAAGCCCCACATCTGGCTCTCTGCTCAGCGGGGAGCCTGCTTCTCCCTCTCTCTGCCTGCCTCTCTGCCTATTTGTGATCTCTGTCAAATAAATAAATAAAATCTTCAAAAAAAAAAAGAATATGTTAAGATAAAGAAGCAATTACTCTCATAATTGTTGGCTAATAATGCTTAGTCTTTCTTTTTTATTTTACAAAAAAAAATGCAAAGAAAATTATGAAGTGAGACTATATCCGTCATTCTTAACTGACAGCAAACTGCTTGTAATCTTCAAGATATTAATAAATTTTATGTAAAGTAGGTAAAAGATTAAGTGAAAGGTAGTAAAAAATACTTGGTGCAAAGTTAGACACTCTTAAACTGTAATAAAAAATCTGAAAACTAGGAAAGATTCAGAGTTAAAAAGTTGTTTACTACTCATTCATGAGGAACAAAGCCAATATGGGATGAAGAAGTTATTTATAGTGTATCTACCTATCTATCTATCAATCTATATGGTTAAATGTGTGCATTCATGTATTTGTATAATTGTTTTCCAAGTTCAGATAGTGATTATTTTAGAAATTACTGTTGATTATACTCAGATTTTAATTTTTTAACTGTTATTATAAATTACATTGATTCTTTTCTATACCTTTATGAATTTTCTTTAATGATTTTATTTAACTCTTCCAGTAGCTTTATGCATTTATTGAATATTTTAAGTAACTACACTGCACCATATGGAATACAAAAGTGAATAAATCACATTCTTAGTTGGAAATTGATATTATCGAACAGAGAAGTATGCTAATCTGGGTTGCCTGATTATGTCCATGCCCTCAATATATAGACCAAATAACTTTCACTGAGATACTGGATAGTAAATTATTCTAGTTATGTAAATACTCTATTTGTATAGAAGTCACATTCTGACAGCTCTAGCAGTTAAAGCAAATTTACTAAGAAAGTAAATGAAAACAATTTCTTACTGGAAAACACACTGCAAGAGTCCATAGAGGATTATAATAGGATTAGAACCACCCATTGTGCCAGGGAATATTTTTAAACTTATGTGTAAAGTTATGTTACCTAATTTAGTGAATTTTACATCACAAACTATTAACAGCATGGATTAGCATTACTAAAAATGGAAAACAATGTGTCATCATTCTTTTTTTTTTTTTTTTTTTTTTTAAGATTTTATTTTGACAGTTCACAAGTAGGCAGAGAGGCAGGCAGAGAGAGAAGGGAGGAAGCAGGCTCCCTGCTGAGCAGAGAGCCCGATGCGGGGCTCGATCCCAGGACGCTGGGATCATGACCTGAGCCGATGGCAGCGGCTTTAACCCACTGAGCCACCCAGGCGCCCCTGTGTCATCATTCTTAATGAGGAAGAAGACACAAGAAGCAACATGCCCAGCAATAAAGCAAATGTCCTTATTGATCTCGCTAACTCCTAAAGGCATGACCTTATAACTACGTAATTTAGAAATCAATATTTCTAATGACTGTATTATCAAGAGAAAAGATAAATTATATTTTGGTGTTCCCTGTTTTAAAGATATGGGAAAGCTTATGCTTTAACATTTTTCTCAACATTAATTAGTAATTTTTAAAATAATGTTTTATTGAATAAAAGGGTAAATTTAAACTTATGTGCAAACAGAATTTCCATGATAACTGTTAGTTACTGAGTTTTTCTCAGTTGACTCAATTTTTCATTAAGTTTTCTATTCCAATTCTTAGTTTTAATAAAACAATTACCCAACATAAAGTATCAAGGCAGCCAAAACCATTCTATTATTTACTGCCAGCTTCCTGATTCTTGTGCTTTTATTCATTTCCCACAAATCATATCAACTTTTAAAAGAGAATAACATTTCATGAATATTAATTCTTACTCTTCCTGCCTTCCAGAACAGGAACAAATACTTACTGTGTCATGTCTGCTGTATTCAAAGTCTTTACTAAATATTTTGCAAAGCCAGTGCCCTCATACAGTTTGTATCTATGATACTATAAGGATGTGCTAAGTAAAGTAACACAGCATAAGTAGTACAACTTTAGACAACTTATTTTTCATTCCTGCGCCTTAGTTTTCCCATTTGTAAGATAAGGATAATTATAGCCCTCACTCAGCGGGAATTTATGAGGCTTGGATGAAATAGTTGGCAGACTTAGAAAAGTAAGTGGCAGGGGCACCTGAGTGGCTCAGTCAGGTAAGTGTCTGCCTTAGGCTCAGGCCATGATCCTAGGGTCTTGGGATCAAGCACCGCATCAGGCTTCCTGCTCAATGGAGAGCCTACTTCTCTCTCTCCCTCTGCTGCTCCCCAAGCTGTGCTCTCTCTCTTTCTGTCAAATAAATAAATAAAATCTTAAAAAAGAAAAGAAAAGTAAGTGGCACACACTGAGTGCTTAGTAAGTTAATAAAATAAGTGTATTATAATGGCTTAGAAGAAGGAAGTTACATCTATCTTCTTTAGCCTTCACGAAACATATAGTAACTGAGATGGACCTTAAAAATGTGATTTTGACAAGTAAAGAAGGCAAGGCTCTAAAAAAGGCTGTTTCAAATGGAGAGAACCATTGCTCACAGATGGGACTTTATGTCGTTTCACTGGTATGAAAAGTAAGCATGAAGGAATAGGATCAAACTAGTTGAAAACGTTATGTTAGGGTCAGGGAGTGGGAAGCCAAATAGGCCAGTCTAAGAAGTTTTTACTTAATTTAGAAATTGCAAAAATCAAAAAGGAGTAAGTCTTATATGATTAAAATTTTATCATAGAAAATCATAGGAAAAAATGTATAGTATAGTTTGTTTAACAAAAGAGATTGGAGGGAGAGAGACATGTTATATGTTACTACAAAAACAAACGAACAAACAAACAAAAACAAAAACCAAAAAAATGACCAAATAAAGCAGTAGGTTAGTGGTAATAAGATTGGGAAAGATGGAGTTATGTATGAAAGTTATAAAACTAAATTTTTCCAGTTTGAGTATCTACTAGATTTTTTTAATCCTAATGTGGGTTGTAGGATGACTAATAAAAATGCTTAGAATAAACCAAAACGAATTTTCCAACCATGATAGCATAACTGGGGTTGGAGTAGCTGTGTGTCAATAAATCACTAGAACACTGGACAATATAGAATAGAATGCAATGAGGAGAGCCCTGTGATCACTTTGGCTTTTTCCCTGAAAATATTTTCCAAACATGATGCAAGGAGGAGCCAAAACAGATTTAGTAGTCTCTTTGGTTGAGGTGTCATAAATAGAATTTGGAGGTCTAGATTGCTGGAATTTGCAAGGTAGGAAGAGGGTATGGAGAAAAACCTTCAGAATTCTGATCAGTGGTTTCATTTGGGTCTATCATTGAATACTAAGCTGGCCAGTTATAGAGGAAAATTCCATGAGGCTGGTTAGGGAATGAATAGGGAGTTATAATACGATCAATTTTCACAGGTCATCCAAGGCTAGGTGTTTTCAGCTTCAACAGGCTAGAATAAGGAGAGCTGTTTGAACACCTAAGACATTCATAAAAGACCCCATAAGGGTGACACCTTAAAATTGGATATAAATTTAGCTGAGAATAAAGGTTACATTGGGCCTGTGCATGCCCACCCCCAAATAACAGCCCTAAAACAAGTCTCAAAAGGATCAGCCTGGTCTGCACATAATTGCCTATTAATAGAATAGTCTAACACTTTTTAAAAATTCAACAAAATGTAGTACTCAATAATATAAGATTCACGATGTCCAAAAATAAACACAAAAAAATCATTAAATATGCAAAGAAAAACATAACTCTTAATTTCCTTAGGAAAAAATCTGATAGTAGAAAGTAATATAGAAATTACAGAGATGTGGAAGGGGCACCTCAGTGGCTCATTTGGTAAGCTCTGACTCTTGATTTTGGCTCTGGTCATGATCTCAGGGTTGAGAAATCTAGCCCCCCCCACCATGCGTCTTCCTGCTGGGCATGGAGCCTACTTAAGATTCTTTCTCTCCCTCTCCCTCTGCCCCCACCAAAAAAACCCCAAGAAATTACAGAGATGTGGAAATAGCAGAAAATGACTTAAATAATTTATATTAAACATGCTCAGGATTTAAAGGAAAAAAATGAAAATGATAGCAATACAAATGGAGGCTATATGAGAATTAAATTGAACTTTTAAAGCTGAAATATAAAAGACCTGAAATGAAAATTCAATGGATTAGATTTATAGTTTAGAGTAGAAAAAAAAATCAGTGAATTTGAAGACCTAGAAATAGAAACTATCAAAAGTGAAGCACAAAGGTAAAAAAAATATATAAAAATAAAAATAGACCTTCAGGGATCTGTGGGAACTGTGGACAGTATCATGTGGTTTAAAGAGGAGGGGGGAAGAGAGATTTTTGAAAAAGCAATGGTCCGATTTTTCCAAGTTTGATTAAAATTATAACCAACAGATCCATAAATATCAGATAACCTAAACCAGGATAAAAATAAGGAATGCCAAAACAAGGTACATCATAAGCTAATTGCTAAGAATCAGGATTAAAGAGAATGTCATAAAAGGAGTAAGAAAAAAGAAGGCATGTCATAATTTTGGGAGGATGGGGAAATATCAGAATTATTGCAGATATTTCATCATAAGTAATTAAAGATAAAAGATGGGATATTTTTTTAAGAATGCCAAAGGAAAAAAAAAAACTAAAATAAATCTAGATTTCTATATCCAGCTAAAATTTCCTTCAAGATGAAAGTGAAATGTAATTTTTCCCCCCAAAGAATTTATCACCAACAAAACTGCATTACCAGAAATATTAAAGGAAATTTCAGGCTAAAGGAAAGTGATATTATATGAATCTAAACAAAGAAGATTATCTAAACAAATCTTCAACAAATTAAAGATTGCTGGTGTTGTGAGAGATATGTGTATATATGTAAGTGGATTATTTTCCCATTATATAATTAAAAATATAGTTGACTATTTGAAGTAAGATAATAACAACATACTGTATGATATGTAACACTTGTAATAGTCAAAGATGTGATAGCATCCTTCTATAAAGTTTTTGCTTTATATATAAAGTAATAAGGTATTATTTGAAAGTATGGTGATCATAAGTATGAGATGTATATACATATTATAAACCATAAAGTAACCATAAAAATACCCAGAATAGGTGCAATTAATAGGCAAATGATTAAAAATAAGATGGAGGGGTGCCTGGGTGGCTCAGTCATTTGGGTGGCTGGCTCTTGATTTCAGCTCAAGGATACTCTCTCTCCTTCTCCTTCTGCCCTTCCCTCCACTTTGTTCTCATTCTCTCTCTCTCTCAAATAAATAAATCTTTTAAAAAAAGAAATAAAAAGGCATAATGTTCAATTAATCAAAAAAACTTAAATAGAAGAAATAACAAATGAGACAGAAAATAAAAGCAAGATTATTTTTAAGCCTAAACTATTAATAATTACATTAAATCTAATATACAAAAAATTATGCTTTTTATATATAATAAGACACATGAAATACTTAGGTATATACAGAACAAAATACGTGCAAGATCCGAGCAACAAAAACTAAAAATAATTGATAAAAGAAATTATATAAGACCTAGGAGACTGGGAAGCTATATCATGTTCATTGTTTGGACTGCTCACTATTAAGATGTGAGTTCTTAATGACATTGTTAGATTCAGCGCAATCCCAGTCAAAATATCATCAGGCATTTTTATAAAAATTGACAGGCTGATTGTAAAATTTATATGGAAATATCAAGTACCTATAATAACCAAACCAATTTTGAAAAAGAAGAAAAATTGAAGGACTTAAATTACCTCTTTCAAGACTTATTATGAAGTCACAGGAATCAAGAACAGATAGTATTAGTGTAAGTGTTGACATAAATATTATTGGAAATAGAGAGTCCAGATATAGAACCTGCACAATCTTGAGAAAACAGTTCAGTGGAGAAAGATAATTAAAAAGTGGCACCTGAAAAAACTGGATAGTCATATGAAAAATAAAAAATCAAACTTCATACATTATATAAAATTTAATTCTAAGTGGATCATAGACCTAAATTTAATAGTGAAAATATAAACTTCTACAAGAAAAATTTTAGAAAAATCTTAGTGACATTCAATTTGGCAAAAGATTACTTGTAGCATACAAAAACCATGAAGTGTAAAAGTAAAAATTTAAAAGATTGACAAGCAAAATCAGAAATTTTGCCTTTCAAAAGACACAAAAATGAAAAGCAAGCTATCATTTGCGAGGAAATATTTACAAAATATATATCTGACCAGGAAATACATAAAAATATATAAAGAGATATTACAACTAAATAGTAAGAAAACCACCCAATTGGGCAAAGTATTTTAAAAGGTACTTGATTCATATATATGTATATATACATATGTGTATGTATACATACATACATACACACAAAATCTGATGCATTTCTAGTCTTTTTATTGGTGAGTTTCCTGTCCCTATCAATCAAAGGAGGTATGCCTTTTCCTAACCATCATCACATATCACATACATAGTGGGCATGTCAATGCTTCAGAGGTAGTAGAGATCAAACAAGTCATTGATTAATGTGGTGATGTCACTGTGAGCTGAATAAAGTTGTTTAGCAGAGCTAACACAGCTTTCATTTAGGTAAGCTGGCTTCATTTTAAAGCATACTGTGCTGTTTCCAAGATGGTGATTGATTTAAGGTAAGTGAGCAAAGTCTTTAAGATTCATGGAATGGGAAGAGAATGCTTGTGTTCCTAGTGGTGACCAGGCAAGAAGTCCACTAGATTTCCAGGCTAGTTTCTTCCTTTCAACTATTTATTACAAAAACAAAACAAGAAACAAACTATTTCATATTTTCTTCCTTTTTAGACTATGGCTATACATGCAAAGATGAATGGCTATTTAGTGGAGTTTGAATGTTGACTATAGAAAATGAAACTAAAATGTTGAAGAAAGAATAAATGATTTTCTTCAGTTCGATCTCGTAGCTATAATTGATGCCATCCCTCTGTACTGAGTAATGTTCTTAGCAGAGAGATCATGTAAACTTATTGGAAGTTCAGATTCATGTTTCAAGGATCTTATGAACTCCTATGGGAATGTATTGATTCTTTAAATTAATGATATTTTCTGGATTTTTATGTTGTTAAGTAACAGAACCTCATTCTTTAAATCTGCCCTTCCAAAGGAAACATTGTGTGGAATTTTACTGTATAAAATTAACAACAACAACAATAAAAGGCAAGTGGGAGGTGTGTGAACCTGAAGCTCTTCAAACTCAGAACTCAGTGTTCTTTCATTTCAGAAATCTCCACAGAGGTCTAGGGTTTCTGCTGAGATCTCCTGACCTCCTGGGGACCTTATGGTTCATGTGCACACAATTTAAGTCAATAACAAAGATAATTTTGCAGCAGGTCTCCGTTATTTTTTCTGAAGACGTGGTCAAAACCTTACAGATGTCTAACTTGGTTTTGTTACAAACTAAATGGGTTTGTTTGGATACTTTTAATGCACAAAAATCCTGCTTTTAATAACCAAAAATTGAACTAATTTCAGTCCTGTGGTGAAAATATCAGATCATCTAACCCATAATGTTATCTTCAGAATATCATTTATTCATGCATGCCACAGTTATTTACTGACAGAGCCATTCTAAGTGCTGAGAATAAAACAGCGAATAAGATGAAGTCCATGTCCTTATTAAACTTTCATTATAGGGAAGGTGATTTAAAAAATTGACCAATTTAAAAAGTCGATAGTTAACTATGTCGGGTAAAATTATATGTATGTAAGGACAGAGAACATTAAAGGAATAGGTAAGGGGTTGGGGGAAGCTGAGGAGCTATATTTGAACAGAGATCTGAATGAAATTGTGACACTGATTGAATCCAAGTGTACCCTTCGAATGTTCCAGTTAGCCAACGTGAAATTCATTGGTGCATGTGATAATGGTTGTATTCAAGTAACGGGGATGGAAGTCTGACTGCAGTGAATAGGAGGATAGGAGAGATGAGGAAGAAAGTAGGTATTGACATCTCTTTCAAGGGCTTTGGCTGATTAGGGCAGAAAATCAATTTTGGTTAAATAAATGATAGAAAAGTTGGGCTGGTTTTCCTGATTCATTATAGTGCTCTTTTACATGGATGGTATTTCATAGATTAGTGGCTATCAAAATTTTTCTAAACATATTTTATTCATTTGACCAAATACATATCTTTTGTGGAGTTATCACACATTTAAAGGTATCTTAAGAACATCAACAAATAATCTCGTGAATTTGTTAGCTTGCATATCAATAGATGATGTTATATTGAAATATTCAATGAGGATATGCTATTGCAAATGCCATGCTAGAAAGTCTAGCATTTATGTTTATATATAAATGCATACATATGCAGACATATACATGACCTTGTTATACATTTACTGTAGGAATAAATGAAAATAAATGGGTGCAGAAAAAAAAAGGAGCATGCGACTTTCCATGAGTGTTACCCAATTGATTTGTTTCATTTGTTTTTGTTTTTGTCTAAATGATGGAACAACATCTTCCTGGGGGCAATCAGAAGGGGTTGGACTGTAAGACTTGAGATGACGGGTTGGATTTTTTTTTTTTTTTAAGATTTTATTTATTTGACAGAGAGAGACACACAGAGAGAGGGAGCACAAGCAGGGGGTGTGGGCGAGGGAGAAACAGGCTTTCCATGGAGCAGGAAGCCCGACGTGGGGCTCGATCCCAGGACTTCGGGATCATGACCTGAGCCACAGGCAGATGCTTAACTACTGAGCCACCCAGGTGCCCCGATGGGTAGGATTTTAATAGCCGAAGAGGTAGTGGGAAAATGATATCTTTTTTTTTTTTTAAAGATTTTATTTATTTATTTGTCAGAGAGAGTGAGCAGAGGCAGACAGAGAGGCAGGCAGAGGCAGAGGGAGAAGCAGGCTCCCTGCTGAGCAAGGAGCCCCATGTGGGACTCGATCCCAGGACCCTGGGATCATGACCTGAGCCAAAGGCAGCCGCTTAACCAACTGAGCCACCCAGGCGTCCCTGGGAAAATGATATCTTGAAACAGGGTCAGAGGTAAAGCATACGCGGGAAAGTATGAGACATATTCAAGGTATGGTAAAGGATCTGACTGGATGCATGCAGAGGAGAAAGAACATAAAAAGAAAATTAAAATGTATTGAATGTTTTTTGTGTCCTACAATTATCTCAATAAACTTGCAAAATGTACCTCAGATATTTTCATTTTACTAATGAGAAAATAAAGGTGAAAAAAATGTTACATCCCTAAAAAGTGGTAAATAGAATCAGCAATGTTAAGCCTATCTCTCTGGCTCTGAAGTGTCTTTTCTACATCACTTTGCTTTCTTAGATGAATCCATAAAGAATGACTGAGCTCATATTTTGGTGGGCCTTCAATGCTGAGTTAAAGAATTTCAACTTCATTTATTAAATAACATATGTGTGATAAGAAGTGTTATTAAATAATACTGAAAGCTTTTGAGTAGGCATTGGTACAATCAGAATTGTGCTTTGGAAATTTAGTCCAATGGCTGAGTCTAGAACTGAGTGGTATGAAGAAGTCAGGATTGAACACACCAAGATTGAGTCAAATGTAGTCATGTAAGTGGAAGGTAGTGAGAGGATGGCAGCTATGGGGTTGTGCCACTCAACTATACCTTCCAGAAAGAACCCGCTGGTCAGCTGCACGTTGGACAGTTGGTGAACAATTCCTACCGTTAGGGCTTTTGGGATCCACATTGACTTTTGAACCAAGGTCATGCTTTTCCTGCGCAGGTCTCTATCAGTGGCTGAGCATGTCAGGTGTTCTAGAGTCTGGCCATTTCTGAACAATGTGGGACTCCTGTAATAGGAAGTCCTTGCTCCAAAGCTTTCCCCTGGGTTAGCCAAGACTTTGTCAGATCTTTACTCTGTTTTGAGGCTTTCTCTGCCCAGTCCTCCTACTTTCCTCCACCGAAATCTTTTGTTTTTCTTTTCTTTTCTCTTTTTTTTTTTTTTTTTTGAAGTTTATTTATTTATTTGACAGAGAGGGCACAAGCAGGGTGAGTGGCAGGCAGAGGGAGAGGAAGAAACAGACTCACTGCTGAGCAGGGAGCCCAATGTGGGGCTGGATCTCAGGATCCTGGGATCATGACCCAAGCCACCCAGGCACCCCTAAACTTTTTCTTAACATTTTCCACATCTATATGACAGTCTGAAGTCTTTCCTTACCCAGTCTTTCTTCCCCTTTTATCTTTTACAGATATTATCCCCAACAAATCTCATGTGTTCCTAACTCTATGTCAAAAATGTTCATTCTACAGTAGTTAATGTGGGGAAATCAAAAAGTGAAGACAGATGCTAGAGCTGCTTCGGGATGATTATGGTGATGATGATGATGATAAGATGACTTTAGCATCACTTAAATTCTTCAGCCAAAAATGCAGTTTATGAATGTGCAGTTTCTAGAGTTGACAGTGTATTCAAAGAGGTGGAGAAAGAAAGAAAGAAAGAAAGAAAGAAAGAAAGAAAGAAAGAAAGAAAGAAAGAAAGAAAGAAAGAAAAGTTTTTGACTAACTAAAAAGTTAGTCAAAAAAAAAAAAAAAGAAAGAAAGAAAAAGAGGCTCGAGGGTAGTAAGAGGAGATCTGTGCCAGCAGAGAGAAGAGTTTCATTGAGGAGGAGGGAATCAATACCATAAATGCTGCCAAGCTGACAAGGAGGGCGATCACAGCCAGAAGGTCATGTTACCTGTTTTTTGGGTTTCTGAAATATAACTTAATTCTTAATGTGAGCATAATGGGCTGCAAGCAACAGGGACTGAGAGGGGTCACTAATCTAGAATCTTGAGTTTAGAATTTAATGAGGTCAAAATCCCTGCAGCAGTAGGTATATTTTTTCTTGTATGTAATTTTGATAAGGAATTAGTATAAGAATCATAACCAACAGTAGTTAAGACACGCAGATATTCCTTAGTAGAATAAATACCATTGATCCCAAGAATAGAAACTTGGAAGATACACATACACATTTAATTTGCATTAGTCTTTGTGATTCTGCCTAGTCTGGTTGAAGCAAAAGGAACTAAGCATAATATCTCCCTAATTTGGTTTACACCTATATTTTCTAGAGTGTGACTTTCAGATTGCTGTGACATATGCCATCTGCATTATTACAGTTATTTAAAACTGTGTTTAGAAAGGGGAAGTTAGAAAAATAGGGTTTTGACTAATGGCTTTACTTATCTAATATTTAGGCCAATTAACGGTGTCATTTTCTTTAGGGGTTTTCACCACTGACCTGCACATTTTACCATGCAAAGTTGTGTGCTCATTTTTATGTAATATAATCATCTTAATTATGTTCCTAACTCTGTCCTTCCATGTTATTTGAAGCTAGACATTACTCATTGGGGAGGAATAGTATATTTCCAAGTAGAATTGGGCTGTAATTCCTGTACTCGCTGGGTGTATTCAGAGAACAGTTCTCCAACTGTGATATTAATATTACATTATTTATCATGAAGGAAACTTGCCGACTTATTTCAAATGAAAGGCCAAGATTATGCCCTATGGGGATAATAATGGCATTTATTTTTTGTATAAAAGTATTGATCTAATTATTTCCTTAATGGTACCAGGAGAAGCATATGGCTTCCTGTATTACCATTAGCATGATTCTAGTTTATGCATATAATACTAAGTTATATTTAAAACTAATGTTTAGATCTTATAACTGAAAAGTTTTATGTAAAATTCTTTTATTGATCATAAATGTCAGAATGTTGATAATGCTGATATATTTTTATATAATATAATTTTCTCACTAATTCTACTAAAGATGTGTACAAAAACTGTGACATAAAACACTAATTAATGATTTACTGGGTTTGAGTGTGAACTAAGCATTTTAATTGAAAAAAAAAAAAGAACAGCTCAGAAGTACTGCATTAAACAATGGGGAATTAATAATGGCAAACAGAGGAATTTCTAGAACTGCTATTCCAAGTTCAAATTTGAGGATGGTGGTTGGAAGGTCTCCAGTGACCAGTAGCTCTTGCTGTCTTGAAGAGTGCATTCTGGCTTTGGTTGCCACTGATCAGCACCAAGAAAAAGCTGGGTCACTTTCATCTGTTTGGCTTTATGCAGCCATTGTTTTGGTGCATTCTTTAAATTTAGCTAGTTCAGTGAGTTTTTGGTGGTATCTTTTGGTTTATTTTGTTTTCCCAGGATAACTAATGCTATTGAACACCCTGTATATGCTTATGGACCATTTGTGTTTTTCATTTTGTAATGTCTTTTCAAATTGTTTTTCCATTTGGGGGAAGAAGTTATCTTTTAATCCTTCATTTGAATAACATTTTTATATTTATATTTTGTACAAATATTTTGTCAGGTGATTATGAAACAGTTGATTAATTTCCAAGTATCTGACAGTTCTCTGAAATAGAATTTTTAATTTAATGTTGTGGTCAAAGAATTTAAATCCTTTCAAAGTCTTGGTCTTTCTTCGTATATGTTCCTTCTCAGTATTTTATTGTAGTGTTCTAAAATTGTCAATTATTTAAAGTTGGTTGATAATGTTGTTAAAATCTTTTATATTCCCAGGGATTTTGTCCTTGTTTTGTAAGTCACTGAGAAAGGAATTTTAAATCTTTCAACTATAATTGTAGAACTGTCCATTTCTCACTTTAGCCATGTCAGTTTGTTTTATGTATTTTGAAGTTCCACTGTTAGGTGCATAGACACTTGGAATTGTTATGTCTTCCTGACATATTGATCCTTCTATTGTTTAAATCATCACTGTTTATTTTTGGTAGTACTCCTTAACTAGAGGTCATTTTGATAATTCACCAGCATAATTTTCTAAGGATTGGTATTGTCAAGTAGTATCTTTTGCTGTCTACTTTTAAACCATCTCTGTGTTTATATTTAATATATAAATATAACTCCTAAAGATAGCATGTACTTGGGGCACCTGGGTGGGTCAGTGGCTTAACTGGTGGACTCTAGATTTTGGCTCGTCATGACCTCAAAGTGCTGTGATAGAGTCCTGCCTTGGGCTCCATGCTCAGCAGGGAATCTGTTTGAAGATTCTCTCTTCTCTCCCTCTGCCTTCCTCCACCCTTCTTTGGCAAACTCTCATAAATAAATAAACAAATAAATAACTCTTTTTAAGAAACTAGCATGTACTCAATTCCTGTTTTTTTTTAAAGATTTTTAAAAATTATTTATTTATTTGACAGACAGAGATCACAAGTAGGCAGAGAGGCAGGTAGAGAGAGAGGGAGGGGGAAGCAGGCTCCCTGTTGAGCAGAGAGCCCAATGCGGGGTTCGATCCCAGGACACTGAGATCATGACCTGAGCCGAAGGCAGAGGCTTTAACCCACTGAGCCACCCAGGGGCCCCTCAATTCCTGTTTTTAAATCCAGTTTGATACCTAGTTCATTTTATTTATTTGTTTATTTATTTATGATTTTATTTATTTATTTGAGAGAGAGAGAGAGATTGTGAGAGAGAGCACAGGAGGGAAGGCACGGAAGAAGCAGAATCCCTGTTGAGCCCGGAGCCCAATACAGGGCTTGATTCCAAGACCCTGGGATCATGACCTGAGCTGAACGTAGCCGCTTAACTGACTAAGCCACCCAGGTGTCCCTACTGAGTAGCTTTAAAATATTCTATAATAGCCATCTTATTGTTATTTTTTAATTTTTAATTTATATGGTGAAATTTATTTCTTGCTTTATAGTTAATGTAGATTTTTTTAAAAAATGAGTAGAATTATGTCCACCACCATAGTCAATATAATAGAATGTACTATTAATACCCTATAGAGTCTGCCAATTTTCCCACACCTGACCATTCATCTGTTCTCTACACCTATATTTTTGTCTTTTCAGAATATGACATAAATGGAATCAGACAGTAAACAGCCTTTTGGGTCCAACCCTTTAACTTGAAAAATACATCTGATGGTCATTCATATTGCTGCATGCATTGATAGCTCATTTCCTTTTATTGCAAGTACTATTTTGTTGTATAGATGTGCCTGAGTTTCTTTAGCCATTCTTTGGTACGTTAGGGTTGTTACCTACTTTGGTGTTTATGAAAGAATAGGTTACAGATATGCATGTATCTACTTTGTGTGAACATAAATTTTTAGTTCTCTTGAATAAATACTTGTGCTATATCTACAGTGCTTAGAAAAATAGAGCAGCTCTCAGTAGATATTTTAATAAGAAATTGCAGGATATTTCTTTTAAATTTGACTTCTTATTTATATTATTTCATCCTATTTGTAAATGTCAATGTTTGAAGTGTTTTATAATGAAATTTAATTTAATAATTCATATGTCATTATGTTTTATAAACTTTACAAGGCATTAATTATTCTATGAAAGTCCTGGTTCTGAGTGTTTGAGAGATCCAGTAAAACAACTAGAACAGGGAGCCTTCAAATTATGCAAATGGAGAAACAACACAAAGTCAAATTTGCAAGCTGTGTTAATGGGCAATATATAGAACTGTAGCATTATAATCACAAGGGTGTTGTCAGAGATAATTTTTTTTTTAAGATTTTATCTATTTGAGAGACAGAAATAGTGAGAGAGAGCACAAGTGGGGAGGAGGGGGGAAGCAGGTTGAGCAGGGAGCCCAACATGGGCCTCAATCCCAAGGCCCCGACCAAGATCATGACATGAGCCTAAGGCAGATACTTAACTGAGACACCCAGGTGTCCTAGAGATTGGGGTTTGAGATTCATCTCTACCTTTTACTAGCTGGATGACCTTGGACAATTTACTTTATCTAAATCTCTATTTATCTGTAAGATAGGGATAAAAATAAAATCTACCAAAGGGTTTCCTGAAAGTTTAATAAGATAATGTTAGTCAAGTATTTAGGATAACACCCAACATTCTATGTATAGTAGTTGTTAGTAGTATTATTTTTAGTTATACTTTTTGGATTATATTATTTAATGACACTCTAAATAATTAGTATAGATGCTTTATAATCAGTTAATGATGTAATTATATTGGACAGAACATGAGAATTTTATGGCTGTCATTTTTTCTACCAAATGACTTTTAACATTTTCTCTAAGTGTGTGATTCTTAATGAGTTTTTTATTGTTTCCATAACAAATTATCACAGATTCAGTGGCTTGGACAACATGTATGGATTGCATGGATCCAAAGGCTAGTAGGGGTTTCACAGATCTGAAATCAAGATGTCAACATAGCTGCATTCTTTTCTGGAGGCGCTAAGGGAGAATCAGTTTCCTTCTCATCTGGATTTGTGGCAGAATGAAGTTCCTTACTGGCTGTAGACTGAGGGCCGTTCCCAGCTAGAAGCCACCAGCATTCCTTGGCATGTAGCCCCTTCCTTGGTATTTAAAGCCAGTGACACTGGATTGAGTGCTCCCAGTGTTACACCTTTCTGAAGCACTCTTTTTCTACTGTCTTTTATTTTCAGAACTGGTTTGATTAGATTGGGCTCACCCAGATAATCCAGAACAATTTCTGCATGGTTAGGTCCTTAAACTGAATCACATCGATAAAGTCCTTTGTCACTGAAGGTAATTTGTGCATAGGTTCTAAAGGTTAGGGCTTTTTTATTTTTATTTATTGATTTATTGATTTTGCGGGGGTGGGGAGAGGGAAACATTATTCTTCTTACCACAGATTCGAAGAATTTCTCAGAGATATCTCTTTTAGTTCATATAGGACATAACACCTCAAAGATGTCAGGTTTTGCCTTTTTAAATCCATTACAACTTCAAATGCTAACCCATGTTCTGTGTGCTATTAGACAGGAACCAATAATTTTCTGCTGTTTGTTGTATCAAAGTTTGGCTAAGCAGTTGTTGCTGTATAGTAATAGGTGGGGAGAAAAAAGACCAAATTTGGGATGAACTAACAAAATAGAAAGGAACAAAATATATGTAAGAGATGCCAAAGCATTTGATTCTTTTTGTGATCTTGTTTTAGTTAATCTTTGTTTTCATTTTTGTAAATTTTGAGCAAATGATTGTATACATAGATAGATAGATGTGATAATTTTCTATTATAAATACAAATTATGTTCCTCACTATATTCCCTAACATTTCTTTCCTCTAAAATGTTCGCTTCAAAATGTGTATTTTCGGAAAATCCCTGATTAGCTCAATATTGACCCAACAATAGTTGGGTAAATTACAATTTGTTTTACTTTGTAATTAATTATTAGTTAGAGTGAACATTTTGGAGGTATTTATTACCTATGTGCATTTCTTCTTTTATAATGTATCCCTTGAGGTTCTTTTCCTGGATTAACAGGAAAGAACCTTTTTTGACATTTATTCTAAATATTTTCTCATTTGTCATTTTAACTTTAATTTGTTTTCATTTATCATTTCTTCAATTATTTTAAACATAAAAGGGTTCTCTGAATAGAGATATATTATATAGCGATATTATTTTATTCTGCATTACTTTTGATGTACAAAATGGACATGTAATTTTATCCTTTTTTTTTACACAAAGTGTTCATCAGTTCTTTCTGTATCTTCCAGTAAAGATATGTATGTAGTATGTAGTTTTCTCCCAATAGGTGTCACATATTTATTGTTTGGAATATTTTAATTTCATGATATTTTGGGTGTTTATATATTTTCTGTTACTCCTACAGGGAAAAGTTAGTGATTTTTGCACTTTTATCTTCTTCCTAGACATTTGAATGAGATTTTTATCTCCAGTTTTTCAGCTGATACTTTGCAAATAGTTATACTTTTACAGTTATAGCTCCTATTTATGTTTCATGTTTTTTGTTGTTGTTTTATAGACCAAAGTTAGCAGCAATTTTTGTTTTTTTTTATTTGGGTGCCTTTAATGGAGACATAAAAACGTGCTATCTATTTGAGAATGACATGCTTCATGACTTAAAGGAATATTCTTTATTCCTGATTTTTTAATTGGGAGGTATTAAAACTTACCAAGTTAAATTTTAATTCCATGATGTTCTTTTTTCTAATTTGCCCTATAGATAAGATGCATTAATTTGTTAGGAATTCTAACATTAAGGGATTTCATATTTCTGAGGTGAATCTTTATTAGGTATCTTTGATTAGTGTTTTAATATTCTATTAAATTAGATTTGCTAATACTTTATTCAAAAATTTAAAACTTTCTTTTATACTTGTTCTTTTATACTTGTATACTTTAATTATCTTTTTTTTTGTTATAGTCAGAGATCCTTTGAGGTTGTACTTCTTTCATTGAATCAAAGGATGCTTTCCTTCTTTTGCATTCTCCAGGTAATTATAATTTCCTTATATCTGTGTCTACTGGACCTATAACAGATATTATCTGTCCCTTGAATGCATTCTAAATTCACTAATAATTCTCAATTCGCTAATAAAAACTGCCACTTTTACAAAAAATTCTTTCTCATCATTAAAATACCTCCTGGTCTGAGAGTCTTTTTCATGATTTTCAGGACTTTTGTTTATTTGTTTTTGTTAATAATTTCACTTAAAAATAATTTTCCATTGCATTGGGATAATCTATTTTATTAACTAGCATAGGCTGGCACACAGTATCATTTTCAAATATTTTTAATACATGTTATATGTAACTTTTTAATCCTAGCTGTAGTTGTGTTTTCTACCTACCTCATTAAAAAAAATGTTTTAGAAAAAAAATAAAAATAAGTGTTTTGCCAGAATCAAATGCATATAGTTGTCTATTTGACTACTTTTAATTTCTATCTAAAAGCATTTTATGTTGTCTGTTGTCTGATGAAAATGTAATCATTTATGAATTTGCCTGTTGTGTGTTAACATTAGAAAATGTTTATGTAGGGCGCCTGGGTGGCTCAGTCCGTTAAGCCTTAAGCGTCTGCCTTCAGCTCAGGTCCTGGGATCAAGCCCCTCACTGGGCTCTCTACTCAGGGGGAGCCTGCTTCCCCTCCCTCTGCTGATCCCCCTGCTTGTGATCTCTGGTTCACCCTCTTCTCTGTCGAATAAATAAATAAAAATCTTTTAGGAAAAAAAATGTTTATATATGTTATTCTCATTTTGGATGTATTTCAGATAATCTGCAACTATGTTTGGATTTCACTTTGATGGTAAACAGTTGAGCAAAGTATTTCAAAATTTCCAAGGCTTTTTTATTTTATGAACTTGTAATCCTCCCTTGTTTCTGTCCTCAGCCTGTAACATTTATGACTGTTAATAATGTTTAATTCCTTTATGATCATGTATTAGTTTATATCCTGAATTTTGTTGTTGTTATAGTAAAGGATTTTCTGACATTATTTTATATTCTTCCTCAGACCTGTATTTTAAGTGGTTACATATAATTGCAATCATATAGTTGTCTTTAAAAACTTGCATTAATTTACAGTTCAATCCTTTAGAGACTTTTAATAATGTAATTAACTAATACCTTGATAAATACCCTTATAAATAAGTCTGTATGCTCACCTCTAGTTATTTCTTAGAATAAACTCTCAGTAGTATTAACTCTCAGAAGTAGTGTTACTGAGTAAAATTGCTGTAAACACTTGATAATAGTAATAATAATAATGGCAATAATAATAATAAGCTGGTGAGGACTTTGTGTGCATATACCCCATTTAATTTCTTCCCATGTCATATGATTAGAAGATGTATCCTGTATAATTTCTGCTTTGCAATTTTTGGGGTTTTTTTTTTTAGTGGTTTACTACAATAGAACATGTGCTGCATGATGAAGGGAAATTCATCTTTTGTTCTTTGCTGTGTCCTTGTTACTAGAAGAGTGCCTGGCATGTAGTAGACACCCAATGTATCGAGTGACTTCTAAAAACTCTTAAGTGGTTTACTGGAATAAAAAATAAATCTCTCTGAAGAGTGCTAAGTACAGTATGCTTTGGCTGTTAACTTTATTAATTCTAGTCTATAAATTCTGTCCTAATTTCCGTCTTCTTAATTGAAAATAAGTTGGTAGTGATATCTACAGTTTTATCTTGTTCAATTTTTCTCATAATTCCAATAATCTTTTTTTTTAAAGATTTTATTTATTTATTTGACAAAGAGAGATCACAAATAGGCAGAGAAGCAGGCAGAGAGAGAGGAGGAAGCAGGATCCCTGCTGAGCAGAGAGCTTGATGTGGGGCTCAATCCCAGGACTCTGGGATCATGACTTGAGCTGAAGGCAGAGGCTTTAACCCACTGAGCCACCCAGGCGCCCCAATTCCAATAATCTTTATACCTTTATTTTAACTATACCTTTTTAGTGTATAAAGGGTTATGCATATTATATCATTCTATGAATATTAATTTCAAAGTATATAAAGTAATTGACTCTCCTTTCCTTAATTTCCTTGGAAACTAGTAATATGGCCATTACTCCTTTTTTACATTTGGATAAGCCTTATGTTTTTGCCTTTCATTTTTGAACTTCTGTCAAAAAAGTGTCCAATGTTCTTATCATCAACCTCATTCTCTTCAGTACATTGCATCTTTAGCTCAGTTGCTGTATCATCTTATCTTTCCTTTCTAATCTCTTATATATTACTAGATTCAATGATCACTTATTAAACGTGTGGAGATGGGTGATGGGATCAGTTAGGAGCAGTCATCAGGACATTCCTTGAAGGACTATCAGCTACTGTTACTAAAGTAATCATGGAAAGCTTGACCTTAATTATATCTGCCCATATGCTCAGCTCTGCCCTAGCCAACTGTGAATCACCTGGAAGATGTGAGTAAAACATAGTACTTGGGAAGTATTGATTTCTGTCTTTAAGACAGTAGCCAGGATTTTATCCAGAACATCTCCAATAAAAATTTTACTTGGTTTATTGGTGACTTATATAAGCACATGATATTCTCTATACAATGTGCTATTCTATGTAATGTAAGATAGTAATATTGGTTATTGGCCTCACATCTTTTCCAGTCTCGGTATTAGTTTTTTTGTTTTTGTTTTAATTTTTATTTATCTCCATTATCAATGTAGAGATGTAGTTTTTTCCAAGGTTTAATAAGGTACCTGTATGTTTTTTGAGGTATTCATTCTACTGTTTCCCTATGGTTAAAATGAGAAAGCTCCAAATTGAGTTGGTTGTTTGGGCCATTTAAAAACAACAACAAAAAGGAATGACATTGCTCTCTATTCAGTCTGGACAATTGTGCTAATCACTGAAAATATAGCAGGCATATTGAAATGAATTGGTCACTGCCTTTGGCCTCAATGTTGGTCTATCAAGTAGTACTCAGTTGGAGGGTGATTTTGTTCTCCCCTCCCAGGGGACATTTGACAATGCCTGAAGATATTTTTGCTTGTCCCAACTGGGAAAGTGCAAAAACTATGTAGTGGATAAAGGGCAGGGATGGTGGTAAATATCCCATAGTTCACAGGACACTGTATACCATTACAAAGGCTTATCCAACCTTAAATGTCAATAGTGCCGCGGTTGAGAATCCCTGCTGGATCGTATAAAACAAAAGGCATTTTTGAAAGAGCAACATGAATATGGAACATGTGCGATAACTGGTGCTATAAAAATAGAATCATTCATGATGAAATTAGTATGATGAATTTGTCTTTTCATAACTATTGAGTTTTTTTTTTTTAAAGAGAAAGACTAATACAGTGAGAACCTACTCCTCTTTCATTTATACTTGTCTTGCCTGCTTCATTAATGGTAAAAGCAAGTGAGATAATGTGAGAAACTATAAGTGCTTTGTAAAAAGTGAAATGGTACATAAATATAAGGTAGAATTGCAAATGAAGGCATTCAAGTCAATAACCATTTATTGAGCACTTATGCTGTATGATTCTGCTGGGAATAAAAATGTTGAGTAATATTCCATTCTCATGTGTTGAGAGACTGAAATTTATAGACTGGGGATTAATACTTTTTGAAGTGGGATACTTGATTTGAAACAATGTACAGGACATTTGTATGACAGAGGTGTGGGGCAGCTAAGCCTAAAGATCCTGGACCATGTTTCTCTCATCTTCATTCCAACAGAGCAACTCCACTGTCATGTTAACCACATACTGAAATTCTGTATAGATTGTGATTGGAAAAGAAAAGTCAGCTGCTAAGAAGATCAGTTAGAAAACATTGGCTGAGCAAGTCCAGCTCCTTAGTGGTAATTAAGAACACTGAAATTTAGAGGATGGGTAACTTACTCAAGATTCCATAGCCAGAAAATAATTGAATAATCAGTGAAATTTAGGTCTTCTGTCTCCTTAGAGTATTTCTTTTAGCATATTGCATTAAACTTTATGGTAAAAGGTGATAATCTGAGAGAAACTTGTTCTGTGTTTTAATCGAGGGTATCTATTAGTTTCCGTGGAATAACTATAATAATTTCTAACCATGTGTCCCTTGTGTCAGGTTTTTGAAAAATTGGTCTCAGAATGTTAGTTATTTGCACTTTTTTGTTGTATTTTGTAGGACTGCACACATTCTCTTTCCATCATATATATACATATATATATGTGTATATATATGTATACATACATATATATTATACACACATGTATAGTATGTCATATACATATCTGTCTTGCATGTCATGTATACACATATGTCATAGATATGTTATCTGTCTTATATGTCATATATACAGATATGACATACAATTTCTACAAATTGCCACGTCCAAAATCAACAAGAAATATTAGCAGTGAATTTTCTATTTGAAAATGGCAGTTTTTCTTACAGATTGATTTGCACTCAAATTCTCTACTCCTGAGCTCTACCCCTCTTGCAGATTGATTTGAATTCACTTTGTGTCACGTTCATTATATCAAGAACAATATAATTATTCCATCACCAAGACCTTATCATGATCTGTTTTCTCTCATTGATAGCAAATCATTTTCTCAATGCTTTATAATAGAATAAAGAATATTATATTGAGTGCATATATTTTTCTAAAAATAATTTTACAAAGCTATGATTGTTAGAGTGTGTAGGCACTTTTACTCCTATCATCATTGAATTAAAGTATCTTCAACACTGGGTGTGTCTGTACATAATTAATACTCTTGTCCTCATTTTTTTTTGTAACTTGCATTATTAGAGGCTGTAAAATTCAGAATATATACTTAGGGCCCAATGATTAGAGGTCTTTATTTACTTCAAAAATCTGCCCAACTGAGAAGAAGAAGATTGCTTCAAAAATGTAATTTTCTTTTTTTTTAATTTTTTTATTTTTATTTTTTATTTATTTTTTAATTTTTTTTATTTTAATAAACATATAATGTATTTTTATCCCCAGGGGTACAGGTCTGTGAATCGCCAGGTTTACACATTTCACAGCACTCATCATAGTACATACCCTCCCCAATGTCCATTTCCCCACCACCCTCTCCCGTCCCTCCTCCCCCCTGCAACCCTCAGTCTGTTTTTTGAGATTGAGTCTTTTATGGTTTGTCTCCCTCCCAATCCCATCTTTTCATTTTTTCTTTTCCTACCTCCCCTCAACCCCCCCCGCATTGCATCTCCACTTCCTCATATCAAAGAGATCATATGATAGTTGTCTTTCTCCAATTGACTTATTTCACTAAGCATGATACCCTCTAGTTCCATCCATGTCATCGCAAATGGCAAGATTTCATGTCTTTTGATGGCTGCATAGTATTCCATTGTGTATATATACCACTTCTTCTTTATCCATTCATCTGTTGATGGACATCTAGGCTCTTTCCACAGTTTGGCTATTGTGGACATTGCTGCTATAAACATTCGGGTGCACGTGCCCCTTCGGAGCAGCACGTTTGTATCTTTAGGATATATACCCAGGAGTGCAATTGCTGGGTCGTAGGGTAGCTCTATTTTCAGTTTTTTGAGGAACCTCCACACTGTTTTCCAGAGTGGTTGCACCAGCTTGCATTCCCACCAGCAGTGTAGGAGGGTTCCCCTCTCTCCACATCCTCGCCAGCATCTGGCATTTTTTGACTTGTTAATTTTAGCCATTCTGACTGGTGTGAGGTGGTATCTCATTGTGGTTTTGATTTGTATTTCCCTGATACCGAGTGATGTGGAGCATTTTTTCATGTGTCTGTTGGCCATCTGGATGTCTTCTTTGCAGAAACGTCTGTTCATGTCCTCTGCCCATTTCTTGACTGGATTATTTGTTCTTTGGGTATTGAGTTTGATAAGCTCTTTATAGATTTTGGATACTAGCCCTTTATCTGATATGTCATTTGCAAATATCTTCTCCCATTCTGTCAGTTGTCTTTTGGTTTTGTTCACTGTTTCCTTTGCTGTGCAAAAGCTTTTGATCTTGATGAAATCCCAATAGTTCATTTTTGCCCTTGCTTCTGTTGCCTTTGGCGATGTTCCTAGGAAGAAGTTGCTGCGGTGGAGGTCAAAGAGGTTGCTGCCTGCATTCTCCTCAAGGATTTTGATAGATTCCTTTCTCACATTGAGGTCCTTCATCCATTTTGAGTCTATTTTCGTGTGTGGTGTAAGGAAATGGTCCAATTTCATTTTTCTGCATGTGGCTGTCCAATTTTCCCAGCACCATTTGTTGAAGAGGCTGTCTTTTTTCCATTGGATATTCTTTCCTGCTTTGTCGAAGATTAGTTGACCATAGAGTTGAGGGTCTATTTCTGGGCTCTCTATTCTGTTCCATTGATCTATATGTCTGTTTTTGTGCCAGTACCAAAAATGTAATTTTCTTATATATTTTCTTTTTTTAAAAGATTTTATTTATTTATTTGTCACATAGGGAGAGAGAGAGCACAAGCAGGGGTAGCTGCAGGCAGAGGGAGAGGGAGAAGCAGGCTCTCCGCTGAGCAAGGAGCCCAATGTGGGGCTTGATCCCAAGACCCTGGGATCATGACCTGATCCAAAGGCTGACTCTTCACTGACTGAGCCACCCAGGCACCTCTATATTTTATTTTTTCACGGACTTTCTTTAGAAGTTATTTGAAACTATCATGCTTTCTTAGTTTACAAAGTACCTGGGATTATGGAACAATTTCTTCCTCAATGAAAACTGTTTGACATGTATAATCCACAAAAAGTAAAAGTTTTCTTGTCTTACCGTGAAGCATTTCTTAGGCCTTAATGACTTGTGATGAGGATGGGGTTGGGGGATGTGTCTCAGGGTGGCATACCTCCTCTGTGCTTTGAGAGTACTTTTGCGCTGAAGCCCTCCCTTCTTGGGGTCAAATGGGAACGTGATCAGAACTCCAAATCAGCATCATGGACACAGTGTCTTCATCACCACTGTCATCATCATTATCATCATAGCTGACTCCAGCAGAAATTGAGCCCCACTTTTACTGTGTGCCATGTGTCTTGCATATATAACCTCATTTAATTTTCATGGCAACCTTTCTGGTAGCCATTTTCAAACCTAATATATAGACTTACTCGCTGAGGCTCAAAAAAAAGGTAATTTTACTCAAGTTCACACGCCAGTAATTGTCAGACTCTGACTTACAGCCAGTTCTCTCAGATTTTAGATTTTCCAGTTTTTTTCTCTATAACTGAATACCGTAATTAATGACTTAGTTTTTATCCTAAAAGCTACTAAACGATGGGCTGGACCCTCTGCAAAGCAGATGACATATTGGGATACCAATAACATCCTTGAATAATAACAAAGAACTGATGAAGTATGGCATATGAAACTCAATCCCAGGGATACAAACTTTCTAAAAATTCACAAAGTAGGAAGAGAAATTGATGCATTTGAGAAGGGCAGAATTAAATAAAACATGAGAATGATCTAGTGACAGTGTCATGGAAAAGTGAGGACAGCTTTGGCCTGAGGTTGCAAGCTAATCGACAGTGTGGGTATAATTTTTGTGTGAACTATCTGTCTGAGGCATGACCCACATTTGTACATCTTACAGGAAGTTCTAATAGCATATTCCTGATGGCCAAAGGACTCACGCAGAGATCTGCCTAACCACTGTGATTCAGACATAACTAATCTGAAAGGTGAAGCTTTTACTTACATTAAAAAATAGAGTGAAAATAGAAAAAGCTGACAGGCTCATGTACATTTTTTCCCCTGAATTGTTCGGGCTTTTTCTTTCTTTTCTTTTCTTTCTTTTTTTTTTTTTTTTTCTTTTTTATTTATTTGAGAGAGCAAGAGAGAGAGCACAAGCAGGGAGAGTGGCAGAGGGAGAAAAAGAGAAAAAGACTCCCCATATGAGGCTCAATCCCAGGACCTTGAGATCAGGACCTGAGCCTAAGGCAGAAGCTTAGCTTCATGAGCCACTCAGGCCCCCTATTGGGGCTTATCTATATTGCACATAACGTGGATGTAGTGGCCAGATTGTGAGGTATTGAGACATGAGATTTCATGTGATAATTATTGTGGCATTCTTGGGAAATTCCAATGGATGAAAGCTACCATGGTCTTAAATGAAGAGTCAGAGTTCTACTCACTTTTGCCTCCTGTAAGCTAAGATCTGTGAGGTCAAATTTAGGGTGGACATTTAAATGTTATGTGGAAAAGCTTTTTCCAGGATACACAGAAGGCTATTTACTTGGATTATTGACAGTGATTTCCAGATTTAGTGCATACATTCCATGAAGGTTACCTTATATCCATGACCTGTACAGAACATATTATTGATTTGATTATATTTTAAAATCTACCTTCCTCTTTTACTAGCTCCTGCCGGTAGACAGGTTGAGTGACTAACTCCATTACGGGCAAGAGCTGGTCAAGGCAGGAGTAGTATATGAGAGGCTTGATTCAGACCAGTGCCTCCCCCACCTTGATGTCACTGAAAGGAGTGCTAACAGAGAGACGCTCTAAGAAGAATTAGCAGTAAAAGTAACAAACTTTTCTACATATAGCTGTCCAGTTTTCCCAGCACCATTTATTGAAGAGACTGTCTTTTTTCCACTGGATATTTTTTCCTGTTTTGTCAAAGATTATTTGACCATAGAGTTGAGGGTCCATATCTGGGCTCTCTACTCTGTTCCACTGGTCCATGTGTCTGTTTTTATGCCAGTACCATGCTGTCTTGGTGATCACAGCTTTGTAGTAAAGCTTGAAATCAGGTAACGTGATGCCACCAGTTTTATTTTTGTTTTTCAACATTTCCTTAGCAATTCGGGGTCTCTTCTGATTCCATACAAATTTTAGTATTATTTGCTCCAGCTCTTTGAAAAATACTGGTGGAATTTTGATTGGAATGGCATTAAAAGTATAGATTGCTCTGGGCAGTATAGACATTTTAACGATGTTTATTCTTCCCATCCAAGAGCATGGAATGGTCTTCCATCTTTTTGTGTCTTCTTACACCGTACACAAAGATAAACTCGAAATGGATAAAAGACCTCAACGTGAGACAGGAATCCATCAGAATCCTCGAGGAGAACATAGGGAGTAACCTCTTTGATATCAGCCACAGCAACTTCTTTCAAGATATGTCTCCAAAGGCGAAGGAAACAAAGGCAAAGATGAACTTCTGGGACTTCATCAAGATCAAAAGCTTCTGCACAGCAAAAGAAACAGTCATCAAAACAAAGAGGCAACCCACGGAATGGGAGAAGATATTTGCAAATGACAGTACAGATAAAAGGTTGATATCCAGGATCTATAAAGAACTCCTCAAACTCAACACACACAAAACAGATAATCATATTAAAAAATGGGCAGAAGATATGAACAGACACTTCTCCAATGAAGACATACAAATGGCTACCAGACACATGAAAAAATGTTCATCATCACTAGCCATCAGGGAGATTCAAATCAAAACCACATTGAGATACCACCTTACACCAGTTAGAATGGCCAAAATTAGCAAGACAGGAAACAACGTGTGTTGGAGAGGATGTGGAGAAAGGGGAACCCTCTTACACTGTTGGTGGGAATGCAAACTGGTGCAGCCACTTTGGAGAACAGTGTGGAGATTCCTCAGGAAATTAAAAATAGATCTTCCCTATGACCCTGCAATTGCACTGCTGGGTATTTACCCCAAAGATACAGATGTAGTGAAAAGAAGGGCCATCTGTACCCCAATGTTTATAGCAGCAATGGCCACGGTCGCCAAACTGTGGAAAGAACCAAGATGCCCTTCAACGGATGAATGGATAAGGAAGATGTGGTCCATATACACTATGGAGTATTATGCCTCCATCAGAAAGGACGAATACCCAACTTTTGTAGCAACATGGACAGGACTGGAAGAGATTATGCTGAGTGAAATAAGTCAAACAGAGAAAGTCAAGTATCATATGGTTTCACTTATTGGTGGAGCATAACAAATAATATAGAGGACAAGGGTAGATGGAGAGGAGAAGGGAGTTGAGGGAAATTGGAAGGGGAGGTGAACCATGAGAGACTATGGACTCTGAAAAACAACCTGAGGGTTTTGAAGGGGCGGGGGTGGGAGGGTGGGGGAACCAGGTGGTGGGTATTAGGGAGGGCACAGATTGCATGGAGCACTGGGTGTGGTGAAAAAACAATGAATACTGTTACGCTGAAAATAAATAAAAAATTTAAAAAAAATGTAAAAAAAAAAAAAAAAAAAAAAAAAGTAACAAACTTTTAAAGAAATGTGAAAAATGAGACAGAAGGGTTTTTTTGGCCCTTCAAAATTTTTCAGAATACTGCCTAAGAAACTTTATCTTTGCAAGAAATGCAATTGATTTGTGAAGGATCATTTTTTGATACTTCCATGTTTTGAAAGAACAGATTTTATTTAGGGGCGCCTGGGTGCCTCAGTGGGTTAAGCCTCTGCCTTTGGCCCAGGTCATGATCTCAGGGTCTTGGGATCTAGTCCCACATTGGGCTCTGTGCTCAGTGGGGAGCCTGCTTCCCTTCTCTCTCTGCCTGCCTCTCTGCCTACTTGTGATCTCTGTCTGTCAAATAAATAAATAAAATCTTTAAAAAAAAACAGATTTTATTTAAAGATTTTATTTATTTATGAGAGAGAAAGCGTGTGAGAGTGCATGGTGGGGAGGGCCGGGAGAGCATGGCAGAAGGAGAGGGAGAAGGAGACTCCCTGCTGAGCAGAAAGCCCAACTGGGGGTGGGGAGAGGAACTCGATTCCAGTACCCTGAGATCATGATCTGAGCTGAAAGAAGAAGCTTAACCAACTGAGCCACCCAGGCACCCCCAATAGAACAGATTTTAGAAGAAAAACATGGCGAGATTGTTTGCTATCTTTAAAAAAAAAAAAAGGAAAAAGTAGTGAATTTATCCTTAAAACTATTGAAAACATTTAATTTGTACAAGCCCCTAAGATAATATTTACTTCTCTGATGTCGTGTTCCAAAGGGAACACTCTGTTTTCTATATACCTGCCCATGACCCCAAAATTTAGTAAGATCTTAAAAGAGATGTTTTAGTGCCAACATGTAGATAGAAAAAAAAAGCCATGGAAAGATGAGTGACTTACACAATATATTATCTATGTGGCTATAGAACAGGGACCAGACCGCAGTTCTCTTTTTCTCTATACTCTTCTTAGCTGCCTGGGAATGATAGACAAACCCAGTCTCTACTGACAGTCAATAATGAAGTAAATCTCAGAGCTCACTAAAGATTAATGGATTTTCCAAAGTAACTTGTGGGTGGTTAAGATTTGACTCAATAAAAGCTGGAACCATTTTCTCTAGCTGAGTTCAGCCATATCTATTACCTGCGAAAGCTCAAAAGTAATTCTCTGGATGGTACTGATCATTTAGCAGTTTAACTTTCATGGTCTTTGCCTAGTTCAGAATAGTTAATAGTTTTGTATTCTTAATGTAAAATCATCTAAGATTATTTTTATTGAGTACTTACCATGTGCTATAATATCTGTATATTTTATGGATGCCCTACACGTATGGAGTGAAAATTGCCATAAACCGGGAGAAGACACATATAGTAGAGCCAAATCCTAGGGATTGCTTATTTCAACAAAGTGGTCATGGAGTTCGCAGTTGGGCAAAGACATCTCCCTAGTTCAGATGTATTTGCTGGACTCGCAAAGTATTTAGTATGCATTAGGAAAGATTCTTTAACTCAGTCAAAACATAGTTGCCATTGTTATCAACAAGTTCATCAGCTATAGTAGTTTGTTTTTATGTTGATGCTTCATGCAAAGAGCCTTCTAAAACTAATAAATCTAATTATTATGTATTCTTATTTGAAAATGGGCACAAGGTTTTGGATCTGTATTTAGGTCAGCTAAATATTAAAAAAATATTAAATATGTACTTGATGTGAAATAGTGGCATTACTTTACTTCCTTACAAAAGGAGTATACATGAAGGAGTGTATGCATTCCCAATGTGCTTTGTAAGATAGTATCTTAACATTACTGGGAGTCCCCAGCTTGGGGCATGATAAATTGCTTAGAACAGTGTCTGATGCAAAGCAAGTCTTGGTAAATGACAACTCTTTCTAATGATTCATTAAATCTTCACAACAACTCTATTTGATTCTGACCTTCCCCCTCACCATCCGGGGTCAACAGATGAGGTTATTAAGGCATAGATATGTTGAGTATCTTGCTCAAGATCACACAGCTTAAGAGATAGGCAATTGTAATATTGATATATGACTACAGAAAGTTTATCTCCAGAGACTATAGATCCTTATTCCTACCTTCTGTAAGCATTTAAATAATAATAATAATAAGAAGAAGAAGAAGAAGAAGAAGAAGAAGAAGAAAAAGAAGAAGAAACTTTATTTCAAGTTCTTGTGTTTTCTCTGAACCTTGTTTATTTCACTGTACCTTAGGGTTTGCTCTCAGTTCCAGTATTTATAAAATCTCTTGCAACCAGAGCTACGGTGGAGAACATCATGCAAACATTCTCTATTACCCCATGAGTTAATTAGGAAGTATTTTGTTTGCCAGAAAATGTAAGACAGAGCCCTATAATCGAAAGAAAATAGAGATGGAGAGGGAGAAATCAACATGTTTCATTCTTACTTGGACAAAAAATTGGATCCTGAAATTAACATTCATGAAAAACTGACATATTAAAACCTGACTTAATTTTAAGCTGTTTTCAGATGAATTGTCCAAACTGTGAGAGGTAAATCACAGCAAAAATTGTTTTTGAGGTGTCACTTCATACAGAGTTAGAACTTTCTTGCTGTAGAAATAAGAAAGTCTTTTGACCCCTGACTTTTTATGCTTCACTTGTTTGAACTCCATTTTTATTTTTGCACAAATTAAAAACCATATCTTTCGGCAAAGAGCCTATTAGAGGAACAAATCTTCCTTGAAAATGTTCTGAAACAGGCTTCATTTTCATCCTTGTGTAATTTTATTTCCAAACTGAGAGCCAACTGGAGCATGTCAGAAACAGCTGATGAGTAGATGAAGTAATGACTTCTTACATAACAAGATTAGTTTTCTCATTTGAAAGAATAAAGGAATGAAGACTACGAGGTGGTTAATTTCACTGTCAGAATACCTGTTACTCATGCATGGGAATCTTTCTGGAAAACAGCTTGCTTTCAAATGTTCAGATATTAGAAAGACAGGAGTATCAGTCATGGCCATACATAGTAAATAACAGGAAAGGACAAAGTGTTAACTAGACAAACAGCTAAAGCAGAAAGCAGAGGAAGAAAGACACAACCTATTTACAAAAAAGAAAAGATGAGCTAAAATATGAAAGATAAAATGGTGCTTAAGCTTTAAACTGTTAAGATGAATGTAAGAGAGAGTAAAGCAATTATCTTGGTAATTCAGGCCCCAAACGTTGTGGGTGAGAAAATATATGAGAGTAGACCTGAGGTTTTTTCATACTGAGGGCTTTCAGTAATCACTTTCACTCTATCAAACTGTTTTAGTCACATTCTAAATCCATAGGGATTAAAGACATATGGCACTAAATAGAATCCTGGTCTTTAGAAAAAAAATAATCCAGATGGTGTAGACGGCTACTAAAATACACACACACACACACACACACACACAAACACACACACAGAGTCACGTTTAGATATTAGTGGAATTGGTGCTATGCTATTGTTCATGAAGATAAAAATGACCCAGAATATGAAATGTTGAATGTTAAAATATGCAGAAAGCTGTAGAAGATGCTCAATTTATTTAATGAATGAAACAAACAAAAAACCAAAATAGTACAAAGTTCTGAACGTAACAGGAAAAGCAAAGGCATACGAGCATATGCATTTCAAACTGGATGTTTTTGAGCACATCTTGAATATGGCTGTTTGCACAATGGCTGCCTTGTTCATATTTGTTTTCCCTTTATATTCAGAAATTCTATTTTGAGGAATTATGCACTGAGTCTGAATTTTTCCCACCTCACCACTCTTTGAAGCAGATGAAAGGCATATCTTATATCTGTACAAGTTTCTTCCTGCTCTGTTTTGGATTTCTTATGCCTTATAACACTAGGTTAATTATATCCCCCATGAATTAAGGAGATAAGGATACGGTTCCTTCTGTAGAGCTATATATAAGTATTTTCTACATATGGAGAGAGTAAGACTAAGCAAGCCTGCTGCTAACATTTGCAGGCCTGGGGCAAGAATATATACTATATGTATGACTATTAAAATTATCCATCAAATTAACAAATTATTAAGTAAAACAGGTTTTTTAAATAAAAATTCCAAAAGCTAATTTTAAACTTAGAATCCTTAGATTCCTCAGGTTTCTATTCTAGAATATGGCAGTGTGAGGAGGGCTGGTCCTCAGTCCCCAGTGTGCTGCTTTTATCCCTTTCTCTTTACTTTGGATTCCTCCTGTCTTTTCAGGGGCCTCACAAACATGTGAAGCATCCTGGTTTACAAACCCAAACTTCTGCCAACCTCCCAAGAAGCAGCTGTGGCTAGATATCTGCATTGGGTATATTCAAAAACAGAATATTGTTTTGAAAGTTCTTTTGCCCCAAATTACAGAAATTTCAAGTTAACACTTAGAAATTCTTGCCTTAACTGAGATTATTCTTTCCACTCTACTTTTTCTCATGTCTGTGTCATGTAATATTTAAAATGATGGTGTATGATATCTCTTGGCAGATATATTCCTAGATAAAGAAAATGAAGTTCAGGGATGTCAACATTCAGAAGTTTTAAAAATTCATAGGTTAAGAAAATAATGCATTTACCACAAGTCTCCAAGGGAAACCCAGTATCAATATTGGGGCATTAGCAGGAGAATTTTTATTTGTAAAATACTATCACAAACAATTACCAAGCCTAAGGTACAACTGAGGAAAAAGCTAACCAAACAAACTTTGAAGGATATTTACAATGAATATTTATTAGTCGATTTTAAGATTGCGGATGAGGTATGGTCTATTACAGACATTCTTTGTCAATATTTTATGACTATGCTGAAATGTCCTGGGAGAACATGGGGTGAAAATGGAAATGAAATTGCTTTCTGGGAGCTAAACTGTGAAGTCAACACATAGTAGAGATCTGCAAAATGGCCTTAAAGAGAAAGATTGGCTTCCTGATTTGCAAAAGTAAACAATCTAAGAAAGAATACGCCCCTCAGAAAGAAGTTAGTCGGAAAAGGGGGTATAGAAAAGAGAGGGTCCCAGAATTGAGTGTGTCAATATCAATACAGTCTGAGGGAAAAGATGCCTTTTTGAACAAATCCTAAATATTCCTATCTCATTGGAAAGGCCATCCCTGAAGTGGGTATGTATGTGTCAGGGTGTCAGGCTGTCTTTTTTTTTTTTTTTAAGATTTTTATTTATTTATTTATTTATTTATTTGCCAGACAGAAATCACAAGTAGGCAGAGGGGCAGGCAGAGAGAGAGGGGGAAGCAGGCTCCCTGCTGAGCAGAGAGCCTGATGCGGGGCTCCATCCCAGGACCCTGGGATCATGACCTGAGCTGAAGGCAGAGGCTTTAACCCACTGAGCCACCCAGGCGCCCCCGTGTCAGGCTGTCTTATCTTGCTATTACATATCTATATATTTAGCTATCTCTCTTTGTTGTAACTCAGTTCTCTCCAGGCCTTCTTCTCAGAAAGAATTTGTTTCCTATGTAGAACAGTCTAACCAGTTGATGAGGGCTGCCGGAATGACACAGATGATGTGATGATGATTCTGTTGTTATGTATCAATCAAGAGGTATTATAGTGTGTATATGAGACTGTGAATTCTCTGCCCAGACTTCTTATTAACAGAACCCTGGTATATTTTGTCAAATTTCCAGCTTAACCAAATGAGCCTCTCTTGCAGGATACTAAGGAAAACAGAAGAAGCGAAGGCTGTCGGGACAGTGCTAATGTGGAGTTGTTAGACCTCTCCTAAAGGACTTACCTCTGAACATCTTGTTATATGAAAAAAACAAAACAAACAACTATCTCCTTTGGATAAGCCGCCGCAATCTGTGTCGCCTGCACCCAAATACAGCCCTAAGTGACAAACTGAGTCTTATGGTCGGCCCTTGAAAAACTGCTGTCATAAAGCTGAGGAGGGCAAATTAGTTAAGTCAGCAAGTAATGATCAAGTGCATTGTGTGTGTGAGGTTCTTGGCAGACGCTTGTACATAAACCAGCGCTGTTCCTGATCTAATTGCCCATACGGTAAAAAACGGTGCTTAGAGAGAAGACGGGGAAAGTGAGAATAAACAGGTGTAAGTAGAAACTGGCATTATAATAAATACCCGACGGAAACAAACAGAGGGAAGTGATAGGCAAAGCAAGGTAGGAAACATTTACCTAGAGTGCTGTGAACAAGTGCACTTTTGGAACAAAAATGGACTAAACAGAGCGTGAGTTTTGCAAGGAGCAGCTTCGAGGGATGTGTTTAGCATGTGCAAATCCACCTGGGAATGAATGCCTTTTTGTGAGTCCTCCTGGTTTCGCCACCAGGTGTCTGGTGTCACTCTAGTCCTGTCCTTTGCTTGAGTTCTTAAAATGACTTAAACAAAGTGGGTAGAGGAGTTTTGCTAGGCTTTTTGCAGGATTAGGAATAATAAGCCTTACACTTTGTTCATTTTCCTCTTCCAGTCACCCTTGCATGGGAATTCATTATCAATTCATTGTCTCCACTTTCTCATATACAACTATGGCTTTACCTTTGTGCATCCCAGTCTTTCAATTTCAAAATCTTTCCTGGAAATGAATTCTAGCAGAGTGCTCTAAGGCTGTAATTGTGCTTCTGATATAAAAATGCTTTATTGGATGAGGTCTATTTTTCAGTGATTCTCTGTATACTACCAAGTGTGTGAAGCCTTATTTTATAATATTTACAGGAAAAAAGTTCCAGCGACTAGGCATAGCTATATATCTGAATCATAGCATGTATTCTTATAATTTAAGTCAGTGCCAGAACCTAGAGTGAGGTTTCTACTGGAGAAGATCTGAACTACCCCTGTCTAAGCGTCCTTGAAAAAAATTAGTTGCAATTCAAAATTATTTTTTTTAGGATTTTATTTATTTATTTGACAGACAGAGATCACAAATAGGCAGAGAGGCAGGGAGAGAGGGGGAAGCAGGCTCCCTGCTGAGCAGAGAGCCTGATGCAGTGCTAGATCCCAGGACCCTGGGATCATGACCTGAGCCGAAGAGAGGCTTAACCCACTGAGCCACCCAGGCGCCCCTGCAATTAAAAATTCTATCCAGATCTGGGGTTCTCAAACTTTTCCACGTTAGGGTCATTTTCTTCATGTGAAATTTTGTCTGAAAGTGTGGCTAAGAAGTGTGGGAGGAGATAAGGGTAATGTGTTCCAGGATTTGGTACTTCATGAGAATATGACATAGAACTGTTATTCTCTATTTGTCCCCTTCTAGCTGGAAATACTATTGGGACACAAGCAGATCCTGAAGAACATGGGATTGACCGTAGCAACACCTACACTTTTCAAATTTCAGATCTATCACTTTTTGGCTTTGTCTAACCTTTGCAAGTTACCATTCTGAGACTGTGAGAGGAATTGAATAGTAATTTTTCAGTGTGAGAATTTAATTAGATAATTCATTTCCACAACTGCAGGAGGAATGGATCATAGCATAGAAGTGCTTATTAAACATTTTACTCTCTAATCACTGTTTCTTTTCCTGCAACTCTCTCACTCCATGTTTTTACACAGTCTTGTATTTTTTAATCACACAGTTCCTAACCTCTACACCTATCAGTTACCTCATAATTTTACTTCCTTCATAGTCATCTTAAATATCATGGTCAAACTTCATTCTCTTGCTAATCTCCTAGTTCTTCCCTGGGTAAAACCCCAAGTCTTGATAAATCCAGCTGTGTGCTGCTTCTGCACCCTCATTGAGACTGTAGAAAGCTGTTATAGAAAATTCCAGGCTGAAGCTCCTGTCACTATAGAAGAATGATATCTACCTTCCTTTGGATCCTTGGTACTTACTCAATACTCAATGTATCCAAATTGTCCCTCTCTTCAATTATCTATGGTAGCAATTCCAACCCTCTGAATGTCCCAGGCTAGTGAATACCCAACATACATGATCAGCTGGTACCTCACATAGAAAAAAAAGTGATAGGATGACACATTTGTGACCTTCTGCTGTCAATTTCTGATTGTATCCACACCCATCCTTTCCATTTCTCCTCCTATCTACCGTCTTATCTAAAATGTATTCTTCTGCCCATGTGCAAGATCCTATTTTTTTCTGCCTCTTCAAGGATGCATTTCATAAATTATTCTTTCTCCTTTGCTCTCTCTTTCTTCAACTAAAATGTCTTTCTGTTACAAAGTTTCAGCCACTGTATTTAATTTTGATATATTCACTTCTATCTTAAAAAGGAAAAGCAACAACAATAAACAAGCAAACAGAGGTCTGTTATTTGATCACATATTCCCAGCCACATGCCAGCTGATTTCTCTCCTCTCCTTCACTAGAAAGTTGTGTATGTTCACTGTATCTGTTTCTTCAAATCTCCATCATTTCCCAAGGTACTGCTCTCTGCCCTCTTTGCCCACCGTTGCACATAACCTACTATCTCCAAGGTAACAAATGCCATCCTTGTTTCTATATCTAGACCCACCTTCCCACCCACATCTCACTTGAAGTCTCTTCAGTATTTAGCGGTATTGATTATTCCTTCTTGAACAGTTTCTTTACTTTTGGAGTTCCACGTACTAGACGACAGCTTGAACACAAGAATCTAGGTCATTTATTTCAAAACTTTTCATGGATTTATAAGAAATTTGTAATTTATAAGAAATTTCATGAAAACAGGAGGTATAGTTACAATGATAATGAGGAAATGATTTTATGTCAATGGATCAAAAACTTTATGATAGTTGGGATATAGAAGGCAGATAGCATAGAATTTATGTGAAATATACTGCAGACATCAAAAGTAAGCCAGGACTTCCCAAGGAGGTCTAGAGATGCTCCAGCTACGCAGTCAACAAATGCAAAAATCATTGGAAATCAACGAGGTACTTTCTTAAGAAAACACCTTTAGAATACCTGAGACAGATGCTTTTCTTCCCTTTTCCTATTGTAAACGAAGTATGTAGCAATTAGAGTTTTTGACATCATGACGAATACTGAGAATTCTTTTCTAAACACAGAAAGGATTCTACCTGAGCGTAGGTACTAATGACTATTGGAGGATGAGAAAGAAGTATTGCAGAGCTTAATGGTACCCTACACCAGGAGTTGGCAGAGGTTTTTTAACAAAGATCATATAGTAAATATTTTAGGCTTTGAGGGTCTTTGTGTGAATGCAGCCATGGACACTCCACAAACAAATGAGCATGGCTGTGTTCTGACAAATTTTTATCATTTGTAAACTCCTGCTCTAAATGAACCCTCTCCCAACCCTGAACAAGGAGAGAAATAAAACTAAATGTAATTTCATCTAGTAGAAAAATGATTTTCTCCACTGCCAATTTGTTTATACCTTACTCTGGCAAGTGTAGATGTCTGACTTCCTATTTCTTATCTGTACAACCTAGGGGACAGTTACTGTTAACACGTCCAGATTTTATAGATACAGATATAGATATAGATTTTGCAGTTGGTCTTCCAATTCAAGAAAGAGATCACCTAGAAAAGACTACGCAGCTGGTGAGAAAACAAATTTTACCCACTTCTAGTAGCTAACCTAAGCTAACCTAGCACTTAATTTATATTTATGAATGGACAGGAGGCCATGTGACATCTGAGAAAAGTCAACATTATGAAAGAGAAGAACCAAGGTAAACTAAAAGAAAAACCAGCCCTGGAGGATTAGACATCATTCAGAGAACAAAGAAATCTTTTTTTTTTTTTTAATATGCATATCTTTTCTTTAATTAACATATAATGTATTATTTGCCCCAGGGGTACAGTTCTGTGAATCGTCAGACTTACACACTTCACAGCACTCACCATAGCACATACCTTCCCCAATGTCCATGACCCAATCACCCTCTCCAAACCCCCCTCCCCCCAGCAACCCTCAGTTTGTTTTGTGAGATTAAGAGTCTCTTATGGTCTGTCTCCCTTCTGATCCCATCTTGTTTCATTTTTTCCTTCCCTACCCCCCAAACCCCTCACGTTGCCTCTCAAATTCCTCATATCAGGGAGATCATCTGATTGACTTATTTCACTCAACATAATACCCTCTAGTTCCATCCACGTCATCGCAAATGGCAAGATTTCATTTCTTTTGATGGCTGCACAGTATTCCATTGCATGTATATACTACATCTTCTTTATCCATTCATCTGTTGATGGACATTTAGGTTCTTTCCATAGTTTGGCTATTGTGGACATTGTTGCTATAAACATTCGGGTGCACGTGCCCCTTCGGATCCCTACATTTGTATCTTTAGGGTAAATACCCAGTAGTGCAATTGCTGGGTCATAGGGTAGCTCTATTTTCAACTTTTTGAGGAACCTCCATGCTGTTTTCCAGAGTGGATGCAACAGCTTTCATTCTGACCAACAGTGTAGAAGGGGAACCCTTTCTCCGCATCCTTACCAGCATCTGTCGTTTCCTGACTTGTTAATTTTAGCCATTCTGACTGGTGTGAGGTGGTATCTCATTGTGGTTTTGATTTGTATTTCCCTGATGCTGAGTGATGTGGAGCACTTTTTCACGTGTCTGTTGGCCATCTGGATGTCTTCTTTGTGGAAATGTCTGTTCATGTCTTCTGCCCTCTGCCCACTTCTTGATTGGATTATTTGTTCTTTGGGTATTGAGTTTGATAAGTTCTTTATAGATTTTGGATACTAGCCCTTTATCTGATATGCCATTTGCAAATATCTTCTCCCATTCTGTCAGTTGTCTTTTGGTTTTGTTGACTGTTTCCTTTGCTGTGCAAAAGCTTTTGATCTTGATGACGCTCCAATAGTTCATTTTTGCCCTTGTTTCCCTTGCCTTTGGCAATGTTTCTAGGAAGAAGTTGCTGAGGCTGAGGTCGAAGAGGTTGCTGCCTGTGTTCTCCTCAAGCATTTTGATGGATTCCTTAGAGAACAAAGAAATCTTAAAGACAATTTTAATTGTCCTTATAAAGATTTGGTATATATTACATCTATTGGAAACATTAATTTTAAATTTTTTTTAAATGTGGAAATAAAAAGACGGTCAACTCTGAATAGTATAAATGGACATAGTTTAGGTGTACAAGTAGAAGAAATTATCCCAAACAAGAACAAGAACTTCTGAAAGAGAAGCCAAGGAAATCTGAAAAAATTCAGGCAAAAAGGAAACAGAGATGAAAATTAAGGTCCAAGAAAACTAAATCAGGGAAGTCCAGTGCATTTCTAAAAGAAGTGTTAGAAGGAAAATAGACACTGATTTGCCTTATCTGGTGTTCTGAATACATGGGTTAAAGAAAAGTTTTTAATTGCTGAGCAAGCTTGGTGAAAAGAACCAAAACAGTAAAATTTTAGAATATCAAAGTTAAAGAGAAAATCTAAAATCAACCAGAAAGAAATAAACTAGACAAAGTAATTATGTTAAATTATGTTGATTTCAAGATATCGGCGCTCAAAAAGACATCAGACTTTCATCAGCAACATTGGACTCTACAACATTCCTTGCCTAAGGCTGAGAAAAAATGTTTTGAGCTTAGAGTTCTGTATCTAGATATGTTATCAATCAAATGTGAGGGTAAAATACACACTTTTTTATATACCGAGTATCTCATAAACTTTACTATGCATGTTTACTTACTAAAAAAATTACTTGAAGATGTTTTTCAGAAAATGAAAGGAAATCCTTCCCATCTACCCCAAAAAGGGGAACATTATAGAATACGAAAATAGTCTCATAAAGAAGATGAGAGGGAAGCTAGAAACAAGAGTTTAAATGACATCATCTTAGATCTTTACAGGTCCAATACCATTTTTTGATCCTATGACACACAGTGTGTACATAATCTTTTATGTTACATTCTTTATAATGGTTAAACATTTTTAGTATTAAGCCAAACAAAGAAAATTCTCTTTAGCATTTATATTTACAGCAGAGTATGCAAAAGTTATAAGTCTTAACAGAATACCAACATAATTTCTACCTAAAATTTTTGAGAAATGGAAGAAACAATGGACAGAGGTTAAGTATCTGATTTCCATTTTTTTAACCCAGAGGAAAACTAGGTAATATTAAAAGTGATAACTAACTCAAGAAATATAGATTACAATCTCTATACAAAAGAAAGAAAGAAAGAAAGAAAGAAAGCCAATCTCAGAGAAGTTAAAATGATTAACTAACAAATATTTGGATTTGGGGCAAGGGAAATGATTTATACAAATCCCCTAAATATTTCATCTTTTATAGGTGGGGAGTAAAACAGATATAAAGTTGATGGATCATGTAATGCAATTTTAAGCATAATATTTAGAAACTTAACCTCCAGATCTCCTAAAAAGTGAAGACTAGTAATGGTTGTCTCTGCAGGAGAGAAAAAAGATTTTAAGTTTTTAATTTTATTTTTATTGCTTTTTCTACAATGTCCTTGAATTATTTCTGTAATAAGCATTTAAATATAAATTTAAATGATCTACTTATGATAAATTCATAAAATGGAATATGGTGCAGCCTTTAGAAAGTATAGCATCGATCCCTATGCATCCATAGTGAAATATATCCACAATCTACTAAATAAAACAAATAAGTTGCAGAAGATGGAATATGATCCCCAATGTGTATGCATAAATATGCATAGAGATGTGTGTATTTATATATACATAGACAATGGCTGATGTAATGCACACCAAAGTGTTACTAATAACTTCCGAGGATTGAGATTGCATTGGTGAAGGAAACAGGATTCATTTTTTACCTAATGAACATTTTACTGCCTGGATCTGATTATGAGGAACATATATCATTTATGCAAGAAAATAATAGCTATTACTTTGCTTCCATGACACTACATTTTTTTCTTATCAATTTTCTGTCCATTTTTTTCTCAGCCTACTTCATCTTTCAGCTATATTCTGATGATTACAAATCTAAGTCACCAACCCCGATATCTTCTGGAATTCCAATCTAATATTTCCAACTACAACCAGCTGCATTTACTTGTATGTCTCTAAGCATTTTGAATTCACATTTCCAAAACAGAACTTGTGATCTCTGTGTGTTTCACTTCACTGACCTAAAGTAACCTGCAGTGTCTACCTTGCCTTTCTTTGTCAGTGAGACCTCCATCCCACCAGATGCCTACAGTAGACTTGAGCTGACATAATTAACCCTCCAACTTCAGGACTGGCTGTGTCCAATCAATCACTAAATCCTGTTCATTCAATTTTCTGTTCTGTCTTGAATTTACCAAATTTCCTTTCTTCTACAGCTCTACTTTATTTAGGCTTATTATCAGGCTTAGTTATGCTTACCATATTTTATATAACCATTCGTCATCTGGCCACCAGTGTATTTCTTCAGCCTTATTTCTCATGACTCCTCCCTTTCTTGTTTCGTGAAGGTGGAGCTACATTTATTTCTCGAACGTTGGTAAGTTTACCTCCCAGGCCTTCACAGATGTTTTCTGTATTTGAAATTTCTTTCCTCAAGTCCCTCCTTAGCCAACTCCTGATTTAGTTTTCAAGTCAGAACTTAGATATTCTTCCCAAAGCATCCTGTGGCTGTGCCTGTTTCCCGGTCTTATAGGTATTTATTTATCTATGTTTCTTACTAGGATATTATATGTCCTTTACTTAGACCAGTATCTGGCAAACTGTAGACATGCAATAATTTTGTGGTAAAGGCAATACTGAATAAAATATGTCATTCTTCTAGACAAACTATGACTTATAGATGGACCAAACACATGGCAGTTTTATTAACATTGAATCACTTTACAAATCAACTCGTTGCTAAGGATTAACAAGTAAGAGAAAACTTATGTTCACTGAGTTTACTGTGACCCAGCAACCACTGGTGCTTCAAATTAGAAGTACCAAATTAGAGACCGATTTGGTTCAAGATTATAGGTGCCCTACCAAGGCCAAATGACCCACCTGCTTCAAGGTACATCTAGACCACAGGTCACATAACCATATTACCATTATGTTCACTATGACCTGCTTTAACTCCCTGCCCTAATTCTCCCTCTTTGGTGTGCTTAGTTCAATGCTTTTGACATGCACAAAGTAGTGGTGCTCACCCCACATTTGATATTGATGCACGGAGTTTGGGGGGCACATACTAATAAAGTGCCACCTTGCTCTGATTGGACCTCATGAGAAGTTTTCTTGAAATTCCACAGAAAGTTTGCTTGGGCTGGGTACATGTAGAAGTGTGTTACAAGAAAAGAAAATGATGCACCACTATGGTACTCTCATTTTATCAGAGTTTTTCTCCCAAAATTAGGAGAAAAGTGTCTGAATTTGGAAAAATAGTCTGAACCAGGATATGAGCTAGTAATGGGGTCCAGAGGGTGTGAACTGCCTGCCAGTTGGAGGCTTTGGGGAAAGTTAAGATCCTACAGCACGCTTTGTTGGGAGAGGAGGAAATTCCTGGTCCCAGCTAGTGCATTGCCAGGCAATGATCATTGCCTAGATCATTCATTGAACCAGCCTATTTGTCTTTCCATAAACATCATTGCATATATAAAATACCAACAAATAAAGGAATCAAATAATCAGTTTACAATGTATGTGTGTAGAAACACACATATGTAAGCATGAGGACAATGGTGGAAGGATGTGTATCAAACTTCAATTTTAAAGGCAGCAGAGGATAGGCTATACATAATAGTTTCTTTATACATTTATGTAAAACTTAAACTTTATTTACTGGGTGAATCAAAATGCATTTAGAAGTTATTTCTGCATCCATATAATAGTTATTTATTCTTTGTTCCTATTTTTTGAAGTTTTATACCTTGGGTAATTTTCATTTAGTTATTGCATTGAAAAACAAATAAACAGTCGAAAGGAGAAAAAAATAGCAAGAATAGTAATCATGTGTCTTTATTGTAACCTAAAAAGATAACAGATTATTGATGCTGAGTAATTCAAGTCCTGACCTGAATGCCCTTTCTGTTTGCAAACACAATTAGGAATTCTATTCCATTCAATTAACAATCCAATTAAGTGAGTTACATGGCTTAGAAACTCCAACACTTGTTGAGCACCTAAATATGTTTTGGGAAACAAAGATAATTAAAACACTCCCTCCACTCTGAAGGAGGTCCCAAGGAGATATCTTGTTCATTTGAAAAATTTTTGGAGAACATTTTCCAAGATTGAACTATTTTGAAATCTGAAAACATACCTCTCCTCACACTCACCTTTTATCTTTTTAAACATTGTAGATCAAGACACCTAAAACTCAAAGACAATGTGCGTTTGGAATGGAAAGGGGAACACAGAGGGTAATGATGATCCCTTAGTTCTGATTGGTGTCTATGGAAAAACGAAAAGGTAGTCTTTTCGTTTTTGAAACGAAAAAGTATGACCCCAGCTTTCAGTTCTTCACTTAGTTCTGTCCAATCAAGTACCTGTGATGATGACACAGGATTAGAACATGACTACGAGTAAACCAAGAGGAAGAAAAATATAACATGTGACTTTTAAAATTCAATTTTAGGGGCTTAGAGATGCAAATAAATTAATTTGGTCTTCTGTTTGGCAGTTCCTGAATCACTTGTATCTCAGCCTCCTGTTTAAAAAGCATACTTGATATCTCTTCCCTTTGGATTTGTTTGAGAATTCCATGTTTTGTTCAATGTTAAATGTTCTGTGTTTTCACTTGGGTCCCAACCTCGTAACAACAGGCTCTCAGTCTGATCAGTGAAGGGTATGGGTGTTTTTCCACTGCCATGGCCAAGCTGTGGTATCTGTTGGAGACTCTTGGATTTCAAAGTATAACAAAGTGAAAGTGGACAGCATTATTTTCTATACTTAGATGTGATTGGGGGTTGAATGAGCAATTTTCCTTTTCATCTAACTGATTTGGACATGATGGGTAGACAAGATGATTATCATTTACATTTGTGGTAGAAGAAGCTCCTTTTATTACCACAGAAAATGATTTGGAGTTTGAAGGCAACGCTATATGAGACAGAAAAATAGTGGAGTTAGAGATCCTATTGCAAATATTGTCTTTATTGTCATTTAAACTGTGGATAGAAAATAATTTTGAAAATTTTAGAAGAGGAAAATGACAGGAGAAGGAAATTGTCAGGAGAGTCTGTTCATGTCTCTAATTCTAAGAGATTGGTGAGAATGTTATTTATGGAAGAATTTGAGGGCCTAACTGTGTCTTTAAAAGAGAAATCTTTGGGTGCCAGGGTGGCTCAGTGGGTTAAGCCTCGGCCTTCGGCTCAGGTCATGATCTCAGGGTATTGGGATCTAGTCCCGCAACAGGCTCTCTGCTCAGCAGGGAGCCTGCTTCCCCTCTCTCTGTCTGTTTCTCAGCCTACTTGTGATCTCTCTCATTCTGTCAAATAAATAAATAAAATCTTAAAGAGAGAGAGAGATCTTAGAAGACTATTTACTTTAAGAGGAATCACCAAGCCTGAAATTCAGATCTGTATGAAGTTAATACCAGGGAATGAGAAATGGGAGGTGTGGAAGGGTGTGAAACATGAGTACAGAACCAGTTTGGGAAAACTGATGATGTGATCTGTGCTTAATGTTCTAGGCAGTGGGAAGGAAATGAGCTTATCTGTGTTAATCTTTTCTACTGAATCCAGAAATTAGATGACTTTTTTATAATTACCCAAATAAGTACATGCAAGCAAAATAAAGCAAATTCCCTACAATACCAAGACTGACCAAACTGAAAGATTTTCAGGGGTGCCTGGATGGCACAGTTGGTTAAGCATCCAACTTTTGATTTCGGCTCAGATCATGATCTCAGGGTTGTGAGATCGAGCCCCGTGTCTGGCTCTGTGCTGGGTGTGGAGCCTGCTTAAGATTCTCTCCCTTCCCCTTTCCCTCTGTTGCTTCCCTCTAAAGAAAAACAAACAAACAAACAAACAAACAAAAAAAACTGAAAGATTTTCCAAAATTAAAATAGGATTTATAACTGAAATGTGTCTTAATCACATCTACAATGTGTCTGTACACTCATGGTAAATAATTGTGTCAGGATCACTGTTCCTTATTGTGCAGCTGATGTTTCCTAACTGAAACATTGAGAGTTTAGCTTTTTTATGGTAAAATATAAAGCATATGATAGTGAAGAAGTAGTTTTTTTTTTCCTCTGAAAGTGATTAACCAGCAAAATCTGTGGTTTTAGAGCATATCAGGAAATATTAGGCCTTAGTTTGCTGGATATGTATAACAATTTTGTATTTTTATTCTCATTTTCAGTATTTTGATTATTTCATAAAACAGTTGCCTTTTTTATTATAACACTAAAAATTATTCAATTCAACAACACTTCAGTACACTTAGTGTCTCTTCGTCTGGAAATTATGTACTAAGGATGTTTTTATATTCAAAGCTACACAAAGTATCCATTACACAAGCAGCATCTATACTATCAATCTATTTATTTCATCAGGCTACATATAATTAAGTTTCAAATTGATCTCTAAAATGTCAAGTGTTTCTAAGTGGTACATATAAACAAAAAAGATTATATTTCTTCTCATTTGGATCAAATGTAGCAATACCAGGCCCTATACTTTTAAGTAATATACAATTTTTTTTTCTATTTTTCTTTTTGAAGGCTCTTTCCAGGGGTTTAGAAGTCTCAAAATGATACAAATCTTATGATCAGATTGCCTCCAAAGATTCAGTACTGTTAGGCAACTATTCCTTACATTACTATCATTTTAATAGATGCTAGTATTGGATAACTCTATTTGAAATATCAAATGTTGAGAATGGGAAAAGAAGAAACTTATCTAACTTTTTGAAAGTCATAATTAGCTCCATTTTATCCTAGTTACACAATCCAGTAGCATGAGTTGTTTAATATTTTATGAGTAAGAGAATTAAATATAGCTGAAAGATTATACTGGATTTCCAGTATACTGTCAATGCTCAGAATAATGCAATTTGTGAGGTTTATACAGATTTCCCCACTATCCAAAAGTAGAGAATTCCTATGAAACCTTTCATAAACTGAAATGGCCTAAAGGGACAGAGTATTCCTTGCTTTCCAAAAGTTCCTGTTAAGCCACTTCAGTTTTCCAAAAGACCTACATAAGTTTTCTTTTCTTTTCTTTTCTTTTCTTTTCTTTTCTTTTCTTTTCTTTTCTTTTCTTTTCTTTTTTCTTTTTTCTCTCTTCTCTTCTCTTTTCTCTTCTTCTTTTTTTTTTTTTAAAGATTTTATTTATTTGAGACAGAGAGAGCACACAAGCACAGGGGAGAAACTGAGGGAGAGGGAGAAGCAGACTCCCTGCTGAACAGGGAGCCAAATGCAGGGCTTGATCTCAGGACCTGGGATCATGACCAGAGTCGAAGGCAGATGCTTGACTGACTGAGCTACCCAGGCATCCCAGGTATCTGTTTTGGATAACCAAAAGAAACCTGGAAAGGATTTTCACTTTTATATAAATTTTTATATAAATAGCTTTTATATAAATAGCCATTACTGTACTATTGTAGGTCTTTTTTAAAAGCAAAGTGGTATCACATGAACTTTCAGAAAACACGGGATGGCTGCATCTTCCAAGGTGACTTTAAATTCTGTAAAATATTACTTTGAAGTTATTGCAACTAAGGTAGGTTTGAAATTGAAATTAATTTAGGAGTTCAAATACCTGTTTTTTAAGAATTTGTCTTCTGTGTCTCTAAAATATTTTACACTGAACTTCTACACTATTTTAATTTTATGGATTTTTGACTAGAGATTTTATTTCAGTACATAGATTTATAAGCTATAGACTATGCATTTTGAAAAAAAATGTGTACATTGTCCTATTTCATGATAATTTCTACTTTGCTCATCATGTCAGTTGATATAATGAAAATCATCGGCTGATACGCAGCTTGAATCAGAGTGTTTTCTCTTGGGGTTTGAAATTTGATTATGCAATTAATTGGAAAGTAAATTACAATGGAAGTAATCTCGTGTTAAACCCAATAGTCTATTATTTTTTAAAATAAAGGTTCACATTGTGTTTGTAATCTGACATCATAATGGCAGTATTTTGAACTTTTATTGAAAACGTGTATCTAATGCTACACTATTTTCTAAAAATATTATTACTCTTGAAAGTGATGATAAACAAATATTGGATGACTTTACAATGAGAGGGTGTTTTGTCATTTCTCATAATATAACACACCGGTTTTAGACAAAGGATATAGATGAGCAAGGTAATTCTACCTCTGTAAGTTTGATTAATTCTGCCTATAATACACAAAGAAAGTATGCAGTCATCATTACTAGGACCTAAACATGGGCTTGGAAGACCTCTTCTCTTTCTCCTAACCTGCTCTTCCTCTGAGACTAATAGCTCTTCTACAATATTCCTACTATTCTGGGGACTTCTTACTGGGTTTGCTAGTTTTTTGATTAGATAACTTCATAAAATAGTCTTCCTTATGTTGAGCCCAATTCTGTTCCTTTATGACTCTTTTTTTTTTTTTTTAAGATTTTATTTATTTATTTGACAGAGAGAGATCACAAGTAGGCAGAGAGCCTGATGCGGGACTCGATCCCAGGACCCTGAGATCATGACCTGAGCCAAAGGCAGAGTCTTAACCCACTGAGCCACCCAGGCGCCCATTCTTTATGACTCTTAATTACTATTTTTGTTCATAGCTACTATGGTTAAATAATTCATCATTTATTTGAAGATGCTGTCAAGTTACTTTCTCATGTTGAAATGTCTCTGGTACCTTTAACTATTCTTCAGAGCTTTTGTTTTTTCCAGACACTGTGGCCATTCTGGAGCTCATCTTCTACTGAAGATAATCTTAACTTATTAACTAAAGGCTTTTTTCTCTGCCTTTTCCCCTTGTCCTTCTTTTTTAACTGTCTGTGGCAGAGAATGCTAGTTGTTTATTCATAATCATTTTCATTTTTACTACCAGGTCAGTTTTCTTGAGACAAATCCAATAAAAATCCACATTTCTTAGCTCCCTGAGATGTCCATTTACTAATTTCTGGTCAATCACATTTAAACAGGAAGTATTAGATATATTTTACATGAAAATGCCTTTACAAGGGGAATGTCTCACATTGATGGACCTTTTCCTTTTACCCTTCTTTCTGGCTGTAATTCACAAGCAAGAGGTGGCTCAGTGTGTGTCAATGAGACAATAAGCACTTACAAAGAATGGCTGAACAGAAAGATCAAAGGACAATAGATCTCCGGTGATCTTGTAGAAGTGGCATACCATCTTTGAATTGTCTTTCTCTAAATTGGTCTTGATGTGAGAGAGAAAAAGAATTCACTAACTTGTTTAAGAATTTTTGTTAGGGTTTTTGTTTCATACAGCCAGAGTTACTGAGGTGATGCATCTGTTTAATACTTAGGTCTGTAATTAAGGTAGTGTTGAAGGTACGGTCTAATTTGGCGATCCTGCCAAAATATGGATGTGGCAATTTTAAGGGTACATATATAATAGTAAGTGTTATATTACACCACATACTTAGGTTACATTTTTTTTTTTTTTTCTATTACAAGTCTCAGCTGTTTGTTTTTTTTTGGTTTTTTTTTTTTCATATGAATTACCATCCAGGTTAGTCTTCTTGTATGTGGATACGATTTTTATATTGAAAATACAAGATACATCACAGGGGAGAACACAGGGCTTTTGGAATCAAACGGGCCTGAATTTTCAAGCTTTTTTTTTTTTTTTTTAGATTTTATGTATTTATTTTGAGAGAGAGAAAGAGCACAAAAAGTGGCAGAGGGGCAGACAGAGAAGAAGCCACAGACTCCCCACTGAGCAAGGAGCCCAATGTGGGGCTCGATCCTAGGACCCTGAGATTATGGCCTGAGCTGAAGGCAGACAGTTAACCTACTCAACCCCCAAGTGCCTCTCAACCTATTTTTCTTATATTCTTTGCCCTACATTTATTGTCATCTGTAAATAGGGTTAGCAGCAATTACTTCATTGACTTTTCATGAAAGAACAAAAGCTAGTACCGCAAACAGCAAATAGTAGGCCATTTTTAAAAAGGTAGGCATTTATTGGTCTTTAGCCAGGCTCTAGCTTACCAAGATCTTTGGGAATCTTGATTCTACTCTCTAGTATATTATTGTCTCCCAACATTGTATGCTTTGATCATTCGATATGAGTATTCCACATGATTCTTCATGTAGATGGGATATTAGATGAATAATCAGTTACTTATAGCAACTTCTTAAACTTTAATATGCCTATGAATTACCTGGTCATCTTGTTAAAATGCAGTTTCTGATGCATACATTCAGGGTGGGACTGAGAGTTTGCATTTTTACTAAGCCTCAAGGTAATAGCAGTCCATGAATTATACTTTGAATAATAGGGATATGGATAACTTTATAATTTGAGCCTTCCTCTTTCAATTTGTGAAAACCAGTTTTTTTTTAAAAAATATTTATTTTGACTGTATGATCTATGCAGCTGGCAAAGCATGAATTAAGAATGAAATTCAATTTATCATTCTTGATAAAGACATGTGAAGAAATTTAAAGTATATTAGAAAAAGCCAAAGGCTTTGGACCTGGGGAGATATGTATTTTAATATCCACCTTACTAACAATCTAACCTTCACGTGGTTATTTAACAGGCTAGTGAGGATTTAATGCTTAACTGATCTAAACATTAAATAATAGTATCATACTAAGAAGCAAATAATGTAGTGGCTGTTGCATATTAGAGACCTAACAACTATTACTTCCTTTCTCTTTTTTAAGCTGACATTATTTTCCTATCTATTTTATCTTCATTATTATTTTATGAGTTTTTGGTTTTCTATTTATTACTTCATTCTTTCTACTTTCTTTGGGTTTATTCTTTTTTCTTCCCTTTTGGGTTTATTCTTATATTCTTTATCTACTACTGTGTAAGTTAAATATGTAGTTTATTAATTTTTAGCCTTTTCTCTTTTCTAATAAAAGCATTTCATTGGACAGATTTCACTCTAAATGCTATTTTGATATGTAATGTTATTACTCATCTTTAAGTATTTTCTAGACATTTCAAGAAATTATTCTTGTTATTAATCACAGGTTTAATTGCTTCAGAGTTAGAAAATATGACCAGATTATTGTGATAGGAAATCTGAAATTTTTTGAAACTTGGTTTATGATAAAGTTAGAGGCCAGGTTTCATAAATGTCTAACATGCTTGAAAAATTTGAAAACATCTCACATTTTCCACTTTGGTGTAAAGACTTAAAAACATACACACATATATTAAATCAATCATGTTAATTGTATTATTCAGATCTTTTTATAACAATGCTGAATTCTTGAATTGTTTCTTTCTTCTAGATCAATTATTAATTCAGGGTTATATAAAATCTTCTAGTGTGACAATAGGTTTGTCTGTTTTTCCTTATTCCTTATTCCCTTGTCAGTTTTTTAAAAAATATATTTTGATAATGTGTGCATAGAGGTTTGGAAATAATACACTGGTGAATTTAATTGTTCAGTCATCATAAAGTATCTGATAATGCATTTTCCTTTAAAATTTAATATTAATATAGTTGCACCTTCTTGGTTTTTGCAGGTCTATTTTGTTTTTTAAAAAATATCTTTTTGTTTTCTGTATTTGAGTCATTAAATTTAGTATTTTTTTTTAAAGATTTTATTTATTTATTTGACAGACAGAGATCACAAGTAGGCAGAGAGGCAGGCAGAGAGAGAGGAGGAAGCAGGCTTCCTGCGGAGCAGAGAGCCCGATGCGGGGCTCGATCCCAGGACCCCAGGACCATGACCTGAGCCGAAGGCAGAGGCTTTAACCCACTGAGCCACCCAGGCACCCCTAGTATTTTTTTAATAATCAGTAAATAGCCATATCTGACTCTTCCAAATTATAATCTTTATCTTTTACCTTAAAAGTATATTCCGTTTGATATTTTAGTTAGATTTATTTCTATCACATATTTTGTTAATTATATGTGTGCCATTTTTTTCTCCTCTAGCATTGATTTTTTTTTTTTTTTTTTTAAGATTGATTGATTTGAGAGAGAGAGTGTATGAGCCAGGGTGGAGGGGAGAAGCAGAGGCAAAGGGAGAGAAGCAGACTCCAAGGTGAGTGTGGAGCCTGACATGGGACTTGATCTCACCCCTGAGATCATGATCTGAGCCAAAACCAAGAGTTGGACTCTCAACCAACTTAGCCACCCAGGCACCCCCTAGCATTGATTTTTATTTTTTTATTTTTTTATTTTTTATAGATTGAAGTATACATACTCTGTTCTGTTTTTTTGCGTATGTTTGTTCTAGTTTTGTTAATATGAATATTTACTTGAATAAGGCATATGTTTAATTAATTGAGCATTTAAAAACATACCGTAAAAGTACTTAGGGTTTTTTTTTCCTTTTTTTGCTAGTTATTACATATGACAGGATTTTTTCTTGTTTCATTCAGATTGCAAAATTGATTATTCTTTTCTGCAGTCTTTTACTAGAATATCTCAAATAAATTTTCTTTTAAAAAGAGATGGCAATACAGAGAATAATTTTCTTATAAAATATGTATAATATTGTTTTTCAGAGTCCATAGTCTCTCATGGTTCTGAAAAACAACCTGAGGGTTTTGAAGGGGCGGGGGGTGGGAGGTTGGGGGAACCCGGTGGTGGGTATTAGGGAGGGCACAGATTGCATGGAGCACTGGGTGTGGTGAAAAAACAATGAATACTGTTACGCTGAAAATAAATAAAAAATTAAAAAAAAAACCCTAATAAATAAATAAATAAACAATTCACTCTGTTCTAAAAAAAAATATGTATAATATGAGTGTAAGGTTTTTTTCTGATACCGTGTTTGGAATTAGATTTAGTTTGAAAGGTGCTCTACATTTACTACTATATTCCTACAATAAAAATCATGATTAGAAAGCAGAAACAGAAACTGTATCTCTAATACATACCAGACCTTTGGAGGACTATAATCTCTTCTAATTTACACATAAGTAGGAAAACTTAATTATAATCTAAAACAATGTGTAACTGTACACCTCTATAGGTCATTTTAGACAACTCTGAATTTCCATTGCATATTAAAAATAGATTAGAGTCAGCTTTTTCTTTAATTACCCACTAAATTTTTATGCAAGAAAGGGACACACAATGGTTTGCTGTCTTACTTTAAACTTTTAGTGGAAATATTCTGGAGTTTCATTACTTGAGAATGCTGGTACATAGAAAAAGAACTTGTAGACAGTAAAGCATGATAACATACCCACTTTTTGAAAAGAAATAGAAAGAGTGTTTCTTTGAAGATGAGACTGAGAAGATCCTTGCAAACATCTGTTCCACTGTTAGATAAGGATTTTAGCAGTGCATATCTTTAGGTGATGCAGATATTTAGCTTTTTAATATTCTTTGTCACACTTTTTAAATTTTTTAAGCTCCCACAGCATGTATTCATTTCTGTAATGGGAAAAAAAATGATACCTAACTAATCCACATTAAAATAAATTACAGTGATGTTTATGTTTCCAACCTAGCTGCATGGCAATTTTCAAAGAGGGTTGGAATAATAAGTAGTTAGATTTTATTACCACCAAAAACTTAAAATTAATTTGTTTGCAACTATATGTATTTTATCATGTTTTCACCTTTGCAGTCTGTCTATTTACATGAGACAAATGGATTTTTCAAAGGTTTCATTCACTCATTACTCCATTTGCTGTCATTTAATTATATTTATTTCATGTTTAACTTCTATGCTCTTATTCTGTTCTTTTGAATCTAATGAGGATTATCCAAACCAGAAATGTTGTCACCTGTCTTTAAGAAGTAGCATTTTGTCACTTGGATACAGACCCAGTGGGTATGAACTCTAAACTGATAGCTATGCTCAATACTTTAAAAAAAGTTCAGTCAGTTGAGGGAGTTTGTTTCACACTCTGACTGTCAGGATGACTAGCAGGAAGAAAGTTATAGGAAAGTTCTGCAGGGAGCTATTTCCTATTGGTTCTGTGGGGCTGACAGCTCTTCCCCTGAGGTGATTTTAATATTTATACTTACTGCTGCTAAAACAAAAAATGTAGGAAAAGTCACCGGTGATGATGATATTTCCCTCCCCACCCCCTAATTCATTTTAGTTAATTTTATCTCACAAAAAAATAAAGAGGAGGGCAGCTCATTAGTGTGTGGGCGTTCTGTGAGGAAAAGTAGAGACTGCCCTTTCCTGCAGGGATCTGGATCCATTTTGGGTGATACATGTAACTGAAACATGCCATCTTCTAATTCCCAAACCAAGGAAGCCCTGACAGACTAGTTGTGGGAAATGAAGGGGGGTCTTCAGTGTCAGTGGACCTGGAAGGACTACTGTGAATCCTTTTCTGAGCACAGAAAGAAAAAGAAAAACTTGGGATCCAGCATCTTTTTATTATTTCTGCGGCATCTTTTTGTATATATTCTTGTATACCTATCTTCTTATGTCAATTTTCCATTACAACTTCCATTTCTGTTTTCTTGAATACTAACATACTCTGTACCAGACACTGTGTTCCTTGTGAAAGGAAAGAGATGAATTAGAGGGTTGTTGACTCCACCAGGTCTAGTCTAGTGCAGGCTCAGATATGGATACACAAATTGTCATGTGTTCAATAAAAGGGTGTTGGATCCACAGTGTACTTTTAAAGCCAGGACAGACTTCTAATTACCAGGAGTAAAATTCCATGCAGAATACCCATAGATATGCAGAAATACTCAGAAATGTTAGAAAGGCATTGCACGAGTGTTGTGTCCCATGGATGTCTTCAATTTACCATGGAGGATTGTTTACATACAGATAATAAACTTTTTCTCTTGGACTATAAGGAGTCAAAGACATACCATATTCCTCCTTAGGATCTTGGAGAGCTCTTTCTTAGGAGAAGCAGGTAAAGTGTTTTACTTACATATTATTAATAAACACAGTCTTTATTCAGGATGCTTCTATGAAAGCCATATGGGGAGCATTATGTTTTTTAATTAAAAACTTGTGTTTTGAAAGCAGTTTTAGATTCACAGCAAAACTAAGGGGAAAGTATAGAGATTTCCCATCAACTCCTACCCCAAAACATGCAATCCTCCCCCACTGTCCGCATCTCCCACTAAAGCAGGAATTTGTTGCAAATGAACCAACATCGACACATCTTATCAGCCAGAGTCCATAATTTACATTATGGTTCACTTAGTGTTGTACATTCTTTAGGTTTGGAAAAAAATGGATAATTATATGTTCCCTTCATGATGGTATCATACAGAATATTTCCACTGCCCTAAAAATCTTCCATGCTCCACCTGTTTACCCCTCCCTCCCCAAACCTCCCATAACAACTGATCTTTTTTTACTATCTCCATAGTTTTACTTGTTCCACAAAGTCATATATAATTGGAATCATATAGTACATAGCTTTTTCAGATGGCTTCTTTCACTTACTAATATGCATTTAAAATTCCTTAACGTGGGGCACCTGGGTGGCTCAGTGGGCTAAGCCTCTGCCTTTGGCTCAGGTCATGATCTCAGGGTCATGATCTCAGGGTCTTGAGGTCGAGCCCCACATAGGGCTCTCTGCTCAGCAGGGAGCCTCCTTCCCCCTCCCCCTCTGCCTGCCTCTCTGTCTACTTGTGATCTCTCTCTCTGTCAAATAAATAAATAAAATCTTAAAAAACAAAAACAAAAACAACAAAATAAAATTCCTTAACTTATTTTCACAACTTGGTAGCTTATTTCTTTTAGTGCCAAATAATATATTCCATTGCCTGATGTAACACAGCTTATTTATTCATTCACCTACTGAGAGATGTCTTAGTTGCTTCCAAGTTTTAGCAATTATGAAAAGTTGCTATAAATATCTGTGTGCGGGTTTTGTGTGGACATAAGTTTTCAACTCCATTGACTAAATTCCAAGAGTGTGATTGTTGGATGATATGGTAAGACTATGTTTAATTTTGTAAAGAACAACCGAACTGTCATCCAAAGTGGCTCTACCACTTTTCATTCCTGCCAGCAATGAATGAGAATTCCTGTTGCTCCACATGCCCACTTGCATTTGGTGTTGTCAGTGTTCCAGATTTTGGTCATCTTAATAGGGGACATTATTTTTTAAAGGTGTGTTAAAGTACAAGGTAATGGTAAATTAGTGTTTGCCTTATAAAAATAAAACATACATATATACTATATCTTCCTGATCCTAAGTTGCTGTTTAATTAGTAGTTTACCACAGGAAAAAAAGATAGAAGGATACTGTATTAAATGAAGACATTTATTTAAATACAAAAAAATGTGCATCTTAGAAATAAGGAATCATGTTATATTAAAAAAAAAACCTGAGGGCACAAAAGCAATAAAAAATGTAACCATTTGCAATGTAAATTGAAATTCTGGATGGCTAAATTATTCTTATGATTTTGTTGGAAAATTACTGTTAGGCCACTTTTTGTTTTGTTTACTGAATTATACCTGTTTGTGAAATGCTTTTGGTTTTCCTGTAATATTTTGAATTATATTTCAATTTAGGACTTCACATTGGTAGCATGCTTTATGTGTGTTAGTGTTTCAGTTGAATTACTGAATACTTTATTTGGGCTTTTATATCAACCTAGTACTTAGCACGTAGATATGCCAAGAATATTCGTGAAATTACACCACTGCAGTAGCATTAAATATACTCTTTAAGATATGTAGTGTTAATTTGGAGAACCTAATGTGGTATGTCTTACTGATGTAAAAGAAAATGGAAAGGGACCATTTTCCACTATCTAATGGACTATTTCAGATTATGTTTCACACACCTTGGGCTGGGTGACCTGACCCTGCAGGTAGAATAATCTTTGGGTTCTCATTCTTACTGAAATTTTTAGAGGTAATTTGTATCCTTTAATTTTAACTTATCACTATAGGAAATATGTGTTTTTTTTTAATTTTTAGGAAATCATAGAAACTGAAGATTGAAAATAGAAGCAAAAACCCAGCTTTCTGATGTCTTTATGAGAATTCAGGGAAAAAAAATACCAGTGAGGCTTATGCAATGATTCATCACTGTGTTAATAAAGGAATTAAGTAATTTTTTTAACATGTTAAAGTCAACAAGATTATATGCATATTATATTAGTATCTGAGGTGTTATTTTTTTAACAAGTAGAACCGATTTTAAATTATGTCCCATAAATCATTAATATAAAAATTGAAACTTATAATAGCATTAGTGATTTTTTAATCCCTAATCCTGCTCACAAATGGCTAATTAATCCATGTGGATAAGAGTTGGGATTCAAACTAAGGGAAAATCATTATTGAGGGTCAGTCAATTAAGGAAGGAGTGGGTAGGTTAGTTTTAATTATCTGGAGATTTATGTAATTTTAAAGTTATCCACTAAAGGACAAAATATTTTAAAAAATAAAAACTGTTAAAATTGAATTAATAATTAGTGAATCACCAATATTAATAATTATACATCAAAAGAAAGGAAAGGTAATGTTTATATGAAAAATCTAAAGAGTATAAATGTACTCAGTTACAATTTAGCTTCTCAGCTTAATACATATTTATCTGCGACATTTAAAAAAATTAAGTTTTCTCTTTGCTTTCCTTCCCTTTCCCAGAAAATGTCAATTAAATAAGAATGAGTTCAAAAGACTTGACAGGAGGGCTTTCCTGGTCCTTTTGAATAAGAGCTATTGAGCCCAGGCCAAGGCTAAGATTGCCAGAATTTTAGTTCTAGAAGGCACCATTAGAGAACATGTGTATGGCTTTCTAGTTTTTCCATCTCACTTAGCCTTTTATCCCCTCTTGTCCTAGAACATTTTGTCTCACCCTTTCCCTTGTTCTTTTCCCTTGTTCCCTTATTTTTTACTGAGTTGTCTTGGCATTAAGATTCAGTGAACATGTTTCAGGATTTTGCTTGAGAAAAGTGGAGCCTTAAACATGAAGGGCTCTGGTTTCTCATTCTGCTTTTAACAAACCAGCTTCACTTTCATCTGTTCTGTATAATGGGCCTGGCATAAGATTAAGTTAGGGAAGCAAGTCCAACTTAAAAGAAAATGTAAGTTCAAAAGCTTGTAGACAAATTGATATATAGGATGTTATAGGGAATCAGTGTTCTGTTCTGTTGATGATGGTGTTTGGTAAGAACCCAAGTAAAACCTCAGGGACACAATTGTCAAGAAAATTAGGCCCCATCAGGAAATTGTTTGTCCGCATTCATGAATAGATGCTCTAGATCAGTGCTTTTAGAAATAAAAACCAGATAATCTCACCAGTTTCCATGGTGCTGAGGGGTGATAAGGAAATGAATTTGAACTAAATGCCATGAAAAAAGAATAGATTATCTTTTAAGAAAATATTTTCTTATGGCAATGAGAAAATCTGGTTTGATTTATAAAAGCTTTAGTCAGAATGTGCTCCTGTATCATGATCTTGCCAGTACTTTGATGGCTGGTGGGTACCGGTGGGCAAATGAGATATATAATATCTACTAAGCTTCTAAGTGTGAGACTGGCTTCCGTCTTTCCTATATTCCCACAGGACTGCAGAGACCCAAATATACTAGGTGGAGGGACATAAGGACTTATGTGATTGTTTATTTTTCCCCCTCTATATATTTAAATGGAACTTATGTGTGTCAAATCATTTCTGTGATTTATCTCCACAATAACATGATAATTGTTTACTTCATAATTTTTTCTGAAAATCAGCTTCACTGGACTATGGCCAGCCAAAGCATTATACCTTGTCAATTTTTAAGCAAAAATGGATGTCATTGCATGAATTTAAATTATTATTATCATGTTAAATTTTTCGTGTTGATAATTAATTAATAAAAGAAAATGGTGAAGATTGTTGAACAAAATGAGTACATGGACTAATCTTATTCTCAGTGCAATTGAGAATGATTCTTCTCACATAAAAGAATAATTCTTTTCACATTTCTGATAAAGGAATTCTGTTTGGTTGACTTTCCGCAAGGTGTTTGACAGTGTTTTCATCCTAGATCCTGTTGTTTAACCCCAAAATGCTGAAAGAATTTTTAAGTGGCTCTGATATTTTTAGCAGTGTATTCCATTTCAGGGCAGCATTAAAGGGGTCTTAGGTCTTTTTCTTTTCTTTCTGTCATCAAATAATTGATTAAAATGCTGTCTACCAACCTCAAACAAAACAAAACAAAACAAAACAAAAGTTTCCTCACCAAAAAAAAAAAAAAAAAATCAAAACCTGGAAACCTAGCTTATGAAGTAATAAATATCGTTTGCTTTTTTTTTCTCTGACATTTTCTTATATGAATCAGATTTCTTTATGTTCTCTGTGTGCTTGTATCCACACTTAAATCTATAAATACTTATCATTGTTTGCCCACATTTAACATAAATCAAGATGCAGCACTGAGTTCAAAATCTTGGCAGCAGTTAAGGTTAATATTGTCTAATAAGTATGGGGAATAAATTAATCTGGTTTTAATTTGGGTAAGAACATTTCTTTTGGGTGCCTGGGTGGCTCAGTGGGTTAAGCCTCTGCCTTTGGCTCAGGTCATGATCTCAGGGTCCTGGGATCAAGCCCCATCGGGCTCTCTGCTCAGCAGGGAGCCTGCTTCCCCCCCCCGCCCCCGCGCCTGCCTCTCTGCATACTTGTGATCTCTATCTGTCAAATAAAATAAAATAAAATAAATCTTAAAAAAAAAGAACATTTCTTTTGAAAATAATTTGAGCTCAGTAATTTGATAGATTTTTTTTGATAGATTTGTTTTGGTAGATTATATTTGATAACTTTGGCTGAATGAGGAAAACTTAGCAACTAAGAAAAATATTCTTAAAATAATTTTCAAAAGAAAATTATATAGAAAAAATCAAATGAAAAAACAGTTAGTTTTCATAATAATTCTATGCTTAGGTAAGATTACCATCTGTTCAGATTCTGTTTTTCTTTTTCTTTAACTAGCTGAAAATTTATTTATATTTTCTCTGGGGCATTTTATCAATAGCTTTTAATAATCTACAATGATTTTATAGTCTCTTAATAATTATAAATTTGTTTACAAGGAGGCTTGAATAGGACTTCAACCATAGGAGATGCAGAAAAATACTTCCCATAGTTCTTATGTAAACACATTGCAAAAAAATCAGTTAAACTACTTTAGAATTAAAAATTATGACTTCTAAAAAATTTTGTTTGCAAATAACTGGTATTTCTTCTTTTTTAAAATACTTTTATTTTTATTTTTAAATCAGAGAGAAAGTGAGCACAAGCAGGGAGAGTGGCAGGCAGAGGGAGAAGCAAGTGGCAGGTGGAAGGAGGAGCAGGCTCTCCACTGAGCAAGGAGCCCAATGCGGGACTTGATCCCCGGACCCTGGGATCATGACCTGAGAGGAAGGCAGCCACTTAACAGGCTGAGCCACCTTGGCACAGGTATTTCTAAGATAAAATCAAATCCTCTAAAAATTCCTATAATTGGAAAATGTAAGCCCTTTCAGGTTGAAGGCTTATTAATAAAGACTAAATTTTACTTGATACTTCCTGGATTTTCTCCCCTGATATACCTAATTCTGATGACTAGTCATTAAAGAAAATACACATCACAGTCCAATTATATTTGAATGATGGATAGGTGGGATCTGTCTTCTTTTATCTAAAAACAATTGTACCAAATTTGTAGTCTCACTTTTATTTTATTTTTCTTTTTACTTTAGCCTGTGATTACTTATGGTGAGGTGATTCCATTAATATATTATGAGAGATTACTATTGAGGTGTATTGCCCCATATAATATTAATATTACTTTGTTATATTAATATAGCATCACAATAACATATAGTTGTACTAACATATTAAGTTAATATAAAAGTATACAATATGTAATATTGTATATATTTATAAATGATGTGTATGTATGTATGAATCGGAAACAGCATTTCAGAGAGCATATTTTGTATATCAACTTGTTTGAAGCTCTTAACAGTCTGTGAGAGACATAATATTTTTATCTGATGGGTGAGAATTCTGAAGATACTTGGACAACAATAAATAAGTCTAAAAATACAGACAATACAGACTTTTAAACCATATTATGTTTTAAAGTATACTTTATAAATTTTTTAAAATAATATATACTCATAAAAAAAATTCAAAGACTCAAAATCGGAATTCCCAACAATAATCATTACCCCTCTTCTCTGAATGCATTCCATCTACATCTCTCAATATATATGTAGAAGGTGAGAGGTAAAGTTAGATGGCCAGTCAGGAAGAAATGACTTTTATAAATGGGATGATACAAGCTCATATAAAGATAGAAAATATTGACTTGATTTTTACTTTAATGTAACTGAAGTAAAAGGAACAGAAGTAAAGTTGAAGGAATTGATGAACTTGAATTTTCTTCATAAAGAGAAAAGCTCACCTCTAAATTTAAGAAAAAGGCCGTGACCACAGGTGCTTGGCATTAATATGTTTTTGACTATTTGAACTATGCGAAGTTCCTATCCACAGACTCCCTCCCAGCAGAGAAGAGGAAATTATCACCTTAAAAACCCCCACTAGCTTAATTTTTATGTTTAAGCAGATTCAGTACTCACCATTAGGTATTTTTTTGATTTATCACTGTTTTTCATTTATTGAGTTATTCTGATTAATCTCTTGGTTGGCTAGATTTCATTGTTAATTTGTATGTCTGTGTGTTTAAAAAAAAAAAAAAAAAGAATAGCTTCCACGAGCTAAAATGCCTAATCCCTTGCATAGTTGCTTGTGTCTCTCTATTGATTATAGATGAAGGAACACTTGGCTGAGTATACAATTTTTGATTTATACTTTCACATTAGTACTGTGCAGTCATTTCTCAACTATCTCCTAATGTTAATTATGTTCAAGTCAGAAGTACCTTCTACATAAAAAAAGGATTAGAAATATATTCCTAATATGCTCTAACATTTTCTTTTAGCACATGGACCTGAAGATACCAAGGATATTTGGCCTGCTGAAGGAAAACAAGACACACATAATAATTATTCAACTAAAGGGCTATTAATAAGAAGACAACTCTTATCCCATTTAATCTGGGCCAAGTGCCCTTTTTCTTGCTTTCATAGTATTGTATACTTCCTTTAAAAGTAATATTTATGAACCTGTCTTATAATTGCCTGCATACAGATCTGAACTGAATTTCTTGAGTACAGAAACATAATAAGAACTCGATAAACATTTTCCAATTTAGAAGGATTAAGTTTATCTGCTATTGATTCGTAGTGCTGCCAAGAGTTCTGTGTTGAGAGTGATTCTGAAGCCACTGCTGCGTCAGCAGTAAAGGGTCATTGATCAATTAGCAATGTCTGCTCTTAGCAGAAGAATGAAAAGTGGTCTGCAAGTGACAAATATTGCTCATCTTAGAATAGATGTTACTTGTTTACTACAGATGGCAGAATCAGGACTATTAGATAAATACCCCAGGAGATAGATTTTGGCTCCGATTAAGGAAAAGTGTCTTAATGATTAAGTAAATTTAAAAGTTGAGTTCAGTTCTGGAGTCACTGGGGTAGGTGAGTTTCCTTTCCCTGGAATTGTTAGCATATAGGGTAGCCAACTATTTTAGAAATATTAAACATTATAGACATTTACCATTCAATGATTCTAACCTTACAGGATACAGTTTATCAATATGACAAAATATGTGGTTAAAAAATTAATTTTAAAGCAGAGAAAGCATTGTTAGGTATATGAAATAACTTTTAAAATCTCAAATCTCTTTTTATTGAACTTATGCAATTTATATGATTTAAGTCTATAGAATATTTGAGTGAGAGTTAATAGTCTTTGGGTTTTATGTTTGAAGATGCCATGAAACAATACTAAGTGAATATTTCTTGACTTCGTAAATAATACCATCTACCAGGTTGCTTAAGCTAAGAACCTAGTGGTTACTTTAATTTCTCTTTCTCTCACCTTCCCTGAGCCAGTCCATCAACAAGCCTTGTGGTCTCCACCCCAATCTTGAATCTGCCCTCTTCGTTCTTATCTGCTGTCATCATCCTCTCTCCCTGGTCCACTGAAATGCCTCTTCTGTGATACCTCTGTTATAGCCTTGCTCCTATACCACTTATCCTCCTTCTGGGAGCAGTTCTCTTTCTTAAAACATAGAGCAGAATATTTTGCTTTCCCACTTAAAATATTCCAAGTTTCCAGTTGCAGAAACATAAAATCCAAACTTTCTGTATTTATGTAAAAATCTCTACAAGAATTTATCTCTGGCCCTTCTTTCTGATACCTGCTGTTTCTTCATCCACATGCCCCGCTACTCTGGACTTTTTATCCGTTAGGAGACTATTGCATTATTATAAATGAGACACAAGTGGTGGTATAGGATATGATGAGAAGTATTCAATTATGGATGCATTTTGAAATACAGAGCTGACAACAATCCTTAACAGATGTGTCGTGGAAGAAAGAGGATTTCAGGAGGACCCCGAGGTTTTTGGCCTCAACAACTGGAAAGATAGAGTTGAGATAAGTTAAAATGGAAAGGGTTATGTTGGGGAATATTTGGAAGAGATGGTTAGGAGTTCAGTTTTGGTGATGTTGAATTTGAAATGTCTGGGGAGTTGGATATTATGAGCCTGGAGTTGCAAAGAGAGGTCTGGAATGAGATAAAATTCTGTGTTGTTGGAATGTACTTGGTACCTCAAGTCATGAGACATCCTACATTTGCCAAGGGAATGAAAATGGGAAAAAATGAGGAGGGGCCAAGAACTGGGGAGAGGCCAAGAGCTGGAGAGCACTAGAATCTTAGAAGTTTTAGAAAAAGAGTAGAAATCTGTAGAGTAGACTGGAAGGGAATTAGGAGGAAAACCAGCAGAGCGTGGTGTTTAAAAAGTCTCCTGAAGAATGTGCAACAAGAAATGAGAAAAATTAGCCATGTGAAATGGTACTGACTAGTCAAGTAAGATGAGGGCTGAGAATTGACCATTGGATATGGCAACAAGTGCATTCTTGATGGCCTTGACAAGAGCAGTTTGGGGGTGGTGGTGGAAGTGAGTTTGAGTGAGTTGGGAGGAGAGGAATTGGAGACAGCGAGTATAAACATCTTTGTTAAGGAACTTTGCTACAGGGTAAAGAAATGATGTGGGTTGTGGATGGGGTAGGAAATGGAGTAAGTATTGTTTGTTTCATTTTAGGGGGGAAAAGTTGCATCACATTTATATTGCTTTTGTGTTGATAGAAATAAACATGTAGAAGGCAAAAAGTTGATGATTTGGAAGAGAGATGACAAATGCTTGAGCAAGGCATGTGAGTATGTGAGAGAGAGAATACAATTTACTATACCAGTAGAGAGATCGGCTTTAGACAGAGCATTCACAGGAAGGAGGAGAAAGTAGGTGTAGTCACTCCCAAGTGGGTAGATCTGAAATGGTGTGGAAATATATGGAAGTCTTTTTTTTTCCAGAGAATTAGAAAGCAAACCCATTAGCTGACAGAAAGTCCCAATTTTCTCTTCTGTTTAATGGGAGGATTTCAGAGAGTACTAAATGAGAAAAGGTAACAGAAAATTGTTGTGCAAACTCAATTCCAATATATAGCTGTGCATAATATTTTTAATGGTTATCTCTCTAGTCTTATGTTAAATGGAAAACTTTAACTAATATGATATTCCTTCATTGCTATAAAAAAATGTGAAAATACCTTAAATTGTGAAATTTAGGTGTTGAAATGATTGACCAGTAAAACAAAACAAAACAAAACAAAACATTGCTTTTCATAACAGATTCTATCAAATACTCTCAGCCTAAAAATATCTTTGTTTCTTGAAATCCAGCAAGAACTCTGGAACTCTTATTTCTAACCATCTGGCATTATTGCCTTGCTAGATAAAGAAAGTAATCACTCCTCTCTATAATAAAGATTCGTAAATTGATTTGTCTCTTGGAGTATATGTGAAGTCTAGTCAGAAATATATTTACTTTTCTTTGGTTTTCATAGATTTTTTTTCAAGTTTGTGCAGTTTATTTAAAGAGGAAGAATCGTTACTAATCATTTTGTTTTCTCAGGTTCTCTATAAATCAGATATTCATATAATTTAAAAAATTAGACCCCTCTATTTTAATATGCTGTGAGAAAAATATTTTCACTTCAGTTTAGCTGCATAGCTTGTTCATTCTTATATTTGAATTGATCAGATTTGCTCAAAATCAAAACTGACTTTCAGATTTGTTAAAAATCAAAACTGAAGGCATTATGATGTATTGAAAATTTGTTTGTATGCTTTCACTTACATACCTGAGAAGCAGAGATGTAATTGATAGACTATATCTTTTTGATTTGTTTGCTATTCAGGGTTTGTCTCTAATTTTTCATTGTGCTAAAAAGAAAACTAAAAACATAAAGACAGAAGAATTTGTTTATTCTTACAAAGGAGTAAACACATTTGATTGCCAGATAAAAAACACAAGTTTTGTCTTATTTGCTTACAATTTTTCCCCTCTTAGAGGTATCGTCACTTACATGATCAGCTGGAAAGCTCAAAAGAAACATAATTCATCAGGATTTTTTTTTTAATTCTATGCCTCAAAATCACTATGCAGTTCTATAGCATATTATAGTATCTGGTTCATATTCACTATGGCTTCAATATTTGATATTTTATTGTACTGTGATTCTTTGAATATTGTTACTTACTGTTTAATTGTAGTTCATTAGTCCTGAGTTGTTACCATGATTTCTTAGTAATTCAGATGAGTTCATATTTGCTATATGAAATGCAAGAGAGTAGTCCCAAATATGTTTGATATTTGTTAAGGGATTAGATACTTTTCTAAGTGCATGAGGATTTAGAAGGATTAAGCTATGGTATGACAAGCCATATGTAGTTAAGCAAGTCAGAATTTACTCCTCTGTTCTGGATTTACTTTAATTACTTCTCATTCTTTTTAGACAATTTGTCCGCATACTATTTATCCTCAGGACCACTTTTAGAATATCCTTTTGGGGATGAATGTTTTGGCCCAGCACCTTTATTATACAGATAGGGAGGGCAAGCCTCGAAAAGCAAAGGACGTCTGCTTCTAACTCTTTTACGGTAAAGGATTACTCCCATTATTGATAGTGTTTAATACCAGTGCTGTGCTATTAAAGTTGTCCAGTCTTGGTGCAAAGTTCTTTATAGCTGCTTTCAATCTTTTCTCTGCTGGTACATTTTTAAGACTAATTTCTACTAGGATTCTGGGCTAATTAAATGATAGTGGAAAAGCATTTTCCATCATTACCATTGGAACAGGAACAGTAAATCACCAAAGGTACAAATTAGGAACTCTGTCTTAGTATCATTAGACAGAAGAAGGCACACAGAAAATTCTTATCAGTCAAACCCCAGTATTTAATGATTGTACACATTAGTTTTTCAGAGTTGTGCCCCAGAGAAGTTGCTGGAAGCAGGTATCTCTGCAGCTTGAATCATTTGTAGTTTAATATGTGGAAGGAAGAGAGAAGGATACATATTTCTTCTAAATCTAAGTAGGAATATATGTACTTTTTATAAAATGGAATCCATTGGCATGCATTCTATATGAAAGAACAACCATAAATTTAACTCTGTTGCAATCAATAAATATTCAACAACTAGGAATAGGGATGTGATCATCATTGGTTCATTTGGGTGCAGATACCTGGAAACAGTTTCACAAATTGATTGAAGTGAGTAGAATTTTGAAGGGGGTGGGTCATGTAGTACAGTGGAAATGACATTACATGGGAACCCCTTGTGCAAACCCTTCCTAGTCCCAATTTAGCTGTGCCACTTTAGGCAAATTACTTAACTTCTCTTATCCTCAATTTACTCTTTTTTTTTTAAAAGATTTATTTATTTATTTTAGAGAGCCTGAGAGAGAAAGAACGTATGGAAGAGGAGGGGGAGGGTAGAAGAAGAGGGAGAGAATCTCAAGAAGACTTCTGGCTGAGTGCAGAGGGCTCTGATCTCATGACCCTGAGCTCATGACCTGGGCCAAAATCAAGAGTTGGACGTTCAACCGACTAAGCCACCCAGATGCCCCAACAATTTACTCATTTTTAAAATGCCGCAGTTGGATTAGGTAAATTTGTACTTCATTGCTCTGAACTCTTATCCTTACAAAAATGATGGTTTTCTTGGAGAAAGAGAAAAAATTCATCTATATTCTAAGTTACCTATTTGGGGAGAGATACCATCTTACTTTTCACATTATTCCTAATGAATCATTGCAACCATACTACCTTGATCTCACAATTTAAACTTGGTAGTACTTATATGATGCATGTAAGCCAAAGGAATCCAAGAAGAAAACCAAGGGCACCATCTCAGTAGTAGGGTGTAAGAACTTTGGTAGATGTTATGAGATCATAATGGAAGATAGGTATGTAGCACAGATAAAGTTTCAGAGAGTGCAAACAGGGAACCGTATTAGGAAATGTATCTGCCCCTTTTAGAGTTTGATTCCTTGTGACAGTCTCCCTCGCCCAGCATAGCAGTGAGGGAAAGCATACAATGGAAGTTTTGAATCCTGGAGTATCCCATTTGTTTTCTTGACCCTTAGTATTTAAGATTAGTAATTGCCATCATTGATATCTGAAAAAATGATGCTACTCTTGACAGTGATGGAAAGGTTGAGTGGGAAGAAGGGAAGATAACCTCAACTTCTTTAAATATATATTAAGCTGCTGTATGTAAAGATGCCCCAAAGCTAGCAATATAAGTTGTCTATTGCCCTGTGGCTCCCACCTGTTTAAAGAGACTTCTAAGGCTGTCTCGTACCATTGCATTGGAGAAAATTCATGGCTTTCTTGGGTTAATATAATCCTATTATAGGTGTGCTCTGGCTTCAACAGTGTCTTTGAAATTTCTTAGTTCTTCAGAAATATAAGAGAAATCTGTCTTCTCAGCAATTCCTCACCACTAGAAATTTTGTAGGCCAGGAATTAGTTCAGTTTCATGTGGAAATTTGTTATGGTAACACTAGAAAATGAATATGCCTTGACCACTTCCATTTTACAGATAGAATTGAGGCTTAAAGTCAAGGACAGCACATCCTAGGTCACATAGCTGAGATGACCCAGGAATGTTTGATCTCAAAGGCCATGCTCTTTCCACTTGTCAGTACCTACCCTGGCAGATTCTAAGAGGGAGGCTTTTCCACTATAAGAGTACATAGAACAGTGGGGTGCCTGGGTGGCTCAGTGGGTTAAAGCCTCTGCCTTCGGCTCAGGTCATGATCTCAGGGTCCTGGGATTGAGCCCCACAATGGGCTCTCTGCTCAGCAGGGAGCCTACTTCCCTTCCTCTCTCCCTGCCTGCCTCTCTGCCTACTTGTGAGCTCTGTCTGTCAAATAAATAAAGATAATCTTAAAAAAAAAAAAAGAGTACAAGGAACAAGAATAGAGAGCAGAGTCTGGCAGTGAACAGCCTACCAACAAATAAAGCATTGGGGAAAGGATGAAGAAGGTTTTGGTAGCAAGGGGAGTCTGTCATTTCCACAACTAAGCAATAATGGAGACAGAGTGGTCAACTCTTTGAGTTATGGTCGAGAGGTCAGAAAGGATGACAACAGAGATGAGGCCTTGGATTGGCTCTGAAATAGGTCATTGTTACTCTCGTCATTTCTGACTACAGACCTTTTTCATTTTTTTAACCTGACTGCTATTGATCAACGTGGGTGTGATAGGTTTTCCAACTCCAACAGAATTTTAAATTATGTTTGGATGACTTCCCAGGATGAGCCCGGAAAGCCAATGATTATTGACTGTTTCCTCTACAATTTCGAAACTATTTCCCCAACACCTATATAAATATGCTGCCCCTTTACTTTTCACCATTGCCCTTGTGATCTATATGAAAATAATTACTATTATGCCCTATCAATAGTCTGACTTTTTAATAAGAATTTCTACTATAAAAAGCACTTCACAGCGATCTTTATTTTTCTTCCATAGGAATGAAAAGAAAGTGAGCTTAGTAAAGGACAAATGTGGGAGAAAGGAAGAAACCCTGACACTTACTGTGGATATATTGAGAGGAAAATACAGAATAATTACAGAACATATATAGAATCTTCTGTAATTAATACAAAATAGCGCATCATTTGTGAATGATTCAATACTGATTGATACATATAACTGTTATATGTTTGGATTTTTCTCCAATATCACCACGTATTACTTCCCCAATGGACTTGACTTAATTTATATATATGTCTGTGTAAAAACACTGTTGTAAGTCAAATATTTAAAGACAGAAGATCTTGGAAACCCTAAGTAATGAAATACGGAGAGAAGGCAGTGGGTCTCCAGAAATTAAGGCTAAAGTGAGCTATTATGACGGAACACATTCCTTGGCTTTAAGATTTCTAGAAGGAGAGGCAATAGGAGAATATTTAAATAACTGTTGTTTCACCTTTCTGTATAAATTCTTACTTTTACCGGATAGTAAGCTCCTATAGGAGTTAAATAAAATTTGTGTAAGACTACAAATGGTGCCGTAAGAACCCGGATTTTGGAGTCAGGAATATCTTAGTCCAAAGTCCTGTTCCAGATATGAAATCATAAAATTCCTAGAAGAAAACATAAGTAGTAATTTCTTTGACATTGACCTTGGCAATGTTTTTCTAAATATGTCTCTTTGGGCAAAGGAAACAAAAGCAAAAAGAAGCTATTGGTTCTACACCAAAATAAAAGGATTTTGCCCAGTTAAAGGAACCATCAACAAAACAAAAGGTAACATACTGTATTGGAGAAGATATTTACAAATGATATATCCAATAATGGGTTAATATCCAAAATATATAAAGCATGTATACAACTGAACACACACACACACACACACACACACACACACACACACACACACAAACAAATAATCGAATTAAAAGTGGACAGAGGACCTGAATAGACATTTTCCAAAGAAGACATACAGATGACCAAGAGACACATGAAAAGATGCTAACCATCACTAATCATCAGGGGAATGCAAATCAAAACCACAGTGAGATATCACTGTACACCTGTCAAATGGCTAGAATAAAAAATACAAGAAATAATAAGTGTTGGCAAGAATATGGGAAAAGAAAAAAAAAAGAATATGGGAAAAGGGAACCATCATGCACTGTTGGTAGGAATCCAAATTGGTACAGTCATTGTGGAAAATAGTATGGAGGTTCCTCAAAAAATAAAAAATAGAACTACCATATGATCCAGTAATTCTGCCACTGGGCATTTACCCAAAAAGTATCAAAACACTAAATCAAAAAGATATATGCACCCCTATGTTTATTGTAGCATTATTTATAATAGCCAAATTATGGAAGTTAGGATTTTTTAATTCTCATATTACAGATAAAGAAACTTAACCTCTTGCCTAAAATCACAAAGACATAAGTAGGTGGACTAGGATCTGGTCCCAAGTACTCTGTTTCAATGGCATATCTGGAGTATTTAAAGTATCCCTGTGGATCCCTTCCTTAATATATCATTCTCTGTCTGACAAGATTATTTTCAGTAAAATCCATGTAATAATAACAGTCCTATTCTCAATTCACTCATTAATTTTAAAACAATTAAATTTCTGGAAAGAACAGTAAAGTTGAACTTTATTTAAATTCAGTAGTTAATGTATGAAATAAAATGTGCACTTACCAAACAAAAATGTGACACCTCTATTTCTCTGTTGCGTAGTTTATAAAGTTGTAAAGCCAGGTGGTCACATAGAATTCAAATAACTCAAGTTAGTTTTCCTTATATTTATAATTATTGTGCCATTATTATTTATTTGAATTTCAGTGTAAATTAAGGAATTATGCATTACCACTAGGGTAAAGCCACAAAATGTGTCCTAAGAAAGTTTGAACAATTCTGCATCCTTGGGAACTCATTTTTTTTGTTTTTAAAGAAATGCATTTAGCTGAGTCCACATGGGTCAGAGGCCAATCGCAGAACCAGGAATTCTCAGAATTAATTTCTTTATGGAATACTGTACCATTTAAAGATATTATGTCATGGGGCACCTGGGCAAATTCAGTTGTGTTTTCATTCAGACCTTTAAGAAATATTTTTGTAGGGGCGCCTGGGTGGCTCAGTGGGTTAAAGCCTCTGCCTTCGGCTCAGGTCAAGATCCCAGGATCCTGGGATCCAGCCCTGCATTGGGCTCTCTGCTCAGCAGGGAGCCTGCTTCCTCCTCCCCCCCTCCTCTCTGCCTACTTGTGATCTCTGTCTGTCACATAAATAAATAAAAAACAAAATCTTAAAATATATATATATATATATACATACATATATATATACACACACACACACATATATATATATATATATATATATATATATATATATATATTTGTAACTGATATCAATTGGTTAATTAATGGCTAACAAAAAGTTACTGTGCTTTTCTGTTGGTCACTTTAGGGGATAGCATTGCTCCTGTCTTCTTTCCTTCTGTCTCTTCATGCTCCCACACCCTTTGCTGGGAGCTCCCTGCCTCAGTCTGGTACTCACACCTGCCTGAGTGCCGCCTCTCACGTGGGCATGCCTCCTGCAGCCCTGGCTAACACCTGAAACCAGCGAGTTCCACCACAATGTGTAAGACATAAGCTGGTAAAGGATGCGATAAAGAGTCTGATGCTTTTATGTTTTAAAAACCCTGTTGTGTGCCTTAGTCTCTTCTTGACTTTGGTTAAACCCTATTTCAACGTCCTCTAGTTTATATGCATAAACCTGAAATAAGGTTGTATCCTCATTTGCATTGTTTAAGGATGAGTAAAGTCCCCCTCCTCTAAATGTTTGGAAATTCCCAAATACTCTTGATCTCTTGTTTTTGAGCCTTTATGCCTGCTGTGGGTATTTTACACCATCTTTTTTTTTTTTTTTTTTTTAATTCTCACATAAAGAAGTAAAAGGAAGGAAGAAAAGAGAAGGAAAGGGAAGAACAGGGAAAAGAGAAAGAGAAAAATAGAAGGAGAAAGTTAAAATATCTATTAATAGAGATAATATGTGTGATAATTTACATATGTTCACATCCCACTGCTTGTAAGGTTAGGAACCCATCTTTTACTTTCCTGCTGTCCCTAACCACTCCATCTGGAGTTAGAAGCTATTTAGTCTTATGTTTTCCAAGTGATCCCTGTCTCATTCACATTTTTTTTTTTGAGAATGCTTTCCCTATCTGTGCGTTCACTTTAATTAAGGAGCAGCAGAAGGTCTTTATCCTGCCCCATACATAGAAGATTTATTGTTTGAACAAGACCTTCCAATATTAACTTGTATTTCAAACTATCATTAAGACACATTTTCTCAGTAAATCACTTCGCCTCCTAAAAACCATTCTGGGTAATAAAAATGACTTCACAACTTTGTGTATTTGTAGAACACCTTAATCAGTGCAAATGGTAAGGAAGCATCAATAGACTGCAGTGGGCCACATCCCAGTCTCTGGATTGATTAAATTCCATTCTGAAGGTAGAAGAGTAGATATTTTTGCTTTATTATAGCAACTTGCCCAGTCCATGTAATTCCAATTTGTGACTACTTTAGAAGGTAGAATCAAATTATTAGGGCCATACTTCCCAGTCCAGACCTTAAACTCTCACCATGAATGAACAAGTAATTTTCAACCAAGTTCTTGACATGGGCCAAGGAATGACTACATAAATATTAACATAATGTAATTAAGTTCACAAATTCAGATACAATTAAGTTCAATACAATTTGATAATGTAACATGGAAGAATAGTGTGAGAATTAGAAGACAAGCTTGCAAGTGCTAAGATGCAACCACATAATCTTATAATTAGCATTTTTCTGACATGGAGCAGTACGATAAAGCAGTTCAAGGGAAAATTCAAAGTCTTTTTAGACAGTGATAATGGAGATTGAAAAAAGGAAAATAGTAAATTAATTTGAATACCTTTGGGGGGAAAAAAGAAGAATGAGGTGTCTCTGAAAAACACTTGACATCATTCAAGAGAATGACACTAGATTCTTAGACTTTCTTGAGGTGGGAAGGTGAAGTCTCCTTAAATTACGCCAAGGAGAGGCACGCATACTTGAAATTATTTCTTAAGCCTATGAGATATTTCTGTCTAAACCTAGTATTATAAAATCTTTGTTACCAACTCTAAAATTTGTCCAAATATTCTATTGCCTTGAAACAGTCTCTGGAATTAAACTTGAGTACAGCAAGTTTTGACATTGGTGGATAGATCCAGTAGAGTTTTATGATCTTTTTCAGTTTAGAAGAGTAAGCTGAATAAGACTTTCTTTTTCTGTTGTTGCCTATTCATATGATTTCAGATAGCGGAAAGACTCATACAAAGATAAAGGAGTTTTTAGATAGTAATAATTGATATTTTTCTGAGACTTGATTTGGGTTTTTGATAAACGTAGCTATGAGAATCCATCTTAACATCTGCTCATCTTGACAAGATGATTATAAATTGTATCACCATTATAGTATTTTTCGTTTATTATTGATCTTTTTTTAACGATTTTATTTATTTATTTGACAGACAGAGATCACAAGTAGGCAGAGAGTCAGGCAGAGAGAAAGGAGAAATCAGGCTCTCCACGGAGCAGAGAGCCCGACACGGGGCTCGATCCCAGACCCCGGGATCATGACCTGAGCCAAAGGCAGGGGCTTTAACCCACTGAGCCACCCAGGCGCCCATTATTGATCATTTTTTTTTATCATTTTACAAATGTCCTGATTATTTGGCTTAACCGACAATATTGTGTTTGCCCTGTTACATATATCTTTTGCTTTTAACAACCTTATTTCTCAAAAAACATATTTCCCAAGAGAATCCTTCAATTATCAGTGGGAAAAATTAAGAAATGGCCATGTGTGCAATACCCTGGCAATTTAGTTAGGAAGCTGCTTTCTGAGTTCAGGAAGGGTGACTCCTTTTCCCTGAAATCTTCACCTTTTCCCCACATGGTTCAATGATTGGACTGAGAGACATTTTCTACTCTTCATAAGATTTCTAATTCAGGGGCGCCTGGGTGGCTCAGTGGGTTAAGCCTCTGCCTTCGGCTCAGGTCATGATCCCAGGGTCCTGGGATCGAGCCCCGCATCGGGCTCTCTGCTCTGCGGGGAGCCTGCTTCCTCCTCTCTCTCTCTGCCTGCCTCTCTGCCTACTTGTGATCTCTGTCTGTCAAATAAATAAATAAAATCTTAAAAAAAAAAAAAAAAAAAAAAGATTTCTAATTCATATTCCAAACCTCTGCACTCTTTCAGTCATGAAAAATTCATTAAGTTTTTATGAGCCTAACACTGAAAATGTCTTAGTTGTTTTCTCATAGACAATATTTATGTAGAGGTCTGTTAATATACATTTGACAAATGTACACACATGCTTTTTTTGGCTACTCATTTGCTACTGGGAGAGTAAACTTTTAAATTCAAATGGATAGTTAGCACCTTTCAATGTACTTATTTTTACCTGCATAACGGCAACATGGAGAAAATTATGAATTATGCCACATGGAAAGAATGTCACCTTTTGAATATTTATGAAAACTTGATTTTCTTAAAATTGGGAAACATTTCTCTTTAGGGAAGAAGCCATTGAAGAAATGAACTGTCATATAACATTCAGAATTCTTTAAGCAGATTTGTGATTCACCTATTATTCTTCCAGTTTCCAATTTTATTGTTAGCTATGTAACTCTTCAAGTCAAATAAGAGATTTTGTGGTTCTTAATATGTGATGTGACTCATAAATGAAGAGGGATAATCTTCTACATAAGAACAATTTACTCTTTCCTTTTCAGAAATATCAACAACTCTGGTCCTCGTGAATGCTTACAGTGAGAAAAGGAATTTGAATTTTGGTATTTGATAAATTTTTGATTCTCTGTTTTGGTGGCATTGCAATGATAACTAGATTCCAGCAGTTCCAGTGATCTGTGCCTACTTGAGAGCAGAGATCCTGCCTGTCTCACTCACCATTGTGTACCCAGTGCCTGACACCTTGCCTGATATACAAATGACATGAACATGGACCTGTAGAATTAATATGTGAATCAAAATGCACAATGCCCTACCCTGTATTACCATTAATACAATTAATATGCACACATTATACCTATATATATGAGCTTATGGTACCACAAAATTTTAAAGAACTCTTAAAGTGTTAATTTCATGGACCAATTACCCAAAATATTATCCTATGTAGTTTATCATTTTTCAAAGAATATAAATACATGGGAATATACTTTATTCTACACATACTTTAAACATCTGATAATTTACAGTTCTTAGAGTTCAAGTTCATAAAACATCTTATTTTGAATTGTCTTATGCATTATTTTAAAAAGCGGTGTAAGAGAAGAGAAAAATTTATGCTGATTGCTTAATATATACTAGAAGTAGCCTGATGATGATGATGATGATGATGATGATGATGATAATTTGCTTATTTGTTCATCATTTATCTTTCTCAAAAGGTCAGTGGGGGAAAAATGTTCCTTTTGCTCACTTTTGTGGGGTTTCTTTTAAAGTTTCTGGAGATTTGGTCTTGTGTACATGCATTAGATTGAACTATATGAAACTTCCAATAATTGACTGATATTGGCAAAAAAAAAAAAGTGGCTGCTTGTGGTTCAGCCTAACATATATCCATGTTAATATTATGGGTATTTACTGATGGATCATTACTATGTATAGGCACTTAGTGTGTGTTTTCTCATTTCATACTGACAACAGCCCCATGAGGTGTAGGTAATCATATTATCTTCATTTGATAGAGGACTTAATGGGGGTCACACACTCAGTAAACTGTGGCCTTGGAATTGAACATAGAAGTTGTAATCCAAAACTGTAGCCTCTCAATCATTATGCTCTTTTGTCTTCCACAATGAAATAGTTATTAGCAAATTAGTTATCTGGCATACTCCACATATCCCTATCATGATTGATTACTTACTCATTAGGCTGAATATTCCTTCTAGAAGACTGGAATTCTGTGTAAATATTGAATAAGGATGAATTCCAAATGGAAGGCCTTTGAAGTACATCGTTTCTTCTGATAGGCAATAGTGGTTCTTTTAAATTAAGATTTTAATTAATAATATAAGTGTAAACACTTGTATAACTGTTACTCTTTATGGATTTTAGCTTTAGCTTGTCTCCTGAGTTCATGCCTTTATATAACGTGTGGAGGGGGTATAGTGTACAACCTTCATCATTTTTCCTAGCTCTTTTTTCATAATACATAAGTCAAAAGGTGGGTTATCTATTTTTGCGTTCTTAAAGTCTAGAGAAATGTAGAAATGAAAGAAGAAAAAGGTTGACAGAAGCATATGGGAGAAAGGAATAATATTCTGAGAATAAGTGGGTTTAAAAGAACTCTTCTCCTTTTTCAAAAGGAGCACAGATTTGCAGAAAAAATTCTAACCATCTTGACATGGAAATCATATGGAACAAAGTAAGTGTGTGTGTGTGTGTATGTGTGTGTGTGTATACATACGTGTTTGTGTATATACGCATACATATAAATATATGTATTTCTTATAAAGCAAGATTATTGATAAAAATACAGTTGCCAACAAACAATTTCTGTGTTCAGGCATTTCCTTTAATGTGTAATGCACCACTTATATTCCTAAAGCATTTGTTAAACCCAAGTGCTAGGAAATAAGTATGTGAAAATTTCCAGTAAAGGCCTAATACTGTTTCTAGGACTTTATAATTTAATACAGATACTCTGGTGAGCCTTGACAAGTGCCCTTGTATGAGGGAAATATGAAAATTTAACACTGCCTTATAGAAGTTCTAAGAAGTAGTTAAGGTTTTATATTGGCCAACAGTACTGATTTCTGGCTCAAATACTAGGGCAAACTTTCAGTAAGTTTCACTTTTGAAAAAAGTGGTAAGGAATGTCTCTTCGTTATTTCAGGACTAATGGTAATATTAGCAATAACTCATATTCACTGAATACTTTAAATTTGATAGATACAATTTAAAGCACCTTACCATTTTTATTTTGTTTAATATCCATAACTCTTAGAGGTAGAAATTGATACGATCCCAATTTTGCAGATGAGAAAATTTAGGCAAAAGAAGTTAATCATTTGCTCTGAATTATTAAGTCTTTGGGGCACAGCCAAATGTGGCTGCATATCCCAGGTACTTGGAAATAGTGGAAGAGACTGGAGACAGTTCCCTGCAAAGAAAAGAAATGCCAAAGAATGTCATACCGTCCAGGACAGAAAGAGCCTTTTTTGGAATGCCTTCAGTTTCTGCTATAGAAATGAGTCTAGCTACATCTGGATGTTGCTAGTAAGTGTGTTGATGAACAAATGATTCTACTTCCTGTCTTAGTGGTGGATTCAACTTCTTGTGCCATTTGAAGGCTGTTGACTAGTACTTTTCAATATTTTAAAATCATTATCCCCAAAACTAGGTATTGCATTTTCTTCCTTTTCTCTGTCCTTCCCTTTTTCTTTTCTTCTATTATTTTCATGACTTTCAGTGTTTTCTAATATCAAAGTAAAATATAATGCTGGAGTTATCCGTCAGTGGACAATACCAATCCCCAGTGTTTATATCTGGATTTAAAAGGCTTGAAGCAACTGCAAACAGTTAAGAAGTAACTACTTTTAAACCCAAAACATCAGTGCATTCACACAGAGGCAACTCCATTAATATTGATTTGAGGTCATGACAACATTGGTGTTCTACTTATTCTCTTTGAAAGAATCAGAGATTTAGTCATAGTTCATGTAACCTGTATTCTTTGAAAAATAAAGCAACTCCATTTCCACATCTACCTAGATTTCCAACCAGAAGTTCATGTTTGATAGGGGGAAAGAAGCAGATTTTCACCTTACTTGTTATGCTTAAAATGTGACAAAGATTATAAAACTACAGACCTAAAAAGAAAAACTACCATATGCTTTCCATTGCTGCACTGGCAGAAGAAAGAACATGTCAGAGAGAAATTCAGAATTGTCATGGGCAGAGTGAGAACAATTACATGAAAATCTCATAAAGTGAGAAGCCCCTTGCCCTAAACTGATCTCTTATTATGGTAATTTAACATATGTTGAATTTCGTAATATCAGCTACTCTACTCTGCTCAAGTTTTCGTACAGACTAAAACATCAGAAAGTCTCACTTTGAAGTTTGAGAGACACCCCTGAGAATATTGAATATTAATTTTCGAACAAGCTGTTACACTTTCAATTGGGAATGAAGGATCAGTCCACACTTCATTATTCTACCTGTGTGCAATCCTCATTCCACTTAATTAATATTTTTAAAAAACCCAAAGGAAGAAATGTAACCATTACAGAAATCATTTTCTTTTAAGGCTATATCAGTTGTTTTTATCCACCATAAGACATTGACAAAAAGACAGTGATTCTAATAAATATTAATGCATACTTTCTAGAGGTTTTCTCATTAAAATTTCTCTAAAATAACAAAATATTTCCTTAATATTAAAGAATAAATACATCTTGTTAACCTTAAGGCACAGGTGACTTGTACTAAGGAAGGTGTATTTTTTTCCTTAAGTCAGCAATGTCTTCCCATAATTAATATGAATTCTACCTCTTACTGCTATTTCAGAGATTTTGTTCATGCAGCTGTTTCCGTTTTCTTCTTTATCACCAGATTTCCTTTCTCTTCTGTGTTGTATCATAGATAGATAGATAGGTACATAGATATAGATAGATAGATAGATAGGTAGATACTAACCTTGATCTTCTTAATATTTGATGTTATACCCCCTTGGCAACAATGGCTCCATTTGTTCTGCTTAAGGAAAAAATGCTTTGAAATCTCTACTTCCTCATCTCCCATTCTCTTTTGAACCCACTATAACAAAGCTTTGTTCCCCATCACTCCACTAAAAATCAAGTCAAGATCTTGTCAAATTCACCAATGATTTCCTATTGTCAAACTCAGTAGACACTTATTCATAGGCTAATTTTTCAGAAGCATTTGACAGAACTCTTCACTTTCTTCTTAAGTATTTTCTTCCCTTGGTTTCCAGGACACTGTACTCTTCCTGTTCTTTGATCTTAATATTACTCCTTCTCAGTCCTTCACTGGCTTATTTTGCCAATGGTGAGATTGTTGAGTGGCTGAGAGCTCAGGATTCAATTCTGAGACCTCTTTTTTCCCTCTATTTTATATCAGCTTTTTTTGGTGACCTCATTCATTCTTCTGCTTTTAACTAACCTCTATACTCTGATGATGGCTAAATTTTGATTTTAGAACAAAACTTGCTGCTGAAATCTAGACTCATATGTTTAACTGCTTAGTGGAATTTTGTCTGGATATACTGGGTATCTCATGGGCATTTCAAGCGTAGCATTTGCTTTTTGCTCCCAAACCTCTCCCTCTGGCAGTGATTCCTAATTCAGTGAATACCGCTAGTAGTTCACCAGTTGCTCAGCTCAAATATTTTGACACCTTCCCTGAGTCCTCTGCACTCTTTTCCTTATTTATCCTATGCAAACCATTAGAAGCTCTACTAGCTATACCTTCAAAACAAGTCCCAAATCTTACCACTTCTAATTCTTACCACTCCAAACCACTTTCATCTCTTACATGTTTTAACTCAATAGACTCTGACTGTTCTCACCACTTCCAGTCTTACTTCACTGAAATCTATTTATCACACAACAACCAGAGTGATTCTCTTTAAAACAAAATGTGTATCATGTCACTAATCTGCTCCTAACCTTCCTAAGTCCTTGGCCTAGCTGTCATGATCTAAATGATCCAGACCATGGTTGGCTCTCATCATGGATTTTCCATCATGCTTCTTCCTCACTTAGCTCCCACCACACTGGTCTGTTGTGTTCTTTGAAAATTCTAAACAGATAACAGGAACCCAAGAGTCTTTGTTCTTGAGCTAGAATACTCTTCATTTATATATATATATATATATATATATATATATATATATATATATATTGCATGGCTGAACTCTGACTTAATTCTAGCCCTTGCTGGAAAATGGTAATACCTCAAACAACATTCCTTGATCACCTGATCTTAAGTGGCACCTATGCTCACTCTATCCCTTTAATCTGTTTCACTTTTTTCTTCAAAGCACTTATCAGTACTTTATGTTTTATATAACTTTATTTTATTTATTATTTTGTTATTACTGATATTTCTGCCTGCCAGGTAAGTCTCATGAAGGTGAATACTTCTCCTTTGCTCAATATTGAATCTCTAATGCCTAGAACATAGTAGGTGCTCAGTTCACATATGTTGAATAAATTATGGTTATCACTTCCATTTCCTCCTATTTTTTATTTCTTTTTAAAAAGATTTTATTTATTTATTTGCCAGAGAGAGAGCATGAGCACAAGCAGGGGGAGTGGCAGAAAGAGGGAGAAGCAGGCTCCCTGCCAAGCAAGGAGCCTGATGCAGAACTCCAACCCAGGACCCTTAGGCAGATGCTTAAACAAGTGAGCTACCCAGGTATCCCTCCCACCTACTTTTTTTTTCATTCCAGATATTTTCTAATGTTGCCCTATTTACCTTTCTATTAACCACTTATCTTATTTGTTTAATAATTGTTTTTATATTTTAACATAAAATACTTATTTTTATTTGATGTTATGTCCTTTTGCTTACAACTAGGTTAGCTTTTTCAGTGTTTCGGATATTAGTAATTCATTCTATTCCTTTTCTGGCTGGCTTCCTAATACCTAAATAACTTACAGAAAATTTAAGTATATATAGCAATTGAGTCTTCCTGTCAAATTTGTACTTAAGATACGCAATTGAGCCTGTAATCCTGTGATTAAAATGTTCAATTTACAATTGGAATAAATATTTAAGGATGTCTTTGGGTAAGACAAACTATGAAAAACTCAATATACCTCAAAGAATAGATCCCCAAAGACTTTTTTGTTCCTATCAAAATTGTCTAGCATTAATGGCTTCAAACATTTCACAAAAGTTGTGATGAAATTCAGGCAGCTTCTATGGAAGAAAAAAAATCATGTATAGAAAAAGGACTGGAAATAGAAATGTGGTCAATTTTTTTACTCCTGAACTTGCCTTAGAAAGAGTTATTTGATCATACAGATTGTAAGAAATTAGAAAAGATTGCCAAAGAAAAATACATTTCCATTTCAAGAGGTTTGAGAGACTAAAGTAGACTGTTACTTTTTTGGGATGGCTTAAGTATTTGGATGTAAGAGGATGAACTAAATAAATCTTATAATTACTTTCTGCTCTATTGAATCTCTGTTTCTATAATCCTGTGTCCATTTCTGTTTGAAAAGGGAAGCAGAAGCTTTATTTGCCAGATTTGAAGTGTTAGTGTGATATGTTTATACTTGATTTATAGTGGAACCTCCCGATGATATTTGAGGAATACCTAATTTCCTGATGATGTAGGAAAGATTCATGTAAATACCATCTCTACCTAACCTGCTACATGTAGAAGATCATGTATTATCACTCTAAAAATAAGTAAATCAATCAGTCAGGCAAAACTACACAAAACTTTGCAAACAAAACTCCTGGAGGCACTTTCTCAGACCCAAAACAGAGTCTTTAGCTGGATGTTTAATTGTTATTGGCATCAGGAATTTTGAAAAGGCTGCTTTGCTCCAGAGTTTCCTAACTCACCTCATTAATTGTGAAAACTGTGTATTTAGAAATTATTGGCAATGAATGATACAATAATAATTAACATTTATGAGTGTTGACTATGTATCAGGTATTTCACGCCAATTTTATAGTATAAATATCATTATTATTCCCATTTTACAGATGAAGAAACTGAGACACAGGGAGGTTAAGTAACTTGCCCAAGATGACACAGTTTTTAAGTGGTGGAACCAGATTGGAACTCAAGCAATCTAGCTAGAGAGCCGACGTTTTGAATTGCTTGACTCATATGTCAGTATAAGTATTGAAGACTATTCTCACAATCAATTTAGATTAAAGGAAGTTGAGCCAGTATGGAAATAGAGTGAGGTATTAAACAGCAAAATGTATTAAATATTCTGTTTGGGTTTTAAGGAAAACAGTCTTCGTAATTGTGAGGCCAAGCCATGTGGCCCTCTATTGGCTGCGGCCAAGACTCCAATTCAGGTGCTTAAGAACTCATTTGGTCTTCACAATGACCTTTTCATTTTACAAGTTGGGACAAATGTGACTCAGAGATATTAATGAGCTTAAGGACCATCAACTTATAAGAAGTGGCACTGCCAGCATTAAAACCTAAATCTATATATTTCCAAAGCTACACAGCTGCCTTGTCATTAGACAGCAAAAGATAGGAAGAGGATGAGAATGGCTGGTGGCAGAAACATTCCTGTCCACGATCCCGTTTCATCCTCCTGAGCACCTTCTCATAGGTTCCTGTCACTTCCTATCCATCAATAGTCGGCTGCAGGACACCTTCCTACTCTATGGTTTGCTCCCAAAGATTCTACACAATCCCTCAGCCTTTCAGTAATGGAGTTCTCTTTGTTTCTCTGTTATTCCCCACATTCTGACTATCCCCAGAGAGAGTTACTAGGTAGGCTGTAAGATACCCATGAAATACTGAGGACATACCTGTACTATAAATCATTCACTGTGATTATCTGGAATTCAAATTTGCCTGAGAAACCTGTATTTCTATTTGTAAATCTGACAACCCTATTAACAGGAGACATTAATTTAAGCAAAATGTCCACATTCTGTTATCAAGACTCTTGCTCTCAGAGCTCTAAACAGGTTCAACCTTCCTTTTCCTTAGGCTTCATCTCCATATTCAAACACAAAGATATTTATAGTGGCTGATTTTTCATCTCCTTTTCTCGTTATTCTGAAATTTGTTTGTGGGAAACTTTTTAAAAATGTGCATTTTATCCTTTTTTTTTTCCTTACGGTGAAATAAACATACCTAACATTTCCCCTCTTGCAATTCCTTAAATTGGCCAAAAAAAAGAAAAAATGCAAGCTTTGAATTTGTAACTTTCAAAACTCTATAGAACATATCCACAAAGAAGAGTTATGTGAGGATAATGAGAATAGGGGGTAGGATAGCCAGCTGGTTTTCTGCAGAAGAGCAGGGAGCAGGGAGACTAGAAATGAATTGAATACTTCTCAGAATGTTTTAAAATACATAAAAACAGTAGTATTCTTATAGTAGGACTGAAAATGTAGAATATGGCATGCTCGAAATAATACTCAGAAGAGGCTAAGGTTGGCAGCTTACTCTCAAAATGTATGTATCTATTCATGTTTGGAAAACTCAGAAAATGACAGTTAGCTAACAATATACACAGAGTCTAGGTTAACATACATGTACGTTCTTATATGTGTTTTGGCTTTTATAGCAGGTATTCGTGGTATGTGAATTTTTCTTTAATTTCCTTTAGAAGAAAAATATTTTTAAGATGTAAGTAGAAAAGAAAGATAAGTTATTCTCATAATTCAATAAAGTGATAAAGGAGACTATCAAGAAAATGAGATTAAGAGTGTAGTCTAATTGGTGTTAAAATGTCAATATTCCAATAACCATATGCCAGCACTAAAGTTAACTTAATTAGTATATTTTCTTATCAAGCAATAAATCAAGTAGAAGACTGATTGCAGAAGAATCAGCTGGCTCTTATGAAACATTCTGGAATTGGTTTTCTGAAACTAAGATACCTCCAGATAGGTCAGAAAATGCTTGAAATAATTTTAATAACATAAGGATTTGGTGAATAATATATAACTTCTATAATCCTACTAATGCTTTTTACATATGCTTTTAATACTTCAGTTTTGATAATTTTTTAGTAAGAAGGTAGTAACACTAGCTCAGGCAAACAAAAGCAAAAACAAATAAACAAACAACAACAAAAACAACCCCACGATTTCTTATTCATTAGTGGCAGTATTAGAAAAAAATGGCATGACGATTATTTCCCAGAATTGCTGACTTATAGAGTTATAACAGATTCCAATATATGAAGACATCTGTACAATGTACTTACTTCTATCACATGGGAAATCCTTCTAATTTATCCTGACATACCCTTGGTTCAAATTAGTTAGAAATCCAACCTGGGGATGCCTGGGTGGCTCAGTAGGTTAAGCCGTTGCCTTGTCTCAGGTTGTGATCCCAGGGTCCTGGGATCAAGTCCCACATAGGGCCCCTTGCTCAGCGGGGAGCCTGCTTCTGCCTGCCACTCTACCTGCTTGTGCTCTCTCTCTCTGACAAATCAATCCATCCATCAATCAATCAAATCTTAAAAAAAAAAAAAAAAAAAAAAAAAAAAAAAAAAAAGGAAATCCGGCCTGAACCTTTGCAAAAATCCTCAAGGTAAACTAATGTCAAATGCATTCTTTCCTGGCACATGATTCCATCTTCTACTTAAGAAGGAATTTGAAGTCATTGGGTGTGAACTATAATTCTTCAAACAACCAAACTCAGCTGTATTTCATCCTATTTTTATCTCTGTCTTTGACAATGAAGTATCTCTCCTCTGACTTCAAGTTAGTCACCCCACTTATGTTTTCTTCAAAAAAATGTCCTCGATTGATCATATCTGATTCCTTCAACGTCTTTAATCTAAAAACATTCTTTTTGGAGAATAAGCAAGCTTAAGTCTTGTCTGTTAGGAAAATAAACCTCCTTTGGCTTGGGTCCATTAGCTACTTTCTCGCTATTTCTTTTTCTCTTTCTCAATTTTCCTGTTTTATTTTCCTTAAAGTGCCATTGATCCTTAATGCTTTTATTCCCTCCCTTCCCGTTCATTCCCAGGGATCTGTCTTACTTCATCCCCATCTTCACCCCCACACCCTCCCCAGGAAATACCCTTGCTAAAAGCAACAGTGAAGACTGTTGCCAGATCCAGTACAATTTCTCAGTCCTTCTATCTCCCTGTGGTTTTTGAAATGGGCGCACATACTTGGATTTTGCATCTTCTGCCCCCGCTTGTCCTACTCTCTGCTGTTCCCCTTTGATCATAGCTAGATCTTCTTGCTCTCTGCGTCTTATGCTTTCCACAGGATTGTGTCGTAGGCCCATTGCTTTTTTATTTTTTTTTAACTTGACAATGATTATTTGTAGTGTTGTTTGTGGAGTGGCCATTTCCAGTTTATGTCTATAGTCCAGTCATCCCAAAGGAGTTCCAAAACAGAACCTTTATTTGCCAACTGGTCATCACTGTCTGAGTGCCTTACAAATCATTGAAATCAGCCTGTTCCAAACTTACCATCTTATACCTCCCCTAATGCCTCTGCCCTTCACTTTCTCAAAACTGCTCTTTTTTTGTATTCTTTGTCTGCTGATGGTGTCAGTGACTACAAATGGGGAAAAAATAGCCTTGGATGTATTTTTAGTGATTCATGCCCCCACCATCTAATTAATCACTCAGTTCAACAATTACAGCTCCTAATTATTTCCTGATTCTTTTTCTTTTTATTATCAACACTATTATGGTCACTATTCTCTCTCTCTCTTGTCCCCCGCCCCCCCCCACAATTTCTTTATTGAGCTGTTGAGTATTTTTGTTTAATTTTATTTTGTTGTGGTAAGAGCACTTAATAAAAGATGTCTTCTTAACAAATTAAAAAATTTTTTCTTAAACAAATTTTTAATTGCACACTACAGCATTGTTAAATATAAACATAACATTTTATAACAGATTTCTGGAACTTATTTATTTTGCATAACTGAAACTTAATACTTGTTCAACAGTAGCTTTCCAGTTCCTTCAGCCCCCAAACCCAGAAGACATCATTCTGCTGTTTTTATGGGTTTAACTACTTTAGATACCTCATATAAACGGATCATGCAGGATTAGTTTTTCTATGTCTTGCTTATTTCACATAACATACTATCTTCCAGGTTCACTTTTGTTGTTGCTTATGGCAGAATTTCCTCCCTTTTTTAAGGCATAATCATATTCTATTGTGTGTATAAACTACATTTTTTAAAATTCAGCCTGTTAATGAACATCTAGGTTTTTCGGTATAGTATTAGTTTTTGTGAATACAGGTTTGTCCTGCTACTGCAAAGAGCTTTGTACTACTTTGCTTTTACAAATGACCTATATTAGGCACCTGTTTTTGCTAACCAGAAGAAATCCAAAGAGGACTTTTGCTCTTAGAAAATGGTAATTGCTTCTTCACTTTATGCCATTTGGGCTTAGAAAGGTTTCACGGGTATGCTCCGTTTGGGGCTGGTGGAGGAAACCTAAAATGCTTCAGTGAACATGGAGGCTCCTCAAAAAATTGAAAAAAAAAAAAAAAAAAGACTAATCCACATGAAATCAGAATTTTGAAGAGATACAATATTTCCTATACTCTTTTTTTTCCATTTCTAGGATTATCGTCTTCAAATCTGTATTCTTTTCTGCTGCCAGCATGACTTTCTGTAACATATCGCCATAACTTTTACATGCTGTATTCAAAACCTTTAAATGACCCACCATTAAAAAAAATTCTTTTAAATAAAAAATAAAAAATAAATCATCCGGGAGCCTGGGTGGCTCAGTCATTAAGCGTCTGCCTTCTGCTGCGGTCATGATCCCATGGTCCTGGAATGGAGTCCCATGTCCTTGGGCTCCCTGCTCAGCAGGAAGCCTGCTTCTCCCTCTCCCACTCCCCCTGTTTGTGTTCCCTTTCTCTCTGTCTCTGTCTCTCTCTCTCTCTCTGTGTCAAATAAATATAGAATCTTTAAAATAAATAAATAAATAATCCATCATTGCCCACCAGAATGAATGTATGCTCCCTGTTATGAAAGAATTTCATGGTATGTAGCACTACCAGATTTAACAACTGCCATTATTGCATATGATATACTTAAACTAATTATTATTTACCTAAAATTCAAATTTAATCAGGCAGCCTGTGTTTTACTGGCAACATCAGTGATAGGGGGCTTAATTACTTTTCTGGGTCATCTCTTCCTATGCTGTACCCGTAATAATAATCTGCCCCCATTCAAAAAAAAAAAAAAAATTGAAGAAACCTCACTGGCCTACTTCACTCTTCCCTCTAGTCTTTTAAAACGCTGCTTTCCTGTCAGTAATGTTTCCTCTCTGTCTGTACTGTGTTCTGCTTCTCTGTGATAGCTATACCTATGTCTGCCCAGCCAGATACCAATTCTCAAATGGACTTGCAGTTAGGTGTGGCCATATATGATCAAAGTATCTCCAAGGAAATGGGACCAAATGTCATCCGTGCCATAATCTACTCCTGTTTCATAAAGCCTCCGAAGAGTGCCCATCAGTATTCTTTGGGATGATGAATGGCACGAAGAGGGATCTTAAATCCGTGTATGGCTGGTAACCAAGCTACCGGGTCCCTGCAAAACTGCATGAAGTACAGTTTCTCCCTCCCCCTGGAGCACCTGCCTCAGCCTGTTTTGTGAGCAAAAGTAAAATTGTAGTGAGCCCTATTACATTCAGGATGTAGTTAGCCTATCTCACTAATTCTCTATTTTCCCTTAAATTCAAGTCTCAGCTAAATAAATATTATCTAATATGGAAATATTTTCTGGCCTCCCAAATACCGAGTTGCAGAAGAAGGTGTAGAATAGACGAAGGGGGTTTGACAGTTCTGTGTATTCAGAGTTGCGGTGAGAAAAGTAAGACTTTCATTACATTTTATTTGGGACATGGATTAGAATGTAAGAGGCCTATATTCTCATTATTATAAACAAAGGAATATAGGTTAATGAATTTTTTTTCTCATCACTAAATTTGAGCTTTTCTGACTTCTACCTTTGAAATACATTAGAAGTTAACAAAGCTTACTGTTAATAAGGTTTTGAATAAAGTCATTCGAAAAAATCAATTCCCTTACAAGTCCCTGTTTTACTGAAGGATAAAATATTTTTGAGAGTATAAAATATTTTTAAGATATCGGGAAAGCACTTATTGTACTTTTTACCAAGCATTGACTTTTTTTTTTTTTTCTGGAAAGGGTCATGTAAGAAATATCTTCAAAGTTGTAGACCAGAATGTTGTATGCAACTGATGAATCACTTAAAATCTACCTCCGAAGCTAATAATACACTATATATTAATTAAATTGATTTTAAATTTTAAAAAATGACATATACTAAAAAAAAAAAAAATGTATGAGCCATAACGTCTCTGTCACAGTTATTCAACTCTGCCCTGAAAATGCAAAGCAGCCATAGATGACGTATAAACAAATGAGCACAGTTTTATGCCAATAAGACTTTATTTACATGAGCAGGATTTGGTCCATAGGTTGTAGTTTGCCAGCTCCTGATCTATACTCAGATATGTAGTACCTGTACAAACAACACAGAAATTATATATATAATATCTATATAATATCTATATATTAACATCCTGTCCTATTTTCTTCCTAAATCTCTGTCCTTCTCTCTCCAAATTCCCCTTCTCCTCTTCCTCTCTTTCTTCCTCCTCCTTCTTCTGCTCTCCCTCTCTCTCTCTGTAAAGAAAATACCACAGATATATCCAAAGCCACACTTCCTGTCCTTTCCTCAGACTCTTCCTTTCACCCCTTCCAGAGGTGACCACTATTCTGAAGACGGTGCCTGTCATTCCTGTGTCGATGCAGTATGTTGAATGTCATCTGACTTAAAATTTTGCCTATTTGATGAATGGTAAATAAAATTCCCTTGTTGTTTTAATGGTAATTGCTTAGACTTGTGAAGCGCTTATGTTGAGCAGGATCTAAACGGTTACTATGTCCTAACATACGGAAGTATGTGAAGAGGTACTACTTTCATCTCCATTTTACAGCTGAGACACCAGAGGCTGAGAGAGCAGAGACTCAAAGATGTAAAGTAATTTTCCCAGGGTCACTTGGCTAGTCAGCGGTTAAACCAGAAACTGAACCCAGGTGGTTTGATTTCAGAGTCCATGTTCCTTTTTTTTTTTTTTTTTTTTAATTTGGGGTTTTTTATTATTATTATTTTTTAAAATTTAAATTCTAGTTAGTGAACATACCATGTAATATTGGTTTCTGGAGTAGAATTCAGTGATTCGTCACTTACATATGTAGTCCATATTCTTTACCCATGAAACTAGTAATTCTCTCTCTTGTTTGACTTTGCTTTTCTCCGTTTGTGAGTGAGGTTGGTGACCATTTTATGTATTTACTAAACTTCAGATTCCCTCTTGTGAACTGCCTGGATATATGCTTGTCTCGTTGGCTCATTATTATTTAATTGTGCTTAGTTTTATTGGCTTGCAGAGGTTTCTTTATATAGTCTGAAAAGTGAATACTATTTAGTTTACATAGGATGCAAACGTTTTTCTCTAAGTCAAAAGCTTTGCTTTTCATTTTCTTTTGTCATTTTGAGGTTTTTTTAAAAAAATTCATGTATGCGAATTTATCACACTTTATTTATTTTTTTCCTTCATGGTTGTCTTTTTAAATTATTATTTAAGAAATTTTTTCCTGGGGTGCCTGGGTGGCTCGGGCAGTTAGGCTTCTGCCTTTAGCTCAGGTCTTGATTTCTGGATCCTGAGATCTAGCCTCACATCGGGCTCCCTGCTCAGCAGGATGTCTGCTTCTCCCTCTCACTCTGCCCTTACCCCCAGCTCATGCTACCGTTTTCTCTCTCTCTCAAATAAATAAATACAATCTTTTTTAAAAGAATTCTTTCCTATTTCAAGATCATAAAGATATTTCTTTATGATTTCTTTTTTATATGTCTTCTTTTTTTTTTTTCCCATATGGGTAGCCAGTTTTACCAGATTATTTATGGGAAAATCCATCCTTTGCTCCACTGAACATAATGTCACCTGCAACATTTACCATTTTTCCTACATGTAAAGTTATTCAAGGGCTCTTAATTCCTTTCCGCTGAGATATTGATCTCTTCACAGATATCAAAATATTGTAACTGCATTATCTTTTTTTTTTTTTGTAACTGCATTATCTTTTTAGTAAGTCTTATCATCTGGTGGGGTGAGTTTTCTCCCACATCATCAAAATACTAATCCTTGGGTATAGTCATCTCTTCAGCTTTCCATGTAAATTTTAGGATCAGTTTGACAAATGCAAAAAAAAAAAAAAAACGGAACAAAACAAAACAACAACAAAAACAAAGACCAACTGGTAGGTTAGGGATAATCTGAATACATAATTTATAATAATAATTTATACTATAATAATAATTTAGGAAGAAGTGACATTTTTATTTTATTGAGTCTTTACTAACATAAACATGGTAAATCTCTCACTCCTTTATGTCTTTTATGTCTTTGAGATTTAATATATTTTCCATAAAAGTTCCATATAACATGGGTTATATTTATTCTTAAGCACCTCATTTTTTTGTTGTTATTGTAGATAACTCTTTTAAAGTTAGATTTTCTAATTATTTATTGCTGGCCTTTATGAAAGCTATAGATTCTTGTAATTGTAGTTTTCCTTATTTTGTTGCTCCTTTAAAATAAAATATCTTTAACGTATCCTCATTAAGAATCATATATGTCATAGGTTTTGGAAGATAATCTTTATTTAGATCTTTAGTGGAGTTAAAAACATTCTTTTCTTTTCCTAATTTTTACTAAGATCTTTTTAAAGTTTCTATTTGAATTCCAGTCGGTTTACAGATAGTGTATATTAGTTTCGGGTGCATGATAGAGTGATTCAGTACTTCCATACAACACCCAGTGCTTATCACAAGTGCCTCAAAATTCCCTTTACCCATTTAGCTCCTTTCCCCACCTACCTCACCTCTGGTAACCATCAGTTTGTTTTCTGTAGTTAAGAGTCTTTCGTGGTTTGCCCCTCTCCCTTTTTTTCCCTTTGCTTATTTGTTTCACATATGAGTGAAATCATATGGTATTTGTCTTTCTTTGACTGACTTATTTCACTTAGCCTAATACTTTTTAGCTCCATCCATGTCATTGCAAATGGCAAAATTTCATTCTTTTTTATGGCTGAGTAATATTCCAATATATGTATATACCACATCTTTACCCATTCATCAACTGATGGACAATTGGGCTGTTTCCATCATCTGGCCACTGTAGATAATACTGCTATAAACATCAGGGTGCATGTATGCATCCAAATTAGTGTTTTTATATTCTTTTTTTTTTAATTTTTTTTTAAATTTATTTTATTTGTTAGAGAGAGAGAGCGAGCACAGGCAGAGAGTGGTAGGCAGAGGCAGACGGAGAAGCAGGCTCCCCGCCGAGCAAGGAGCCCGATGTGGGACTCGATCCCAGGACGCTGGGATCATGACCTGAGCCGAAGGTAGCCGCTTAACCAACTGAGCTACCCAGGCGTCCCGTGTTTTTATATTCTTTAGGAAAATACCTAGTAGTACAACTGCTAGATCATAAGGTAGTGCTATTTTTAACTTTCTGAGGAAGCTCCTTGCTATTTTCCAGAGTGCCTATACCATTTTGCCTCCCACCTACAGTGCAAGACAGTTACTTTTTCTCCACATCCTGGCCAACACCCCTTTCCTGTTGCTTATTTTTAGCCATTCTGACAGGTGTGAGGTGATATCTCATTGTAGTTTTGATTTGTATTTCCCTGATAATGAGAGAAGTTGAACATCTTTTCATGTATCTGTTGGCCATCTGTATGTTTTCTTTGGAAAAGATGTCTATTCATGTCTTCTGCAATTTTTTTGGATTATTTGTTTTTTGACTGTTGAGTTTGATAAGTTCTTTATATATTTTGAATACTAACCCTTTATCAGATATGCCATTTGAAAATATCTTCTCCTTTTAGTTTTGTTGATTGTTTCATTATCTGTGCAGAAGTTTTTTATTTTTATGAAGTTCCAATAGTTTATTTTAGCTTTCGTTTCCCTTGCCTCAGGAGACATTTCTAGTAAGAAGCTGTTACAGCTAATGTCGAAGAAGTTGCTGCTTGTGTTCTCTTCTAGGATTTTTATAGCTTCGGATCTCACACTTAGGTCTTTCATCCATTTAGAGTTTATTTTTGTGGATTGTGTAAGAAAGTGGTCCAGTTTCATTCTTTTGCATGTTGCTGTCCAGTTTTCCCAGCACCATTTGTTGAAGAGACAGTCTTTTTTCCCATTGGATATTCTTTCCTGCTTTTTCAAAGATTAATTGACCATAGAGTTGTAGGTTCATTTCTGCTGGTTTTTTTTTTTTTTTTATTCTGTTTCATTGATCTGTGAGTCTGTTTTTGTGCCAGTGCCATATTGTTTTGATTATTAGAGCTTTGTAGTATATCTTGAAGTCCAGAATTGTGATGCCTTTGCTTTTCTTTGTCAAGGGTGCTTTGGCCATTCAGGATCTTTTGTGGTTCTGTACAAATTTAGGATTGTTTGCTGTACCTCCATTAAAATGGTGATGGTATTTTGATAAGGATTGCATTAAATGTGTAGATTGCTTTGAGTAGTATAGAGATTTGAACAATATTTGTTCCTCGAGTCCATGAGCATAGAATGTCTTTCCGTTTCTTTGTGTCATCCTCAGTTTTCTTCATCAGTATTTTATAGTTTTCAGAGTACAGTTCTTTTACCTCTTTGGTAGGTTTATTCCTAGGTATATGATTTTTAAAAAAAAAATCATTATTAGGTGTAGAACTTTTCAAGTGCTTTGTTACACGTACTGAGAGGTTACTTCCCTCTTCATTATTTACTGTGCAGTATTTCAATAATAGATTTTTGTCATACTAAGCCACTCTTGCTTTACTGAAATGAATTTACTCTATCTAATGTGTTTTTAAAAGTATGCTTCTGGATTGATGTGGCTAATGTTTTATTTAATTTTTTCACATCTATAGCCATGTGTGACATGGGTTATGTCATGGGTTTCTTTTCATAAGAGATACTTAAAAATTGTATTGAGTTATATAGCAGTCTCACAATTGAAAAAAGTTACTTTCCTCTGTTTTCTGGCATAGCCTGCATATTATAGGAAGTAATAAGTTGAAGATTTACCAAAAGCTCCTCAACCTCGTGTTTCATTTTGTATTTGAGGATGGCTTTTAATGTATTGATTTTGTTCATTTAGTGGCTAAAAATTATTTCTGATACTCCATTTTTTAATCAGATGTCAAAATTTCACAAACATTGGAATAAAGTTATGCATAATAAAGCATTAAGTACTTTTGTTATTCTCATTCTAAAATGAATGAAATTTCTCCTTTGTTCTTTCAATGTTGCAAGAGTTTTTATAGTTCATTAGTCTTTTCAAAGAGTGAGTTATGGTTTTGTTGACTTTCTTTATTTCTTAGTCCATAAAATTTACCAGTGAACCCGTCTAGGTCTGATGTTTTCTTCATGGAAAGGTTTTTTTTGTTGTTGTTATAAATTCAATTTTTTAGTAGATATGGGCTTCTTGTATTTTTAATTTTCCCTTTTGTGTCTTTTAACACATTGTCATTTTGAAAGACTTTGTGTCTGGTGGATTAGAAATGGCTATAAAAATTAATTAAAAAAATAAAAGCAGCTAGAATTATTGTCACTATGTCATTTATAGAGGAATATTTGTCTTCTTCTTTAGGTCTGGGTTGGTTTTACCAAACAGGATCCAAAGAACATGGCAGGAATGATGCCATGCCGGTTCTAGATCTAGCTTTTCAGAGCGCTCACATCTTCCTCTGTCTCTCCCTTATATTTTGATTCTTGGAATCCAGATGCCATATAATGAAGCTACCCTTGTGGTGAGCCTACATGGATACAGAGAGAGGTCTGAGCCTTTTTTGTTTGTGAGTTCTTTCTGATTCTCCAGATACACAAATGATTGAAGCTCTCTAGGCTCTTTTAGCCGTATCTGGCCTCTGATTGACTCCACGTGAGTGATGCCAAGTGAGATTAGTGGAAAAACTACTTGATCAAATCAGAGATTCATGAGATAGTAAATGATCACTTTTGTCTTTTGCGTTTGAGTTTTGGAGTTTTATTACATAGCAATAAGTAACCAAAATAGAAATTTGTCCTGCAAGTGGGGTTAAACTGTGACTAAACCCTAAAATATGTGCTGTTGGTAGTGGGCAGAAGCCAGGAGGACTTTGAGGAAACTGTTGGTGCAGAGTGTAAAAACAGTGAGGAAATCTTACTGTAGGAAGTAAAAAAGACAACCTCTGTTATGCATTGGTAGAAAATGTGGCAACACTGTCACCTACAGTAATAAGAGGACTAGAATAGAAAATATACCCAGTGAATTTGTGAATTAGACCTGGGCGATTTCCATGCACAATACTGAAAAGAGTGGCTTCCTTTAGCTATTGTGCTAAGGCATGGAGACAGACAGATGATATAAATAACAAACTGTTCAGTTATTAAGCAGAATTTAGAGGAAATATTTCCAACCCATGACTTGCAAATATAAAACTGTTCCGGGGCGCCTGGGTGGCTCAGTGGGTTAAGCCTCTGCCTTCGGCTCGGGTCATGATCCTGGGATCCTGGGATCGAGCCCCACATCAGACTCTCTACTCCGAGGGGAGCCTGCTTCCTCCTCTCTCTCTCTCTCTGCCTGCCTCTTTGCCTACTTGTGGTTTCTGTCTGTCAAATAAACAAATAAAAATATTTAAAATATATATATATATAAAACTGTTTCTAATTCCCAGTATCTCCTAGAAAAAAAAACAATAATTAAAAAAAATCCAAAATAAGTGATGATCTCAGAGGAGAAAAAAAAAATAATAATAATAAATGCACGTCCTGGTAGGAAAAGAGGGTCTTTGGAATAAGACGACAGTGATCCTTCGTGGGGCTCAACCTCTGATACATGCATCCGATTCTCCACCTGCAACATTCAGTCGTTGCTCGGTCTTAGAGAGACTTATCCTGTGGATGCACAGCCCAGCCCTGGCTTGGCCAAGGGTCTGTGGTAAACACCAACACAGACTTTATTTTTTTATTTTTTTAAGTAGGCTCCATGCCCAGGGTGGAATCCAACGAAGGGCTTGAACTCTTGACCCCGAGATCAAGATCTGAACTGAGATCAAGAGTTGAACACTTAACCAACTGAGCCACCCAGGCACCCCCACCAACATAGACTTCTAATTCTTCCCAGCGCAGTTTCTCTTCTCCAGTTCTTTCCTGCAAGTTTCAGACACTTCACCAGCTCCGAATTCCGATCTACATCTCCCATGCTCCAGGTCTTCTGCACTGTGGTAAGAGCATTTATTTAGAGAGCTTGCATTCATAAGTTCATCTCATGTATTTCTCCTGTTTCCAAAATCTCAGCCTCTCTGCCTGTTGTCCAACAACCAAAGACAGTTTTATTAAATCTTGCCCAGTTTTTTAGTTGTAATGGTAGGCGGGAAAGTCTGATATAATTTACTCTTTCATGGCTAAAGGCATAATTGTTTCGAGCTCATATTTATGCATGCTTACTGCTTTATGCAAGAATGTTTTATAATTTGGGTGATGGAAAATCTCCCCTAATCAATTTTGTACTTATTTCTGCCAGTGTGCTAGGGTGTTAACCACCTCAGAAATAATTTACTTGTCGAGGAGTAAAATTCTGAACTTAAAATGGTTAAGTGCACAGAGATTTTTTTTTTTTTTAACCCAGAAATCAGGCACAAAAATATAATAGCATCTTACTTGTGATGGCAAACAACTTTTTTACAAAGTATCCTTGCACTATTTGCAGCCTTTCTTGGCTAATGAAGAATTTATGGCTCTAACACCACAACTCAAGCAGGATCATGCAATTGCTTCTGTTTTGCCGTGGGTGCTAGAACCTACTGAAATCCCGTAGGCAGAAAATGCTGGGTGGCTCAGTGCATGATCTGGCTTCAGCTTTGGGCATGATCCCAGGGTCCCTGGTTGGCTCAATCAGTTAAGCATCTGCCTTTGGCTCTGGTCATGATCCCAGGGTCCTGGGATTGAGTACCACATTGGGCTCCTTGCTCAGCAGGGACCCTGCTTCTCCCTCTTCAGCCCCACCTGTTTATGCTCAGTCTCTCTCTCTCTCTCTCTCTCTCTCTGTCTCCCTGAAAAATAAGTAAATAAGTAATCTTGAAAAGAAAAAGAAAATTTTTTAGATCCCCAACCACCCCATTCTTTCCTCAAGGAACCAGCAATACATCTGTTCTGGGCATCTACCTTCAAAACTATAGATAATAGTTTTGCATTGTTTTAAGCTACTAAAATTGTGTTTTAAGTGTTTTAAGCTACTAAATTTGCGTTTTAAGCTACTAAATTTAAACTAAATTTGTTTTAAGCTACTAAATTTTTAAGCTACTAAATTTATTATAGGAGCAATACAAAGTACACTGTATGAAACAACTGTTTCTTTCTTTGGTATATCCTTAACAAAGACTGCATTCATTAAAAGAGGTGCTAGAATATTTGTAGCAACACTATTTGTAATACTGAAAGCTAGAAACCAGTGGCCTACCAACAGTAGAATGAATAAATTGTAGAATATTCACACAGTGGGATACTATGTAGCAATGAGAATGAACCATCTACAAATACATGAAATAATATGGATAACATCACAAAGTGTTGACAGATAAAGGCCTGACCCACAAAAGTAAATGCTGTATGATCTAAGGTACATAAATTTTAAGAATTAAAAATACTCTGGTTATAGAAAATTGAACAGTGGCTACACCTGGGGGCAGCATAGAGCCTATGTGGGAGCAAAGGACGTGTGCTTGGAAGCTGTTAATATCTGTTCCTTAGTCTGGAGTTATAAGGTTATGAGGTTATAAGAGGGTGTTCAGTTTGTAAAAATCCATCAGTTCATCTGTGTACACTTTTCTGTAAGTATTTGATACTTCAATGAAAAGTTTAAAAATAATTTTAAAATATGTCCCAGAAATTTCTTTTGATTGACAACAGTGAAGATTAAAATGTGTGGAAAATATAAAGTATTTTTTAAATTAAAATGATGAAAAAGTCACTTAGGATAAATCCATCAAAAAACATTAACCAAGGTCTTTTTGAGGTCTTATTTAAAAATTGAAACATTCTCTCAAGGCCTGAGGGCTTAGCCAGAGGCTAGGACACTTCCCCAGAGCCCGGTCATGAAGCCATGCATATTTAATTGAATAGTTAATGGAAATACACGTAGAAAAAAAATGTTCCCAAAGCTGACACAATGGTAATATTTTTCTTTCTCATTATTTGTTCTCATGTCCCTATTGAGACTAAAATCTTAACATAGGGAGCACTTTGAGCTGAAGTCACCTCTGGTGACTTTTAATTCCTCATAAGCCTTTTGTACTACTTCTCCTTAACAGACTCGCTGATGTCATCAGTGCCAGCTGCTCTTTACTTAGAGAGGAGGGGTGAGGATGTGAAGCCACCAGAATCTAGGTTTGGGAAATGAGCTGTGAGTAATGTGGCGCAAAGCCCCTACTTTCCCCTTGAACCTCCACGGAGAGAAAAATCTTCCCACTGTCCTGATACAGAAATCTTGAATCACCGACCTGAGTTCTCGGTTTTTAGAAAGGCAGCTCAATATAATGAAGACAAGTTTTGCTTCACAAGGGGAAAAAGCCTTGTACTCTCCATTCCCTGCACACGGAGGAGTTAGTAGCCCGGAAGTGGGCAGCCGGAGTGAACGTGAAAGGCAGCCCAGGATGGAGCCAAGGCACAGACTAACCCAGAGAATGACAGTGATGGCCTCTTGCGCAGAAGCCTGTCTATATGATCATAAAGGTTGAAGTGAGGGGCCCAGTCCGGCATGATGCTTTCATTACAGGCAGGTATTTTATGCCTTCTCTTTTGTATAACGCAGAAATAGTGTTCAGAACAAGGTTATTTTATGTGGGCTAGACTCTCTGGGCTTATGCTTTCAGAAGTTTCAGCATGTTTTACCAGACTTCTGATCAACTCTGCCTCCTGCCATTTAAGGGGGTAAGTCACTTGGTGGCTAACACCTCTGACCTCATTGAACTGAACATTTAATACTATGTAAGTTATTTATTAGCTTTCTGTAGGCGGAGTTTTCTGAAACAGAAAAGATTACATAAATAATATTTAGTTTGTATCCATCCAGTGCAAATAGTTGTACTCCTTAGGTATTTCTTTAATTCCTTCTGGAGCCAGACCACCTGGGTCCAAAACTGATACCATGTAGTTAGCTGTTTGAGCACTGGAAGTTACTTAGTTGTTCTATGCTACGTTTCATTTTGTGAAATGGAGATAATCATAGAGGTTTTGGTGAGGACTAAATGAGTGTGTGAGTGTATATTTAATCAATAGACATATATTTATATGTGTGTGTGTGTATATACATATATGTCTGTATACATAAGTATAATCTATAGTATTAAATACAACCTCCTAATTATCTTTCAGAATTCTGATACAAATTCACAAAATAAATCTATTTTTCCAACACTAATAGCCCTACAGATTTTCAACTTTTTATGAAGTGTACCAGTATCCTAAACATAATCTAGGTTTTTTTTTGTTGTTGTTTTGTTTCTTGTTTTCTGGATAAAAAGACAAAACATGTGTAAAATTCGTAATCAGTGCTTAGACTTTACCCTACCAGAAAGTAAAGGAAATACATATTAGACATTTTATTGTGGGCAAACAGAGAGCAGGCCAATCTTGAGCTTTGCAGGGGAGGAGGAAAGACTTGGTGTGATGGGGACAACAGGTTTTGAACCTGAGAGTCTGTGGTTCTGACCAAGATCATGAAGAAGGGAAGCAAGAGTGAAGACCTTGTTACATGCCTTCCTCTGATTGCCTTCTGACAGGTTAATTATGTAAAATAACAGAGATTTCTGTTGACTTCACTACACTTGAACAACAACCTCGAAGGCTATATAGACCTTAAATACCTTATTTTGACCATGGCTAGCTGATCTCTAGAATTGTGGTAATGTCAGCCTTAAATAATTTTAAAGTTGCTATGAGGATGTGTCTCCCTCTGGGCTCCTGGAGATACTTGATTCCTGTCATAGCCCTTGGAAGGACGATGGAGTCATTCATAAAAACCAACAAGAATAAAATCCTGCAGCTGATAATATTTCTGATTCATGGGGTGGAGTTAAAGACATGTATTAAAAATATGCCGAGAGCAAGACAAGACGGTGATGAAAAGTGTGTGGGGCTGCACAGCTTGCCTCTGGCAATGACCGACTCTCAAATTTCTCTTTGATCTCTACAAAGTAAGGGAATGAGAAAGGAGTAGTCAGCATCTAGAGGATAAAACAAATGTGAACAATAAAGACTGTGGGTCTCTTAAAAGCAAATCATGCATAACTCACTTGATTGCTGTTTTGGTGAAGGGACACTATTTGGGGTTGCCAAGAAGGCAATAGTTACATCTCAATTTCAGTGAATCATCTGTTAGTGTCTCGGGCAGTTTTGCAAATTGATTTAAATGGAATTCAAAGTGAATTTACTTCACATATGGTGACTCGCAGTGGAGTCGTGATAAATGGCGCTATGCAAAGTTCTAGTCATTTCTAAAGGAGTTGGTATTTGGTTGCCTCTCCAATTGCTTTATGACTAAATCCATACAGGGAGGCAATTGGCATGAAGTGGAGTAGAGCGCTTACCAAATCTCAAAATGAAGTACTCAAGAACAAGAGAAACTAGGCAGCATGGTTAGAGGCCAAATTACTTTGGGCAATGTGGAGGAGTAGCCTGAGAGATGAGCGTGTGACGCCGTCAGAAGAACCAGGCACACATCTTGCCAAGGGAGAAGACCAAGTAAAAGTGAAACAGAAAGACAGTTAATTTCCAACTGCTAAAGTGATATTCTCCTTTAAAAAATATATCTGAAGTGTTAAATGGACAGAGGATTTTTTTTTTCCACCCAGAAGGCTGCAGAATCACCTGGTGAACAGATTAATAAACTGCCATCACCCTCAGCACCCAATATAGGGAACCAGTAGATGAGACCGTGAATGGTTAAATAGCACCAGTCCTGTGAATGACTGTTAATACTTAACCGATGCCTACTCTCTGGTGGGCACTGTTCCTCAGATTTTCCCTTTGCTACCTCATTTCACCCGCATGATAACACCATCTGATACATGGTATTATTGCCTTCACATTGCTACTGAGGAACCAGAGGCACAGAGAGGTTAAGTAATTTGCCTGAGGTCGTACAGCCAGCAAGTATGGAAGCTGAAATTTGAGACCAACCGTTTGGCTCCAGACACTGTGTTCTTAACTTCAACACTTCTTGGTTTGGGAAGAATATGAGGTAGTGTCAGAGTCTGCGACAGCGTCAGAACAGCCACAGCCTAAGGATAGCCTGTGATTATCTTAAGTTTGAATTGTGCTTTGGATTTTACCACGAGATGAGGCCGTATTATTTTATGTCAAGACAGAGTAGACAGCCTTTCCCTCATTCACACAGATGTTCAGGTTGTTTAAATTTACCCCTGCACATGACTAGCAATTTATGGAATTAACTAGAACCCAAGTGCTCTATTTTTTCCCCCCCAAAGCAATCTGCTTTCCCTATTTTGACTCACAGCATCTTCTGATTTTCTTTTATAAATCAAAGCTAATATAAGACTTTTGAATATGCAACATTTATTTTAGAACTAATTTATAATGTTAGAAAATTCACTGGAGTATCTTGGATACTTAAGATAATATGTAATAGTGCTGTGATATACACGAATTATATAGATTTTTAAAATGGGATAATCATGTGAACAGTAAAGAAATAAGTTCATTGTACCACTGTAACCATGCAGAGATGATTTTTTTTAAACTACAGCCACTAAAATAAAATGAACTTTTTTTTGAGAAACAGAAAATATACTATGAAAATCTAATGTAGAATAGTTCACTTTTCTATATGAAATATATTCTTGAGATACACTGAAATTGAGAAACCCATAAAATCTATTTAATCCATATTTCTGAATATATACACATGGTATATTAACATATGAGTGACCTTTTTATTAATTTGCATTCCTTCTTTTATTCATATTTCAGCAGACAATTATCAAAATTCTACTAAATTCTATTATAAGTAATAAACATAAACTGTATTGTAAATACCTTCAAGAAGCTGCATTCTGGATTAAAATAGTCATTAGTCAAATAATCCCATTGATAAATGAAATACCACAACTGGAATAAGTCTTGGTGGGTATGGGGAGAAAGAGAGAAGACAAAGCCATAAAAGCAGAAAACAATAAGAACAACCTAAGCTAGAGGGTGAAGTAGGCTTCCTTGAGAAAAAGAAGCTTAACGTGAAGTAGGAATCATGAGTAGCAGTTAACTAAGACAAGAGTGGGTGAAGAGAACATTCCAAGTAGAATAAACAGCATATACAAAGGCCCTGTGGCAGAAGGGAGAATGTTGGGTTTGAGGAATATCTTCCCACATAGAAAGTGGGAAGATCGTGGTATAAGATGTATCCTGAGTGAGAGAAAAGTCCAGAGCTCTGATCTTGTCACAGATTCAGACTTTATTCTGAGAACAAAGGAAGATATTGGAGGGTTTCTGTTTTGTTTTGTTTATTGCTGTTTTGAATTAGATGCTTGGAGAGGGAGTGGTGACAGAAGTAGATCTGGGTGTTATGTACCCATGACTGAAAACTGTGAAATTTGGACCTCAGCTGTTTCATTGGTTTCTGCATAATCTCTCAGCAGTGTTTCTCCCCTCTAACACCTGAGATTTATTTAATGAGTCATCCTGCTTCTGTGATGTTCCTACTCAAACCAAACAGGCAGATTAGAGGTCCTACAAAATGTGCATATGCTCCAGGTTAAACAGAGAATCTCTCTTTTATTCTTCCAGGTAGTTCTTCCTGAGTTTCTTTAAGGTCATTCCTTCTTTCTTCTTTTAAGCTGTAAACCAATTGAAATGATATGTGAGTTAGACAAATGGAGATCAAAATGTTTGTTTTCTTGTTGGTAAAACTGAGTAGGATAATACAGCTCACATCTAGGTCACAAGTGGTCTTCCTAATACTGTTCCCTGAATTAATTTTACTCACTCAGAACTACGGGCCACTCCACCCCCACCAAACTCACTTCTGTCTCCAAATAGCAACCTGCTCTAGATGCTTAACTCAAAGAAGAAATCTTGCGTATCTTGAGAGAAAGATGGGAAGAAAGAGAGAAGAAGACTCTTTAGAACCATTCACTTATTAGATGTCACTCTTTCTTCCTTGAGGAGGAGTGTGAAAGTATGAAGAGAAAGATATAAAGAATGCTGCCATATTATCCCTTTTGGGAGTGCAAAGGAGATTCCTTCCCCATTGTAGAAGCATGAGGGAAGGTGGCTAAATGTTCACCCTTCTTTCTAGCTATTTCTATACTTTCTTTATTTTTGTTTGTTTTATTTTGTTTCTTCAATATCTTCCGGAGGATCTGGCCCTTTCTTTTTGTCCTCTCTGTAGCCATACAAATATATCAGTGTGTATCAATGTGTACCTTTCAGGCAAATTTAAACACCGTATCCCCGGTAGAGAGAAATAATTATCTTTAAAAAAAATTTTTTTTGTATATGTAGCTTAAAAATTACATGTTTACAAATGCAAGAATTAAAGACTATCAACTCACAATTATTAAAAACCCTAAAGGGGATGGGAAGAAATAAACGCTTCTTCTAAAATGGAACTCATTTTAAAGTAATATACTTGATTTCCAAATGAATTCCTCATCCTTTTCTTCTCAGTTGCTTTTTTTTGAGTGAGTACTACACCCACTGTCCACTGAGTGGCCAGCAACTGTGGAACCAACTTGGACTCCTACTTAAGCCTCACCCTTCAAACTCCAGGAGGCTGACCTTTCTATACTGCATTATGGTCACTTGCACTCCAGCTTCCCAAAGGGTTCTGGAAGTGGGGGGCACTGCAGGATATCAGGAGAACTGGAGAATAATGAGGTCAGGATATTGATTCCCCTGGATCCCTCTCTTATGGCTACAGTGATCAGGAGCTGTGTTCCTGGACCTGGGGCCAGAGCCCCTGCTGGGCAGCTCTCCACTTGGTTGTAGGCACTCTTTCCAAGATGGGAGAGCTGTAGTCCCCTCTTGCCCTTCAAGTTGTGGAGACAGTAAAGACTGCCCTCTGTTAGCCCCATAGTCCTTCAGCATCTCCTATCCCCACTTAACCTTTGTCAATAGTCCCTTCATTAACTTCTACTCCATCAACACCTTTGAGTGCCCTGTTTCCTGCAATGACCTTGACTGATACAGGAAGTCACTGTAATAAGGATGAACTGCGTATAAAATCAAAACCCAGAATACTTAGCATGTTTTGGAGAGAATTGATTCATCGGCGTCTTTGGGTAAATACAGAGGTATGCAACACAATGGAAAGATATATGATATTGCTTATTACTTTCTGTGTACTAATTAAAATGATGTAATCACAAATAAAATACTAAAATAAGAATTTTATTGGTTGACTGGAAGCTATTTGGTCCATTCTATCCTCTTCCTATCACCTATCTATCATCTATTTATCTATCTATATCCCTTTACATATAATGACAAGGATTTAAACCTCAGTTTTGCCTCTTAAGGTGGCCTGAGACTGGTTATTTAGCTTTTCTAAGTCTCAATTTCCTCATGTACAAAAGGTTTTGAGGGTTGGATGAAATACTGCTTATAAAAAATTTACCACATTGCCTGATGAGTTTTAAGGACTCAGTCTTTTTTCTATTATTATTACTAGCATAGTGTTATCATTGCTCAACAATGGTCAATCAGTTCAAGTTTTGATTTAATGACCTTATGATCTTGATTTGTTATTAGAGTTGGAAAGCAAGCAAACGTCACCAACTGCTTCGCAAGTCTTCCCATATTCTGCTTACTCTTTACGCCGTTGCTCTGGACTAAACTCATCTGCTAATCCTGTCATTAAAGGAAACACCGATCAGAATTGACCCTGAATCTGTCTTTTCTAGAATATTAATTTTTAAAACATTTTAAGATATTTAAAATGTTTTTCCCCGAGAGTGATCATTTCAGTATTGAAGTCTTTATATTGTTAAGTTCATATAGAAATGTAAAGGCCCTGTGGGCACAGACTGTATCTGTAATGTTCCCTGCTCTTTCCCAGCAGGGCCTAGCAAATGTGGTCTCTTAGATGTTCATTGACTAAAAGGAGGCAGGGAGGGTAGGCAAAAGGAGTGACTTTGTGTTCTTCACTGTCTCTCTGCGAGTCAAAGCAGAGAGATGCCATGCCGGCTAGTCCTACCCTCCTGTCTGCCCTGCCTGGGCCTGGACTCCTCTGTGCTAACTGTCCATCCAGTTGACACTTACAAATAATACTAGAGAAAAAGTAGCTTCAGCTTTCTTCCATTCATCCTAAAAAGCCTTCCTTCTCTTCAGCTCTCTCCTTTGATACCCACCTACCAAAGGACACCTGCTGAGCCCATCCTTGTCATCTTCAGAACTCTCATGGAGCTTAGCTTCTACTGCTTTATCAAATGGGGCCTCAGCTCTGCCCTGAGGGTTTTCCTTCACCCTCTAGAGTAGATTGGAAACTCCTGTTGCCTCTATCCCACCCCTGCTGTGCCCTTGCCCAAACAGTACTCACACTTGATTTTATTTTCCGTATTCTATATGAGCTCCCTGAGAATAGAAACTATGTCTGTCATTAGTCATACACACCACCCTATCTCCATTGTGCAGCATCACTTGCCTAATCTATAATATTCAAAAGATTAAATGACACTTATACACAAGAGGGTTAAAATAGTTCCTGACACATGTTAAGTGCTATGCATAAATGTCAGCTTTATTATTGAACTGTTTAGTCTTATTGTGTTGATAATGGTTTAAGCCTTTTTTTTTTCTACGACAGAAAATCGAGGCACAGAGAAATTAAACAAATTTCCCAAGATCATAGGAATCAATTTTCTTAAGCTAATAGGAAATAATATGTAAGTGAATGGGAAAATATTTGAAATCATTGTATTTACAGGGTGACTCTTTTTTTTTTTAAGATTTTATTTATTGGACAGACAGAGATCACAAGTAGGCAGAGAGGCAGGCAGAGAGAGAGAGGAGGAAGCAGGCTCCCTGTTGAGCAGAGAGCCCGATGCGGGGCTCGATCCCAGGACCCTGAGATCATGACCTGAGCCAAAGGCAGAGGCTTAACCCACTGAGCCACCCAGGCGCCCCCAGGGTGACTCTTTATAGAAATGCTCTATAGTATGCTTATATCAATAACAGCCAATTTTAAAGAAACCCTGATTCTTAGCAAAAATACTTAAAATTCTTAGGGACTATATGAACTATGTTTTTCCTTTTTAGAAAATAGAAATCATGTGGTAAATTGTATTCATGGTCTAAATGTTGATAACCTTTGATATCTCCCCCAAGATATAGAATTTATATGTGAACCAGAACAAGGACAAATCGACATAGTACACTTGACATTTCCATATGACAGTAACCTGGTTTCTATCCTTCAGTTCACTGTATCTAAACCTGGGGGCAACTGGATTTACTACATTAAAGCAAGTTTAATCTTAATGAAATCAGGGATTGACAGATTCAAATGCTGTACGGATTGCTGAGTGGTAAACAAACCCAGCGCAACTGGGACACCACACAGCATTGAGATGAACTGGGAAGCTACTTGAAAAAGAACAGATTATATTTGTGATTATTAGATTCACAGAAATAGAAACACTCTGAATTGAAATGAAAGATTAAAAAAATGGTACAAGAATTGATTTTTAATAAAACATCTTGAGGCTTTGAAAGTTACTGAAAAGACAGAAAATATTCAGGCAAACATAAAACTCATAAAATAAAGAAACCCAGATCATAATTGTGTGAAGATAACAACTAAAATCAATAGAAAGGAAAACACACCCTTCTTTTTTTGACATTCTTTCTAGAAGGAGTTCCCTAACATAAGCACCTAAATTAATTAGCTTGCTTCTAGAAAACACAAGACAAAAAATTCTAAACCAAAACCAAACAAATAAAAACATTAGCTAAGCTAGTGTCCTTGATTTTTTTTTTAATTTAGGTTTTGTACTTATTTAACAATATACCCTATAGTTTAAAAAGGAAGATTTGTAACAAGAGCTCCCTGTACCATCCTCCACTTTTCCACTCCCAGTTTAGCTTCTTAGAGGCAACCAAGTTCAACTTATTTCCTTGCATATCATTGGTCTCCATGTTTCAACATAAATATATGATACCATCTTATTTAAATTAAATAACTAAGTCAAATAGGACAAATAATAATAATGGAATAAACTTATATCCCAACTTTAGAAATAAAACACACCAGCCAGAGTTGGACTGCCCTTTTCCCAAAGGAAACCATTATCCTAAATTTGTTGTTTATTTTTTTTTTTAGTAAACTACCATTGTGACAGCAGTATCTATGTACTTTGTCATATTTTAGAAGGCAAAACTGGTATAAAGTTGCTTCTATTATAGAAGAATAAACACTGCTGAATTCCTTTTTTTTCTGTAAATTGAGTGGAATGTTATGGTCACTTCATTCTCTGGCTATGCAGCTACCTGTTCAACTGAGGTGTGCTAACAGCTCTTACAACCCTATTGGTCAGTCAGACTCCACGCTAAGTGGACTGTATCAATCACGGGGCAGCTGACAGAGTGGAGCAAATAGGGTGGGGCGTGGTTTGAGTCTGTTCTGCTGCTGAAATTGTTGACAGTTCCTCTAACCACTCCAATCATTAATAACAGAGGTAAGACTTGGGCCTTGGGAAAAATAAAGCAAGATATTGAGAAATTAATCAGTAAGCAAGATATGAAGGAATGTTTAAGCAAGATGAAAGAGCCTTTAATCTAGAAATGGCTGTTTCTGAAAATGTCACTTCTGGATCACTTAACACTTAAGTAGTCACTGAAGACTCATCTGGATGTTTAAAAAGAAAATAGGTCTCAGTTCAGATGTATTGAATCAGAGTTTCTATGGTGGGGGCCTAGAAATTTGTGTTTTAACCAGCGTACGCTCTCCTCAAATAACTCGGATAGACACTAAAGCTTGCAAACTAGTGATAGTGACAATATTATCCAATTTCAAACTATTTACTTCATTTTGCACATACCCAAGGATATTGAAGAGGTTTTTGTTTTGGCCCTGGACTTTTAGGGCAACCATTCTGATTTCATTTCTGTAGTCACTGCCTAGAATCAACCTAGTAACAACTTGCTAGTCCGTTAGATAGACACAGAAAAATAAAAAGAGTCAGAGAGGATTGGGGGAAGAGAGGAAGGGAAAGAAAGGAAAGGAAGGGAAGGGAAGGGATTGGTTCATCCCAGGAAAAAGTTTTCTATAAGAAGTTGAAATTATAAATGTATATAGTTAAATGTTTTAGCATTCCTTTCTTATACGTGAAGAACATTAAAATAATTTTATCAATAGGGTACAAAATTGGGTTTCTAATGCTTCTGAGATATTGCCGAAAATATTTAAACTGCATGTTCAAAGGTTCATTTCATTGTGGTCAAATATAATTTCATCATTATTGCTTGAAAAAATAAGGTAAAGGCCATGTACTATCTCAAAAAAATGAACTAAAAACCAAGACTCAGGCATCCACCAAGTCAGTACTAGTAAATGTCACAGGTGATTTTATGCACATTTTATTACAGATAAACACCTTCCTGGAGTTGAGTGTTTTGCATCAAAATCTCCAAGCTTACAGTGTTTGCTCTTACAGTGTTTTGAATCGATTTTCCTTAAATACCCATTTAATGTGTTATACCATTGATCGAAGCAATTGTAGAAAGACCTGAGAAGCAGAGATAGAGCCTGTGTGGGGAGAAATCAGGTGAGATATATGGTCTTTTCCTGTCCTACGTATGAAACAAGTCACATGGCAGCTGGAGGATAACTGGGATTATTGAATAGCGACCAACTCTTGGCTCAGGTGTTTGGAATCCAACATAATCAGCTAAATGTGCATATCTGAGTTTGTCATTACCACTTAGCTTCTCTGTTGCTCAGTGGAGGAACACTAAACAAACACACAGAATTTAGGACCAAATTTATAAATTTGCAAGCAAAATCAATTTTTCCAGTGTGTTTGCTGGGAACTGCTTAGCACAGATGGCCAGATGGGTTCAGAAACTGCTCTCTTTTCCATCCATTATGCTTGAGAGTCTGGCTATTCCCAGTTGGTAGCTATTGAAAATGGTATGTTCTAATAAGATGTCTAAATCCTGAAGACAGCTTTGAATATGAAGAGATTTTAATGGCAAAGCTGACCTGAAAGTTTGGCTTAAGAATTCCCCCAAGAGGAAGAACACTCAAGAGTATAAGCAGCATTTTAATGCTAAATTTTGGGTGCCTGCTGAGAGGCCCCAAGACACCCTGTGTTCTGCCATAGATTTCTGCTATTCACTGTGTCTCTTTGTATCATTTAAGAAATGCTTCAGGAGGAATTAATTTGTAAACTCTAATGAAGTCCCACGTAAATAGTGCTCGTTGGAACACAAGTTTGTAATCCAGATGACAAGAAATGGTGAAATCAGTCCTAAGTAGTGCCACTCATTTGTTGTAAATGTATGATGCATAATCATATTAATTATATTCATTTTCATCATCATTATTACCCCAATATTATATCTTGTGTTTGTATTATCTCATCTACTTTAAGTTGGTAGATTGAATTTTATTTAAATAACTTAACTTCTATAGTCTCCCTAGCTATTTAGTAAAGTCCTTGTGGGCAGAGAAAATAGCCTTAATCTCTTTTTTATCAACTATGGCAAATAATGCTATAATTTGTATATCTTTAGTAATAACAATAATAATAAAATAATAATAATAGCGAATATTTATATAGCATTTACCATGTGCTGGGTGTGCCTCTAAATGCTTTATGTACAGTTCATTTAATCAGGGTAGTGACCCCGTGCCATAGGGATAGATACTAGCTCCATTTTGCAGATGGTGGCAATTGATTAACAAGGACGTTACCCACTTTGCCCTTATTCGGAGCTATGAAATGACAAACCTGGCATTTAAGCCAAGGAAGTTTGGCTTCAGAATCTCTGTGTTTTAAATCCAAAATATGGTAAGAATTTTGAAAATATTTGATGATTTAGCTAACTTTCCTATTTTATATAAAGCAAAAGGAGTAATCATTCATTCATTCATTCATTGTTTATTGAGGGCTTATAAAATATGAGCCACTGTGCTACGCCCAGAGGGATTAAGGCAATAAATGAGTGAGGCTAACACCCTGCCCTAAGGTAGATTCTATTTTAAGGTGGGACAGAGACAATAAATATGCTCGACTATATTATGATGGGATAATAGGGGGCAATAGTGCTGCTTTAGGTTTGTTGGCAAAAAAGATCTCTCTGAGGAAGTGGCAATGAGAATAAAAAGGAGAGAGAGAGAAAATCCAGAGATGCAAAGAGCAAAAAAATTTGTCTCACATTTTTGGAGGCGTGAAGCCCAAACCAAGGTGTCAGTAGCTCCATGCTTCCTCTAAACCTTTAGGGGAAAGACCCTTCCTTGCCTCTTCCAACTTCTATGAGCTCCACATGTTCTCTGGCTTGTGGCCGTGTTACTTCAATCTCTACTTTATCTTCACATGACATTCTCCTTCTGTGTCTTCACATCATCATTTTTCTGTGAGAGTTTATCTTTGTGTCTGACTTTTTGCTTTTTATAATGCCACCAGTCATGTTGGAATAGAATCTACTCTAATGACCTCATTATAATTTATCTCTTTAAAGACCTTATTTCCAAACAAAAATACTTCGTATTCTGAAGTACTGGTAGTTAGGGCTTCCGCATCTCTCTCTTTTTGCTCTAAGGGAAGGGGGAGCACAATTCAACCCAAAACAGTTAGTTTCTAGAATTGTATAACCACATGCAATCTAAGATTATCATGTATTTGTAGTAGCGACCATCTATGAATCTCACCCTCACCTCAGGGATATTGTCTCTCGGGAAACATTCGCTGAGTCCCTTTCCTCCCACGTCATCCAAATATCAGTTTTTTGTATTTACAGGGGTAGGAAAAATTCTGGGTCCTTTGCTTCTAAAAATAATTTCCTGAACAACATATTCAAAATGAAATCCAGTGCAAGGATTTTTCACTCATCACCACTGTGGATACTGAGAGTATTGTGAGTAATGTAAAGGATATTATCAGAGTAGTAAAGTGAGAAATAAAGTTAAAAAAAAAAAATACAAAGACATATAATAGATACCTGATAGACCATGTTAGAACCTAAATAGGCCTTTTAAATATTTTTTTAAGGATTTTATTTATTTAAGAGAAAAAGAGGGAGTGAAAACAAAGGAAGGAAGGGGAGAGGGAGAAGCAGACTCCCTACTGAGCAGGAAGGCCTACAGAGGGCTTGATCCTGGGAGCATGACCTGAGCCCAAAGGCAGACACTTAACTGACTGAACCACCCAAGTGCCTTCCTAATAATAGATTTTTTTAAATGCTGCAAAGGCTGAATGGCAAACAGTGTTTATCTGAATAGGAAGGTAGTATGGAGATATCCCATGAAAGATGATTTGACGGAGATCTCTAACTGCACATCAAAGATTTGTGCTCCAAACTGATCACATAGACATTTTCCTGAGGAATTGATACTTAAATAGGGACTGTATTTCTCAAACTCCCTTGGAATTAGGTGGGGCCTTATAAGTAGTTCTTACCAATGAACTACAAACAGAAGCAATGTATGTGACTCCTTTGGGATTAGGAAGTGGTGTCCCTTCTCAATCCTCTCTTCCCTTTCTGCTGGCTAGACAGTGACACCCAGGTTGACCTTGGGTGACTTGAAGATAGGCAGTCTGGAGTGACTTTGTGAGGCAGACGACAACTATCAACACACATTACCCCACATCACTGACCAAGAACACCTGCATTGAATTAGAAATAAATTTTTTTATTGTGTAGTCACTAGAATTGAAGAGTTTGTATAGTAAGAGCTAACATTATCCTCATAATGCAGATGGATATCATTGAAACTGCAAAGAGAATGGCAGAAAGAAGGGCTTTCTGGTACAGGAAACGGTATAGGAGTAAAGACACAGAGAGGAGAAATCACAGACAAAGGAAATAGACCAATTTGGCTGAAGCACCTCTACTGAGGTGTAATTGGAGATAAGCCTAACCAGTTAGGTTTTTATCATATTATGGAGGCTTTCAAATGCCAGATTGGGTTTTTATACTTAATTCATAAGGTGGTAGAGAGCTGTGGAGAAATTGGATGTGGGTGTTTTATATTCAATGGCATTTTTAGAATTTTTTTTCACATTTATTTAAGTGTACCATGTCTCATTAAAGAAAGGATTATAGCAACCTTTGAGATATTAATCTAGCAGTGATGCTTAAGAAAGATTGGATTGAGGGGAGAGAGGAAACATAAAAGGATATTACAATACTTTAGTCTTAATCAGGAATCTGCAAATCTCTGATAAGTATTTCAGGCTTGTAGGCCATAGTCTGGGTTGCAGGTACTGTCTTTGTAATATGAAAGCAGTCATAAGCCATACGGAAATGAATAGGCATCTTTCCGTTCCAATAAAACTTTATTTACAAAAACACTTGAAAAGCCACTGAGCTTTCATTGGTCTACCTGGGGTCTATATTGAAGAGTGACAAGGCTTCAAATACGAGGAATGGGGTGGAAGGACAAAGGAGGTAAGGCATGTAACACAGAAGGAAGTCAATCAGATAGAACTTGCAGAGCTAATGTACCACTTTCAATGTTGACTCTAAGCAGCATGCGTCTTTTTCTGCTACTACTAGACTGTGAGGTAATGGGTCAGTTGTGCCCCTGTGAGGTAAAGGGGCAATTGTATCCATCTTCAAATTGAGAACATACAAAGTAACCAATGAAATATTTACTTAATTAATAGGATAAATTTTGGGTTATTGAATATGTAGGGTAAGCAAAAATGAACAAAGACCCAAAGTGTTTCAGAGTACCCATTAAGCTTTGGTTAATGTCAAATACTTAATATTCATGACTTTGAACAAATTATTTAACCCTTTCATACCTGAGCGTCCCAAAGACATCTCAAAATTAGCAAGATTGGGGCACCTGGGTGGCTCAGTGGATTAATGCCTCTGCCTTCGGCTCAGGTCATGATCCCAGGGTCCTGGGATCGAGCCCTGCATCGGACTCTGCTCAGCAGGGAGCCTGCTTCCTCCTCTCTCTCTGCCTGCCTCTCTGCCTATTTGTGATCTCTCTCTGTCAAATAAATAAAATCTTAAAAAAAAAAAAAATTAGCAAGATTAGCAAGTGTAAATATCACATGTGATTCTTCTTCCTCCTTCACGCCAAAATCTAATCTTGCAGTGTTTTCCATCTTCATCAATGTCTTTGCCATTCATCCAGTCACTAGAAACAGAAATCCTATGACACATCTTTGTCCCCTTCCTTAGAGGAATGCAACTTGGGAAAAAATGTCCTGTAGATCCTACCCCTGAATTAAATTGATGAAAATCCATCAATTTCTCTCCACCATCATTTGTCATATAGATTACTACAGAACATCTCTGTTTCCAATATCTATACCTTGCTTGCAATCTCTACATAAATCCATGATTTCCTATTGAATTTGGAATAAATCTGTGTTTCACTTCATGACCTACAAGTACATCCATAACTAGTCCCTCGCCCACATCTCCAACCTAGGATTAAGTCCACTCTCCACCTTACCAAATAGCAGGCAGTCACCGTTGCTCTCATTTCCTAAAAATTCTGAAGCTCTTTTTTGCTTCCAAGTATTTTTGCTTTTCCTTCTTTCCTTCTGGCTCTTTCTGCCTCTGTTTGCATGTTAGGTAGGTATAGTGGTTTTTTGCTTGGTATGTAAACCAGAATTCCCAGAATTTCCTTCTCTATGTAGTTACCAGTTAGCCTTGGACCCAAAATATAATTTGTATGAGATTTGGAGAGTGGAAGTGAAGTAGCAGCCACATTTTTTTTTTTTTTTTTAACTCTCTGAATGATGATGCAGAGCATGAGGACCTATGGAATCTCACTGATGTGGTGGCTCATGTTTTGGGGTGTGGCAGCTTCCTGACCCACAGTTCCCCCAGCTCTGGCCAGAACTCGAACTTCATCTCCTCGCAGACGTGTCCCAGGCATATGTGTGCGACTGTGGAGAAGTGGGTAGCTATTCCTGCCAGTCACCCACAGGATCAGGGTTAGAGCTCTTGAAAGAGCCAGTCATAGTAGTTCTTGTTGTTTTTAATTTGTCCCTATAAGTTCCATTTTGTCACTACTCTCTTCTACATTAAGCTTTCCTTTGTGACTCCAATCTTCATGATTCTAAAGCAAGTTTAGGCTCAACCCTGCAAGCAGAGGCAGTAGGCTGCTTCTACTGTCCCGTCAGCTTCCACACTCACATAAAGGGTAACCCCTTTTAAGTTGCTACAGAATCATGAAGACTGGAAGACATGAAGGAAAGCCTAGAGTAGGTTTCATAGATCCAAGGTTAGGGGTCTGATATATAAATCCAGGACCTTTCTCCTCTGACATGCACATGATAGAGACCAATGAAGCAGTTTGCACAAAAATTTCACTTACAACTTTTAGGATGAACCTTTCTAGCAACTCAGATAACAACAACTCTCAATTCTATGTTTATTCATTTTTTTTCTGTGTTCCAACTCACAATTTTTGCTAATCTGAAAAAAATACCTCAAAAGAGACTTAACAATTACTCATAGAAAATGCTTTTATCTTATGTTCTAAGCCCTGCTTATTTTCTAGTCCCATAGTTACGGTTAAGTGTTTCTAGTATGTTATCTCTGTGACCCTTAATTAAAGATTCTAGCTTATTAAGAAATGGGCTTATATTGAGTCTTAATTTAAAAATTGAGTAATTTCACTAGGAATTTTTGAAAAATTCCTTATTGATGAGACATAAATCTCATCCTCCAATAAGAAAATCCAGTTCAAGGTTGAGGTCTCCAAAAATTATTTCAATTTTAGTATGCTCTCCACAGTATCTATTAGTCTGGGTCCAATTAAGAATCAGAGACCATAAATCAGTTTAAACAGGGAAGTTTAATATTAAGATTTATTAAACTATGATAGAAGAATAAGTATGAAAATGTAATAATAACTCCAAAAGATAACTCCCTAAGGCTAAGGGAGGGTATCTAAGGAAGGCCACCTTTGGAAGAAGTCTTTCCTTCTTATTATGGGTCACGTTGTGTCCACCTACATGTAGAAGTCCTAATCGACAGTACCTCAGAATGTGTGACATTATTTGGAATAGAGTCATTGTAGATGTAATCGACTAAGTTAAGATGAAGTTGTATTGGAGTGGGATAGGCCTCTAATCCAACATAGCTGGTGTCCTTGTAAGAAGATGACCATGTGAAAACGGAGACACACAAGAATGCCATGTAACAATGAAGTCACATTGAGTGAAGCCACTGAAAGCCAAAAGTATGTTAAAGATTACTGACAAACCACCAGGAGCTAGGAAGAGGCAAGGAAGGATTCCCCTACAGGTTTCAGAGGGAACATGGAATTGCCAACACCTTGATTTCAAACGCCTAAGCCTCCAGAATTGTGAGATAAGAAGTTTCTTTTGTTTTAAGCCAACCAGATTGTGGTATTTTGTGATAGTAGCTTAGGAAACTAATATGCTCCCCAAAACTGGTATCAGAACAGTTCTTCTTCTTTGAAGAAGGTGAAAGTGCAGCCTGCAGGTGAAGAAGTTGCTCAGAAGACAATCCTCTGTGGCATAGATGAGCAGAAGCTTGTGGGTGGGCATTCAGGGGAAGTTGTGGCACCAATCTGGTCATGAGTCCTGAGTCAGGCACTATTCATGTTAAGGGGGCAATAGCAGTGTCATCATCACCCAACCTAGCCAGGTCTGTGAGATCTCGAAGGGTCTGCCTTTCTGGACACATGGCTAAGACAGGGCAACCTGGACGTCCCTTCACACACACATAAATGCACACATACATCCACACACCTGATGGATCATGCAGCAGATGGAAGGAAAAGCAAAATGCAGTGCATTCAAACAAGAGCTTCTCCATTCCTCCTACCATTTTCCACCATCACCTTCTGCTGCCAGTTCTTAACATCATATCCATTGTAAATGAGAAATGCTCAAAATGCTTAAATAGGCCAGTCTGTTTTTTTTTTTTTTTTAAAGATTTTATTTATTTATTTGACAGAGAGAGATCACAAGTAGACAGAGAGGCAGGCAGAGAGAGAGGGAAGCAGACTCCCTGCTAAGCAGAGAGCCCGATGCGGGACTCAATCCCAGGACCCTGAGATTATGACCTGAGCCGAAGGCAGCGGCTTAACCCACTAAGCCACCCAGGTGCCCCTAGGCCAGTCTGTTTTAACAGAGAAGGTGCAAAGGTGAATTTGGAACAGTGAGACAATAAATTGGCAAACTTCCATAGAGCCCCTTTGCTACATTAATAGCATATCAAGGACAGTCATGGAATTCCAGCTGGTATTTCCCCCGTTTTACACTTTAGGTCTATTCAGTGTTGATGACATGCATTGCTGACTCCCATCAGGATGATGGATTTATTCTGTTTACTCAGGTGTGTGGTTGGGGGTTGGGGGGACTGCTATTGATCCTTAAGTCCAAAATCCATCACATGTCTCCCAAAATATGACAAGCAAAAAACCAAGATGCTCATGGTCTAGGATCAGAATGGTAATGCAGTCAAAAGCCTTCAACCAAAAGTAATTTCCCAAATATGGTGAAGGAAGATATAGAACCCAACTTTTTCTTTTTGCGTCTTCAGTTCCTTTTCCTCCCAGAGCAGTGAATCCTTCACCCCAAATACTCCTGAATCTTTCCAATTTTGATCTCAGCTCCAAGTAGCTATCATTCTCCTCCTCTGACTTCATTTATCCCTATTCAGTGTTAAGATGCCCCAAAGAATTTAGTGTTAAGAAGGCACATCCCCTTGTAGAGGGAAATACAAAGGAGTACAAATCAAACTGCCGCTAAGTGGGTGGCAGGAGCAGAATGTCTAGTACTACAAACTTCATTTTGATAATCACATCTTTATTAAAGAAATGTGACAGGGGCATTGGCTGGTGTTTGGAGCATGATCGGTGTAGAGTGTGTTGTTTTCTTTCCCCACACCTTTTCACTAGTCAAACCTGAGTAGACTCTTCAAGGATATTTCTTACTTATCTTGTCATCAGTGTCTGTTTTCTGATGCGACTGTATCCCAGGTGTTAGACAATATTAAGTGAATCCTTCTCAGACCTACTTGTACCTACTCCCTCTTGTAGAAAAAAACAAGTGAATATTTCACCATCATTGATAATTTACATCCTGGGAGGGATACCCCTATGCTTCACCTCCAAAGAAACCCCCAAATATCCCTTTTTTTTTTTTTTCTATCATAGCTAAGTCTTTGAACCACCACCATTTGGGGATTAAACTGTGTAAGGGAGGGACCTGACTCCCCAGTAAAGTTCTTCTAACCTCCTCTGCCTTACCATTCCACCATTGCTTTTTAAAAGGAATGGGCATGCTGTTTTATAACTCTTGTCATGGGTACCATTGATTGAATTTATGAGAGCATGCAATGTCTTAATACCAGCTCCTCCAGGACAGTAAATAATTTAGATCCATCACTTTGATGGCATGGCCTCATTCCCTACCAGCACCTCAAATGAAAGCATTCTCCTACCTAGCGTCATGCCAGATGTAGGCTCTGTTATGTTATCGGGCTTCACTGGGAATACCCAATCCCACAAGGAAACCTGCAGTACAGCTTAGAGATTTAGGTACAGCAGACAAGTAGCATTTTATTTCTAGCTTTCCGCATTCTTTCAAATTGCTACAACAGCTATATGGTAAGCTATTTAGAATTCATCCTTTAACTTAAATGTGTAATGGATAAAATTCTGAACTCGTGTTGAAACCAATGGCGATGTTCAAGGCCCAATATCAGTCAATGGCCAGTAAAGCCAATGGAATGATTGATGGCAACATTTTGTGTACCGGATGCGCTGCTTTGATTCGTATATGTAAAAACTTTGGGCTTTCCTTCAGCACAAATATAGAAACCAGGTCTTGAATTGTTTGTACCTCTCATATCTTTTCTACTATTCAATTTTGGCTGCATAAACCCTCAAATAATAGTTTTCACTTACAGGACATAAAGTCATTAACATCTTATGTTTATAAATGACACATGATTTTGGTCTGCATCTTATAATTTGCCTTTGGCAAAATGTTTAAATCATCCTAACTTTATTCTCACTGATGGAGGTCACTGTTTGGAACACGTTTATAAACTTTATTTCTATATATATTTCTATATAGATGTGGTGACCAAAAATTATGGGTAAGAGTCACTACCATGACAAATACTTAATAATAAAGTGATGAATTCCCTAGGGCTACTATAACTTTGGTTAGCTTAAAGCAACAGAAATGTATTCTTTCATTGTTCTTCCTGAAGCTTACATGTCTAAGATCAAAAGGCCATGTTCCCTCTGAGACTCTAGGTAGAATCTTCCTTTGCTTCATCGTAGCTTCCGGTGGTGGCCTCCAGTCCTCGGCATTCCTTGACGTGTAGCTGATAACTCCGGTCTCTGCCTTCATCTTCACATGATATTCTTCTCTGTGTGTCTTTGTGCCCAAATTCCCCCCATCCTATAAGGACACTGGTCATCAGATTAAGAATCACCTTAATCTAATATGACCACATCTTAACTTGATTAGATCAACAAAAAACCCTTTTTACAAAGAAAATCACATTCAAGATACTAGGGGTTGGGACGTGAACCTATCTTTCTGGGGGTATATAATTTAACCCACAACATAAGCTAAAAATTAGTATTTGTTTGTTTTCTTTGTGTTGACATTTCTATTTGCTTAAAATGATGAAAATTTGCCTTGCAACAGTCAAAAAATTTGTCCAGATAAAGTAATTACTAAAATCATGGATTGGGGATAAAATCAGAAATAAATTGAGATTTATAATATTAAAATCTTATTCACCCAGGGTATTTTAAGATTTGGTTCTTTTTTTTTTTTTTTAATACTTCTTGAAGTAGTTGAGGAGAACCTGTGTTAGGCTCATGGTTGGATGATGGTGGCTGAGCCAAGAAGGCAAGGGCCCATTTCTTACAATACAAAACAGTGAACCTCAGCACTGTGAACAGAGGAGAATGAAATTGTGTAGGTATGTTTAGGAAAACACAAGTCCGGTGTTATGAAAGTCAATGACCATAGGGCTTTGGTTACAGTTTTATGAAGCCGAGGAAGAGTAATCATTATTTAACTCAGAATCTCAACTTTTTCTGGTATCCCTAACTCTCATTTCACTCAGCTACACTGATGCAGAAAGACTGGAAGATGGGGCTTAAGGAGGGAATCTTGGGAAGGCCTTTGACTCAGCATCAAAAACCTAATATAGGTGATACACAGCACTTCATGTTTCTTACCTTCGGAGACTGGTTTTAATGGCTCTTACACACTTCCGTGTTGGTACTGCTGGTTTTTGTTGTTCTTGTTTCCACAAATATTCCTCTTCTGGCCAATAATATTTTCCTACAGATGAATTTAATCGTCCCTTTGTTTCCCTAGTCCATCCTTATTTTGGGGTCAGGAATTGTAATCCCTGTGGACTGTCATTTCATTAGACTGTTTCGTTTCTTTTCTGGGAGTCTGAGAGATTCTTAGGGAAGTGATCTGTGGGTGATTGCACCTGATATCTATGAATTAAAAAGTCACTTTGGCTAATAAGGGTAAGAAAACTAAATTGTGAAACTCCAAGAGGTATCTATTGGTAATTTTTATGATATGGTGAATTCTTTATATTGTCATCAACTCTAGTTTAGACTTGCCACTCAGAAACATTGGGTAGCAGAGGTCACTTTTACAAACACTGATTTCCTGTTCTGCTCTATCTTCTTTCATTCAAAGTCTCTCTGGGTAAAAATTGAAAATGCCTTTCGGCTAAGTGAATGTTAGCAGTTGCCTCTTTCTGCATTTCACCGTATTATCAGCCTTTGAGTATTTTTTTAAGCTGAGAATAGACATGACACTGCCCAGGGGACTGGCTTCTGATTTTATATTCTAAGGAGGAGATATCAGTTTGGGAAGACATCCTGCTCTTTTCACATTTGTGGGTTCTTTCCCTTCAGGAGAACTGGACAGATTAATAGTGGCCCACTAGTTACCAAAAGCCCCTTCTGTAGTATATAATTCTGGATTCACTAAATTTCTGTTTAAGTTTAATGAAGCATTACAAATTGGGAAGATAACCAGATCCTCAAAACAGTCCCTGGCTAAAATTCATGTTCAATTCTATGCAGCATTTTTTATTACTTCTCTAAGAATCTGAATTAAGGATTTAACTGATTGACCTCCTAATTAAATATCATAATCAGAATGTACAAACATGTGGGGGCACATGGGTGGCTCAGTGGGTTAAGCCTCTGCCTTCGGCTCAGGTCATGATCCCAGGGTCCTGGGATTGAGCCCTGCATCGGGCTCTCTGCTCAGTGGGGAGCCTGCTTCCTCTTCTCTCTCTGGCTGCCTCTCTGCCTACTTGTGATCTCTGTCTGTCAAGTAAATAAATAAAAATCTTAAAAAAAAAAAAAAAGAATGTACAAACATGGAATTTAAATGTTTTTAGCTTTCAATTAAAATTGACAAATGTGTTTCCATATAAAAATTATAAACTATTTTAAAATGTTATTTAAACTTAAATAAGAATTCTATTATTTTATATAGATTTTGTTTAAAATGAAATGCTATTCATTAATATTTTTTAATTGAAAAATTCTCAAAAATAAAACTATTTTCCTTCTGGGTTATGATGTTACATTACTTACTTTGATAGATAGTTTACCTTAGATTTAATTTTATACTGGTAAATAGTAAGCTGTATAGCATTTCTCATATTACTGTGTGTATGGGTCATTAAAATACATGATTTCCCTTTTAAGCAGAATTGAGACCTTTGATATGGAGAAGACTGCATTTTTCTATACGTCAAACATTGTCCCAAGCAGAAAGAGAGGAGAGGCAGGATAAAGAAAGTAGGAGCTGAGGGGTTCACATGGATCATATGGAGTCTGAGTCATAAACATCACTGAGCAAGTGCTGGTGCTTAGAATTCACTTAGATATTCAAAAGACAAAAGGATAAAGGCAATACCATTGCCTAACCTCAGGGATTTTACAGTCTAAGGAGACAAAATTGATATGCATTAAAAATAAATGAACCATACAAATGAGTATAAACTAAATGATGATGGATTAGATAGTTCATATTATGCTTCACTTTGTTCAGAGGAGCTGATAATAATGGAGTTCATCCATGAGAGTCCATTGTCATATTGCAACAGATGGAAGAAATATTGGAATTAGAGCTAGACATCGTGTTATAATGCCACTTCTGCCACTTTTTACCTGTATTGGTTTAGAAAAATTGCCTAATCTTTCTTTTAGTTTTCTTATCTGTAAGATGGGCTGGTTAAAGGACTTCATTGTGTTTTGTTTTTTTTTACAGCAGTAACATCAACTATATATTCTAAAGAGTAATCTTTCTAAAAGTAGATTATTGATGAATTATAATAAATGATGATTTAAGGACTCCTGAGCTTCCAGGGAAATCCCAGTGCTCAAAAAAAGAAGGAAGGAAGACCAGGAGAAGAAGTTGGATAGTGTCTACAAGCCAAATGTAGCTAAGCCCTTTATGGGGACAGACACCAATAAGGGAACATAGACAGCCAAAGTCAGGTAAGAAAGCCTGCGCTGTATTTTCACAAGACAGAGAAGCCAAGCTGGTATTCTGCATTAGTCTAGGGCTCGTGAAATAAAGAGTATCAATTTGGTGACAACCTAGACCCAGGTAGAAGACAACCCAAGTTCTCTCTGCAGGAAAAAAAGTAATAAAAGAAATATTTCAAAAAGAGAGAAAATCACTATAGCAGAAAAAGCTTAAGAGCACAAAAATTAATTAACTTCTGTAAAAATATATAGTTAATATAATAATGATAATGCCTAAATTATGGAATTATTAAAAAAAAATAAAAATAAAGCAGAGGTCAGTCCTGGCCAACAATAGCATATAAGCAGAGAGGGTGGTAGAGCTCAAATTTCTACTTTCTTGTTTTGCTCAAGAGGGTGGCCAAAATATTGATTAAGCTTAGGTTTGAAGTCTAAAGATGTTATGTACCCATGGTGAATTTTCATATCCACTAAAAAGAATAAAAACAGAATTTATAAATCTCATATTAGTTGAAGGAAAAATATGAAACCAGAATAAAAATATAATTAAAATATTCAGTCAATTAAAAAAAGAGTAGTGGATAAAAGAGAGTGAAAGAAAATAAAAATTAAAAGTAAGATGTTAGTAATGCACATAAATATAAATGGACTGAAATTTCCAACTAAAATTCATAGATTTTCAGATAAGATTAATAATGAAAATCTACCTAAACACTATTTACAAAAGTCATACTTAAAACATGAGAAATAGGGGCGCCAGGGTGGCTCAGTGGGTTAAAGCCTCTGCCTTCGGCTCAGGTCATGATCTCAGGGTTCTGGGATCGAGTCCCACATCTGGCTCTCTGCTCAGCAGGGAGCTTGCTTCCCCTCTCTCTCTGCCTGCCTCTCTGCCTACTTGTGATCTCTCTCTGTCAAATAAATAAATAAAATATTTTTTAAAAACATAAGAAATATAAAATTTGAAAGTAAAATAATGGAAAAAACACCTATCAGGTAAAGTCTAATAAAAAGATTCTTGTATTTTTTTTAATTTAAACATTTTATTTAAAAATCATTGTAAATCCACATGCAATTACAAGACTAGTACAGAGGGCTCTTGTGTACCCTTTACTCTGTTTCTTCAAGTGATAACTTTTTATTTTGTAATTGGAGGTCAATATCACAACTGGGAAATTAACATTGATAAAACTCATTGACCTTATTCAGATCTTACTGGTTTTATATGCACTTATTTTCATGTGTGTATGTATTTATTTCTATGCAGTTTTGCTATGTGTGTAGATTTGTGTAAGCACTACCATAGTCAAGATACAGAACTGTTCCTTCACCAGAAATATCCCTCTTGCTATATCCTAAGTCCGGTCTCTAACCTGGTAACCATTAGCTATTCTATTTCCATAATTTTGTCATTTTAAGAATGTTATAAAATTGGAATGACAAATTAATTTTAAGCCCACAAATGTATTAAGTAAAAACAGGAACACTGTAAAATCATAAAATTTGAATTTATCAGGAATATATAAATATTGTCAAACTCTAATAACAAATATAACAAAAAATAATAAAATAACTATGATAAATAACATAAAAATAACATAAATAACATGGGAAATTTTACAGATTATGGGAATTTTTTATTTCCACTTTTAACTCTATATAAACCAAATAGAAAAAAAGAATTAGTAAACAAAGAAAATGTGAAAATATGTGGCATTATCTTACAAAGTTATATTGTTTCTGCTCATTATATACTCTACATAATTTGTACAGGAGTATACCAGAAGACAGAACTTTCATAACAACAATGTTCTTATTAACAAAAAACTGAAAACTGCCCCAGTGTACACGGTTGGGAGATAAATACAAAATGGTATAGTATACAGCAGTGAAAATGAATGAACATGAACAATTCACAACATGGTTAAATTGTAGAAATATAATGTTAAATTGAAAAAGATTAATAAATTATGACAGCATTTCAGAAAGCTCAAATATAAGAAAACCAAAGCAAATTTACAAGGTAAATTAATAAAAATTAAGAGTAATAGCTGTCTTTAGGTAATCCTCAGAGGGATGACATTAGAGAGAAACCACAGGTTTTATTAAGGATGCTGGTCTTTTGGTCACCTTGGTGGCTCAGGCAGTTAAGCATCCGCCTTTCGCTCAGGCCATGATCCAAGGGTCCTGGGATTCGGTCCCATGTTGGGCTCCCTGCTCAGCGGGGAGCCTGCTTCTCCCTCTGCCTGCTTCCCCATCTGCCTGCCTCTCCCCCTGCTTATGCGCTCTCTCTCTCTCAAATAAATAAATAAAATCTTAAAAAAAAAAAAGAGGGGGGATGCTGGTAGTTTTACTTTTGAAGTCTTGTGGTGTGATCATTTATTTGCTGTATTATATTTCATCACATCACACATATGTTGTATGTGTTTTTGTATATGAAATAGTATATAATAGTATATAATAAATTTTAAGTAAAGAAAATGAGCCTTATAATGTTCCCCGTATTATAATGGCATTTTAAAGATACTTTAAGGACATACAAAGTTAATGTAAGGGGAAATCTCTTTGTCAAATATCAGATTGTTTACAAACATGAGACAAAACCATAATGAATACATTTCTGCTTCTACATTACTGGTGAGCTTCGTCTCTGCTACAGTCCCAACGTGCCTCGTTCTGCTGCTACTCGCATTGATGGTGACAGTGACTCTCTGTTCAGCTCCAGAGAGCAAGCTTTCCTAATTCTGCCTTTAAGTTGAAGTAAAAACTCTCCTAGAACCTCAGCTGTTTAATATTTGGCTGCAAGCCCCAGCCTTGGAGCATATCTTAAAACAGGAAAGAGTGGTCCTCTCCTTCCTGTCTTCCCATCAGAGATGGAGTTGTGCCCCTTCTCCATATTCCTACAAGAACTGATTTTATCTCCTTCTTCCACGCATTAGTTTATCAGACTTGACTGAAATCATGTGCAGATGTTTTAGTAAGATTGTTTTCCTACGTGATTATCAAAACAAGTGATGAAGAGGTGTTCCTTGAGGCAGACAGTAACAATGAAATAGCAGCAAAGAACTAGTTTTTATAGCAAACTGCTTTATTATTTCCTAATCACTTATTTATATCCTTATTTGATAAGACTTCTTTCTTGGTTATTTGATAAAAACAGTTTCCAGATTATCTTCTTGCTTTCAAATCAAAATGACTATGACTAACAGAGGGTAAATATACAAGATTTAAAAAAAAATGCTTTTAGCATTTCATTCATGCCGCAGATACACCCAGAGAGTTAGAGAAATGGGAAGGCTGCTCACTGTGATCTCTGACTTCCTAAAACTCTCTCTTTTTTTTTTTTAATTTTACTTGTAGTAAGAACAGATGATGTGAGATTTACCTTCTTAACACATTTTTAAGTGGACAGTATAGATCCTTGACTGTAGTCACACGTTGTACAGTAGATACCTAGAATTTATTCACCTTACATAACTGAAACTTTGTAGCCATTGAACAGCAACTCCCCATGGTCAAAACTCTTACAGGATTCAGATTCACAGAGGACACCATAAGGTTACATAGGTTGGGGGAAAACACTTTCAGGGAAAGAACTGTGAGGAAAGGCAAGAGGTAAGTGCTCTCTGATTCACTGTTGCAGTATTTACACAGGGTGGAGAAAAAATTTGTGCTGGGCATTCACATAGATCTCAAACTGAGCTCAGAGTGGTTAATTTGCGTTCCGGTCTCTCTGTTTTAATTCTTCTTTTATTATCCCATTCCTCTGTTCTAGAACTCACAGCAGCTTTCATGTCTTGGAGTTCCTTAGCTAGAACTCTGCAGTCTCTGTGGGTCCCTATGGGGTCCATAGCCAGCCAATTTACACATTCACTCTGCCTGGCTAGGCTCTTTAATGCACCTCTGCTCATACATTCATTTTTGGTTTTTGCTTTTCATTCACAGCCTTATGCTTTTATTTTATATATAGTGAAAAGAGGAAAAAGGAGACACCTTTTCTAAAGTCTATAAAATAAAATGTTTACTTTATTATTTTACTGACTTAAAGAGTGAACTCAAAAAGATGAAAGTCATAGTTGAACCTGACGTTCCCTCGTGGGTGTCCTGCCTTTGAATAGGAATTCTGAATTTCACATTCTTCTATTAAGTTCTCTGCTCTATCAGATCTCTTTCCTCTGTTTCTCATTGCAAGAAAAGCCATTTTAAAGTAAGCCCTGCTGTGTATGCATAATAAAAACCCTTCAGAAAAAACAAACAAACAAACAAACTTTTAACAGATCACTAAATTTATTGTTTGTGAGGAGGTAAAAATCCAAGATTCCAGAACAAACACTTTTTTTTTTCATTTTGTTTTCATTTTTCTATTAGGATACTTAAACAGAAAGTTCATGATATTTCTAAAATAACAAATCCTAAAATAAAATCCACATGCCAGGAAACTAAATGTCTCTTAATAAACAAACAAATAACATCCTCCCCATATTGCTAGGGATTTAGACAGTCGATTAAAGATGGATCTTCAACTTTGTACTTTTCTCTGTCTTGACATCAGCTGTCAAGTCAGAGCTGACAAGAGTGGTAGAAATAAACAGATCCTCCCTAGTCTTCTTCCGAACCCAGTACGACGATGCAGCCTTCACTTTATTCTGTAGTTGTGGTATTCATAAGTGGGAGAGTTTCCAGCTGAGTTTTATGAGGACAGATGAGTAGAAGGGCAGGGCAATGTATCAGTGAGAGTTAAGAGGCACGGGGCTTCAATAATAGCAGTTCAATTATCCCACTCCCAGACAGGATCTTTCTCTTTAGTAGGAAAAATTTGCATACACGATACTTTTGGAGCATACCAAACTTCTTATTTCGGGTTATTTTGCAGTTTTCCACATACTTTGTAATTCTATCTTGTGGCCTGATATGATGACCCTCATTAAGGAATGCCTCATTTTATGGAAGTAGTGATAAGAGGTGGAGGTACGATTCAGAGGCTACTCATTAGGATGCATTCTGGAGGTGGTGTGTTTCTCTGAAGGTCCTTATGGCCATGCTCCCAGTAATGACTTCCCTACTAGCTGGCCCTTCACTGTGCCAGGATACACAGGAGCAAACTTGAGAAATGACACCAAGCAGGATCCACTCAAGAAAACCATTGTAAAAATCATTACCAATAGCGCCTTCGGCTGAACACTGAATGCTATTACTATATTACAATTATGGTAGTGACCAGAAACTCTGTTTCTGCAGAGAGAAGAAATGAATAAGACGGAGATCATTGCTGAGGTAACTGAAAAATTGTCTTTCCTAAGAAAAGAAATTGTCTTTTCTAAGCATGGAACCTCTCTATGAAGGCTATGTTCACTGCCTACCCTCAAACAGTAAGACACAGTAATGGATACAAGATTTCTTAGCCTGCCCCAGCTTCCTGGGACTTCTTTATTACTTGTCTCTTGAACTCCATGAGAAGTTCGGGTATCACCAAATAGGTCAAGTGTGATCATCTCATCCTGGTCCTTGTACCTCTGATTGTCACCCCTGCTCACTCCGCCCATGTTTATTCTGCTAACAACTCAGCAGCAAGCCATTCCCCATGCTTTGGAGCACCTAATAAAACTCCTCAGGCAAAGCAATTTCATCTTTCAGCATTATCCTAGGCTTCCTGTAGAGAACACTGCATTTATTTGTTTGTTTGTTTGTTTTCTGCTACAAGGGAGTTTTTAATACCTTATGTTTGCCGCCTGTGTAGCAGTTGACGTGGGTGACATGTACCAGCAGGCTTTTACCCCCTCCAAAGAAATAAGGAGACAAATGTTTACATAAAAACATTCAGTCCACATGTTGACACATGTATTTGGTGGGAAAACAATTTTGTATTCTAATAACATAGGTCAGAGGGGAAGGATGCATGAGGACGTCCCACTCAGGATGGGAATCAGGAGGACAGAGGTGGAGGTGGCTTATGACTTAAAATAGAGTGGTCAGACTCACTTCGCAGACTCACTGAGAAGATGGTGTTGATCGAAAACATGAAGAGAGGGGCATCTGGGTGGCTCAGTTGGTTAAGTGTCTGACTTTGGCTCAGGTCATGATCTTGGGGTTTTGAGATTGAGCCCCGTGTCCAGCTCCACGCTCGGTGGGGAGACTGTTTTTCCCTCTCCCACTGCCCCTCCCCTTGTTCCTATTCTCTCTCAAACAAACAAATAAAAAACGTGAAAGAGGTTGTGTAACATGATGGACCATTCACATTTTTCCATTTGCATTGCATTTAAAGAATCAGTTATTTAGTTAAAAAATATTTATTGAATATTATTGAATACATACAGAGTACAAGGCAAACACTTTGTGAAAGATACATTTTAATCTCTGTTTTACATGTAAGAAATACAAAGGATGGTGAGTTCAAGCAGTTTGTTCAAGGTTACACAGCTGGGAAGTGACAACACAGGTATTAGAATGAAGCCCTCTCTGCTATCTGCAGTATCAAGTTCCCCTCATCTGATCTCTGACTGTAAGGAGATGTTTAG
>NC_137889.1:175508581-175583581 GCF_963455335.1 Martes martes | reverse complement strand
TGATTTCTCTTTTCAACAATTTTTCTTATGTTCTTTGCCTATTCTTGGACTCGGGGAACTTACTTTTTGAGATACAAAGAACTATATGTTCAAAAGCATGCCTGAGTTTCCATGTCAGTATGTTAAACTGTCTATTTCTAATAGTTTCAACTATAAATGTACTCATGGTTTTTTTTCACATACACTTAGTTCTCCACTACTATTTACAACTTCCGTATGGCAGACCATCCAATCTATTTTGAAGGCCAGAAACCTAAGTGCCCTCTCATGATTCATCTACCTCCCTCACAACTCTCTTCTTACCCACCACCAGTTCATCACTAGTTTCCACCGGTTTTTGAGTTCTAAAATTGTGTACTATTTTCACCTCTCTCCATCATCATCCCCACCACCACCGCTAATGGTTCTCTGTAATTTGTTTTCATCTCTCACCTAGAAAACAGGGGAAGACTTTTAGTTGCTGCTACTCTGTCTTCCTAGAGTCCCCTTCTAAGCCATTCTCTTCTATTTCAGAGTGGTAGTTACAAAATATACATTTGATTTTGTTCCCAGTCTTTTCTCTTGCTTAAATTGTTCTGCTATACTCCCTTTGTTCATTGGACAAAGCTAAATTTCTTCAATATGCCTTATAAGAACTTGAATGATCTACAACCTCTGTGGGCCAACTTGGGCCATGTTGCATAGGTGTGCTGCCATTATTCAGTTTTTATGACTTTTTATGCTCCAATGCAAACGGCACTTTGCTTATACTCCTATATCTTGCTCCTCACCACTCCCCCCCACCTTCTATACCTTCTTAATTTCTTTACCTTCACAGTTCCTTCCTGAGTGAAACCCTTTCTTTACATTTTGTAAAACATAACATCTTAAAATATGCTATCAGTATATGTGATATCAGTTAATACCACTCTTACTGCAGTTACAACTCTACATTACTCTCTGTGATTGTTAAATGAATATCTATCATCATTAGACAAATTAAACATCATTGTACATTTTACATATTCCTCTCATTGTCTAGCAAGATGTCTTCCATGTACTGAGCCTCAACAAATATTAAGTGTATGAATCAACAAATTAATAAGTTGATATTCATTTTTGCTGGAGTACAACCTTGACAAATTCTTTCAGTGAGGCTCTTTGGATGGTAAAATGTTTGAGTGTCTCCATAAATAATTTATACATTTGAATGCTAAAGTAACTGAGGATAAGTCTCTAAGTTCAAACTTTTTTTTTTTTTTTTTTTTTTTCCTAAAACCTCCAAAGGTTTTGACTCATGGTCTTCTAGAAATAGTCAGTGAAATTGTCAAGCTGAAACTTTTCCTTAATCTTTTGTCTGTAGGATGCTTTATTTTCTTCTGGAAGTTTTTAGAATTCTCTTTTACCGTGAAATTCTTAAAATTCACTGAGATGCATTTATAAAGGTATGACCTTTTTTTTTTAACATTGCTTAAAACTCAGTGACTCTTTCTTTCTTTCTTTTTTTTTTTTTAAGATTTTATTTATTTATTTGACAGAGATCATAGGTAGGCAGAGAGGCAGGCAGAGAGAGAGGGGGAGAAACAGGTTCCTTGCTGGTAGAGAGCCACATGCGGGGCTTGATCCCAGGACCCTGAGATCATGACCTGAGCCGAAGGCAGAGGCTTAACCCACTGAGCCACCCAGGTGCCCCTTTTCAATCCAAAAAGTATAGTTGTTATAGACAAGGGACATTTTTCTTCTATAATTCATTTTGTTATTATTGCCACTGCTTTCACTCTGATATTTTTTAAGGAATCCCTATTATTTAGATATGGACATCCTGGACTGATTCTTCTCTCTCTCTCTCTCTCTTTCTTTTTCTTTTTCTTTTCTTTCTTTCTTTTTTTTTTTTTTTTTTTTAGAGAGAGGGTGAAGGGGGCAGGTTCAGGAAGGGACACAGGGAGAAGAAAGAGAGAATCTGAAGCAGACTCCAAGCCAAGAGCAGAGCCTGACTTGGTGCTTGATTTCATGACCCTGACATCATGCCCTGAGCCAAAATCCAGAGTCAGATGCTTAATCAGCTGAGCCACTCAGATGCCCTGGATTGATTTTTATTTTATGCTCTATGTATGTATCATTTTGCTACAAATTCTAATAAATTATCATGACATTTTATTCCAGGCTATAAATTTTATTTTTAGTCAAGTTCTTCTATTTGTTCATTTTGTCACGTTCTACTTTTATAATAAAATGTTTAGTTTCCCCCCAAAATATATTTTCTTAGTTGTCAACTCTTAAAAGACTAAATATCCTCTCATTTCTCTCTGAGGATTCTTTTTTTTTTTTTTTAAGATTTTATTTATTTATTTATTTGTCAGAGAGAGAGAGAAATCACAAGCACGGGGAGTGGCAGGCAGAGGGAGAAGCAGTTTCCCTGCAGAGCAAGGAACCCAATGTGGAACTTGATCCCAGAGCCAAAGGCAGATACTTGATCAACTGAGCCACCCAGGTGTTCCATCTCTGAGGATTCTAAATAGAATTTTTAAATTTTTCTTCTCTTCTCTGTTCTATTTCTATTTGGTCCAGGCAAAAATATTTTTGTTGTTTGCCCAAGTCCCTCTCTTTAATACTCTTATTTATGTAAAATACCTAATTTTTGTTTGTTTGTTTTCTGTTATATTAATGAATGAATGGCTAGGTTGCTTAGTATGGGTAGATGTCATAGGCTTTGCCCAGCAGATTTTCAAGTAATTTTCTCCAACAGAATACTGCAGTGCTTAGGCTCTGCCTTACTGGGAAGAGGGCTTGGTATTCTTGACTGGATGACCCTATTAGAATGCATTGACATTTCACTGGTATGTAGTGGGATGAGGCCATCCCAACTATGTATGTAAAATACCCACCTCTTACTTTCAGTCACGTCAAGGAGAGGCTTTTGTTTGTCTTTTCCTGGGTAGATCACCTTTCTCTTTACAGACCCATCCATCCACCTCTCATCTATAAGAGAATTAACTCAAAGCCCTTCTCCTTCATCCACGGAAGGAATTATACCGAGAAATGTAGTTGGTTCTCTTTAGAGAACAGCTGAAATTTTGTCCTAGAATCAGTGCTTCTGCCTTCTACTTCGTGAAATGGACCAGCCCAGCCATATAAACAAGGCCCTGATCCTCTGATAACCGACCGAAGAGTCCTTCTATTTCTTTTAATTAGGTTACTCGGGGCTTGAGTTCTACTAGATTATACTTTATTTTCTTTCCTGTGAGTGTGTCAAGCTGATGCTTTCTCTATTCTTCTTTAGACTGATCTCATCTGTTGTCTGTCACCCAGTATGTTCTGTTCTGTTCCTGAAGGTTTTTCTTGTTTTCTAGCACTGTCAAGGATTTAGTTCATCTGTTCTCTCTCTCTCTTCCCCATTTCCTGGCCATAACATATTAAAAGGTTTTGTAGGAGATTGAACAATTAAAAAAAAAAAAAAAAAAGGGCCTGCCATCTCAATTCAATCTCCTCGATTTCTTTTTCTGTCCCTTCTAGACTATTATTACATTAGGATAGAATATGTTCTTAGTCTCTGTGACATCAAGTATGATGCCATCTTCCCTGATGATTTTCAGTAAATACATAGTATTAATAAAATGATGTGGGTTTAATTCATTTTCCTTATAATTAGAGTTTTTTAGGATGCACTATCCTAAAAGGTAATATTTTAATAAAATTTATAGTACCAAAAATTGAATTATAAAACCACCTTTTTGTTGTTAATTAAATGCTTAAGTTTGGAAGAATTTGGATGCATAATACTAAGGATTTTGATTATAAAGTTTTACTCTAGTTATATGTATATTTTTGCTATTACAAACAAAAAAGATAAATTAGTAGAGCAAATGCAAATTCTCCTTTGCTCTTTGATTTACACACTCAGAATCTTCTGTCTTCTGAATAATCTTTGACCTTGAACTTGCAGTTCTACTTGTAAAGTAGTTCACAGCACACGAAAGACAAATGGAGGGGCGCCTGGGTGGCTCAGTGGGTTAAGCCTCTGCCTTCAGCTCAAGTCATGATCTCAGGGTCCTGGGATCAAGTCCCGCAACAGGCTCTCTGCTCAGCAGGGAACGTGCTTACCCCTCTCTCTGCCTGCCTCTCTGCCTACTTGTGATCTCTCTGTCTGTCAAATAAATAGATAAATAAATCTAAAAAAAAAAAAAAGACAAATGGAGCAACCAGAGGCAAAGCAGTTGTGAATCTTTAATCATTGGTTAAATATGTTCTTCTTGTCCTTTTCTAATATATAGTCACAGTTGTATTAAAAATCAATCATAATTTAAGTCATAATTCCCAATTAATTCATAATCTTTATGTATATTTCTTATAATTGAGTAAATGTAGCCCTCGTTTAGTTCCTTGTTATGGAAAATTTTGCCCTAAAAAGAATGTATATATTTGAAATTTCTTTCAGACTCTACATAATTTAAGGAAGTTTTGTAAAGTGAGCAAATAGCGACCAACCCAGATAACTTTCCCCTGAACCTCATAAAGTCAAAGCAGCATATTCATTTCTGTGAATCCTGTCTCTCGGAGCTTTGTGGAGAGTTCTGTAATGCATCCTACTGGGAGCATACTCTGTTACTAATGCTTCCTATATTAAGAAATTTCTATCTTCAAGCTTTTAATGAATGAGTATTAACACAGCTTGTAATTAAACATGGCTTTTCAAGAGTATTCCCAGTGCAAATTCTTCCTTTACGTAGCCATTTTGACTGATCCACACTGAAGGTTTTATACCAGTACATCTTTTTCTTTGGTAATGGTTTCATTAGCACCAGTTCACAATCTTTTACTTTTAATCTGTAAGGCTTTAATGTCAGAGAGGGAGATTGATGTTACTGCTGCTACTGAAATATTAGGCTTAGACTAAGCACACTATAAAGTGACATGAGACGTTCAAGGTGTCTCAGTCCTGACAGAAACTACTCATTATCTAATTAGGCTCTGAAAGCCTTAGCAGAAATTTCCGGCCTTATGTGAAAATGTTTCAAGAGGAGCACATCATTGAAAGGTTCAGTTTTAAGGATGCCTTATTGTACAAATAGAATTCTGATATATTTGGAGGCTCTGACAGGTCATGAGTCTTAAGATAATTCCCTCATCCCCTGTGATTTTTCTCTGCTATAATTCTATATCTATTTATCCATTTTCCTAGTTATTTCTACCACGTAAATTTTATAGTGGAATTCACATCTTAAATATATATGTTTTCTTTAAAGCATATTTGCTTCTTAACCTGTGTTTATCTAATTAACATAAAAAATTTAATTAGTCTAAATTCCCAAAAGTATGCTTTTCAGAGGATATGGCAACATAAACATTTGTTTTAAAGTGGGAAAATCTTCAGTTTGATGAATGGAGTTTGCCTGCTTAAAGTGCTTTGTTCCCAGTAATGGTCACAATAATAGGAACTGAGTTAGAAGGCACATTCCACATTTTCATACATTTAGCCTTCTTAACTTATTTCTTGTCAAGATAGCTAGACATGATATAAGATAATACTATATTGTAAATGATCTAGAGGAATTCTAACACTTAGGTACAGTTAGGCACTTTTATCCCCAATTTTTTTTTTTTTTTTCAGCTGTGCATCACACTTCAATCTTATCAGATTAGGAAGACTTGAAGCTCATATGAGTAGTTCTACCTCTAGTTTAGGATTGCAGGGAAGCTGATTTAAACACCATTTTCAGGTTTTTGAAGCAGTGTAACTCAGAGCTTAACTCAGTATAAGCTCTGAAGTCTGGCAGGTGAAACTCTGAATCCTATCTCTGCTACTTTCAAATGTGACCTGTAAAATCACATAACCTCCTAAGCCTTGGTTTTCTTATTTACTAGTAAAATAGGCACGATAGGCCTTTTTCTATAAACTTAGTGTGAAATGTAAATGAGATGCTATGTATATGCATTTACCACAGTGCCTGGTCCATAATAGGTGTTCAATAAATGTTTAATGTTACTCTCCTCTTATACTCACTTGAGAAACTATGAACTAAGAGAAACTGTCCTGGTTGCATTACTAGGTTTGTTTCTCTAAGCCGATTCTCTCCTTTAACTAGTGGCTACACAGGAAAAGATGATACACAGTGACATATTGCCATGAGATGGTGTGAAACACTTATTTTACTGCAATACATCTTGGCCTCTGCATTTGACCATACTTCCATAATAAAGCATATATCGGCTATCTGTGTGTGTGTGTGTGTGTGTGTGTGTCTGAGTTTGTGTTTTCCTTGCACCCTATTTTACTTTTTGAAACAGATCTTTTCTCCCAGGACACAGGAATAGATGAGAACTTAGTGTAGGAGAGTAATAGTATTTTACCCACTCTGGTCACAGACTCTAAGGCAGGGATGGGGGCCCATGGACCTGTTAAGTAGAGTAAAAGTAAATCCCTAAGATTCCTCAAATCGTGTATATTACTGTTATAACAATTTGCTCATAAATACACACTGATTATATTTTTTCTGCTTAATATAAATTTCCCCAGATTTTCTGATCAATAACTTAAGATTTACATAACTTTATGCATTTAGCATTAAGTGTTAGAGTCCTCCAATGACAATATAATCAACATGTCACTAACTTGCTTCAGAGGAGAGGTTTCAGTTACGTTTCAACGTTATATGTATCTAATAAGATATCCAAATAGATGTATAAAAATCATTTTTCTGATAGAGTTAATATTTCATTTGCTCTAAAATACTCGCCTAACAGGTGGGGGCCAGAGGGATTACAGAATCAGACACCCAAACTCCCTTTCTTCTCTTATTCTCTTCTACTGTAATTGGGGTGGGGGACTTAGTCCTTGGCAGTCATATCCGAGAGCTTTTTGGCTAGACGTGATTTTGGCTAGACCTTCTTTTTCTCTCCCCTCATCAACAGTTTAGTGTTCCAGGGATTTCCTATTATTAAACTACCCCAAATACTTGTCTCCCAACCCTCATCCTTGCCTTAGATTATGGGGCTGGGTTGGTAAAGTACTATGACTGGCCCAGTCTATGTTATAAACCCACTCCTGCATGCTGGGGTTTAGGGTCTGTTACATAAGATAGATAGGAGTACCAAGTATATTCTCAGATACGCATACACTACACAGCCAATAAAGAATATGCTCCATTTATTTAAGTATGCTATAAGAGAAAAATCAACCTATAATTTACTTAGGTGAAGAATTGAAGACAAGAAGACCTGTGATACTTAGGATAATATCAGTATCTCCAATTGGGCTTGAATAGAAAGTGGGAGTAATAGAAAATGAGTTTTGGAGTTTAAATTGGGACCACACCATAGAAGGTCTTGTTTACGGGTCTAGCAGATTGGATATGTTGCTGAAAGCTTTGATATTTTCTGAGAACAAGTACTAAAATAAGAGCTATATTTCAGTGCTATGTAGCTGGGATTTTAGTATGGATAGCAGGAGGTAGATATTAAAGAGGAAAAGAGCTCTAGAATGTCATTTCGATAGATTGAGGAAGAGGTTAGAAGGTGATTACAATAGATTCGATATGAGTTAATGAGGATCATAACTGTGGGGAGAAGAGTGAAATGAGTGACTGAGACATTATCAAAGTAGGCGCAACGGGATTAGTGGCTGTCACACGAGCAGGGAATCAATAGGGGGATAAGAATAGAAATAATGAAGAAGACTCTGAGACTGCAAACCTGGCTGATTTTGAAGATTGTGGTGCTTTTGTAAAAAAGAAAAATAGAAAACATAGCGGGAGGAACTGGTTTACAGGGAAAGAATAATGAGCTCTTTTTTGAGCATATGGTATTTGAAGTTAAAGAAATGTCCAGAAGGCAGTAAACTCGTGGTGCTAGAATTTCATCGAATGATCAGTTGCTAGACGTGTGTGGAATCAGTTACAGATGAGAGACAGTTCTAGGATTATAAATCCATACACACATGCACACACATATACGTGTATGTATGATATGTCTGTATGTGTATGTAATATGTGCTGCGCATGAGGGTAGGTGGGAGTGAGTATGCATGTGCGTAGAAAGAAAGGAGAATTTTGTGGGAATGTTACTGTGTAGAGTGTACTGGGATGTGACATTAGGAGGCGATGAACCTCATTATTGGAAATAATGGTTAATTTATATAATTGGGGAAAACAGACTAGAGATGATAACTGTTTTCTAAAATCTTATGGGCTATTAGTTGGAAGAGAAATAGGATGACAATCTGGCAGAGACTGCAAGAAATTGTATTTTAATAGAGAAACTTAAGATCCTGTAATTCAGATCCAATAACATCCAGTTGTTAAGGATAATGTTTTCTCTTTTATAAATGCCATAATTTAGCATCAACCGAGGGTCAGACGGGAGTCTAAATAGACTTGTATTAGTTTCCAATGGCTGCTGTAATAAATCACCACACTTTTGGTAGCTTGAAACAACAGAAACTTATTGTCTTAGGATTCTAGAGGTCTGGAGTCCGAAATCACTTTGGGCAGAAATCAAGCTGTCCGCAGGGACGCTCCAGGGGAAAAGCCATTGCTTACCTCTCCCAGCTTCTGGTGACTGCCGGTAGTCCTTGATTTCCAACCCAACAGCCTCCATCCCCTGACATCATGGTCGCACTGCTGCCTTTTACTCTGTGTGTACCAGATGTCCTTCCAACCCTCCTATGCAAGAATACCTGTGGTTGACTTCACGTCTCCAGACGAATTCACCATCTCACTATCCTTAATCACATCTGCAAAGACTTGATCATACAAAGTGACATTTACAGATTCCAGGTATTAGGAACAGATGTATTTTCTGGGGCTGCTTTTCAGCCTCCTTTAAGACTCTTCCTCACACGTATCTTTACGTAGGGCGACTCTAGGAGGGAGGTACCATATTTTTAATCCCTCTTAAGCAGAATGGGAAAATGAGCCTTGAAGACACCCATAGCTACACATAGCTAGTAGGGGTCAGAACTTCACTTCAAGCACAGTTTTGCCATTTCAAAGGTAGAACTTTTTTTTTTAACTGTCGCACGACTTCACCTTAAACTGCTGTGAGCGTCTATGTTTCCGTTTTCCATGCACCGTACTGATTCTGCACTGAGCTGCTTCCGTAATAGGCACACTTTTATGAATCTCAAAGTGAAAAGAGGTGGCACTCACATTAAATAGTATGGCAGCTACAAAATGTTACATCTCACTGACCATTGTTAGAAGTACTTGAAAAGTACTTACTGGCAGGCAGGCACTCAAGATCTGAAGAGATCTGACAAATAAAAATCCCCTCAACTGTGACTTTCCGCCAGCAATTGATACTGCTTCGGGGAATCCAAGAGTATTACTCTCTCTCTCTCTCTCTCTCTCTCCTTTTTTTTTTTTCCCCTTCTTTTTGCCTTGTCACAACCTCTTCTTCCCCTCTTGTCATCAAAAATTTTTTTCTCGAGCCGGAGATAGCTGTTTCATATTTATAACAGCAACGATAATTTACAACCAGCATGGTTTTATGTTCACATAAATTTGTTATACACAGCACATCGTAAGTGTAGCCCCCGCCTATATTTACAAAGCGCCTTTTTTTCCCCTCCCAGGGCCATCAGATGTGTTGTAGATTTAACCTCTCATTAATCCTTGCCAAGCACCATGCAGGTGTTATGATCCACAGGTTATGGATGTGGAACAAGCAAGAGTTGGCGTGTGTTCACAAGTTTGAAAAAGAGATAAATTATCTGTCTTATACAGAATGTTGCTTGACAAGGGAGGTCATTAGAAGGTGACCACCTAGGTACATGGAAAAACACTCTAACAATATCAATAATAAGGAATGGTGGATTTGGTAGTAGGAACCCAGGATTACATTGTCTTAATTCCCAATTCCAAAATGAGCCTGGGCATCTTAATGGAATTTTGTAGGGTTTTGTTTGTTTGTTTGTTTGTTTGTTTTGTGAGGGGGGTTATTTATTTTCTTAAACACAAAAATGATCACTGTACCACAGAATCCTAGCTCCCATGAGTGAAATGCGGAGGTCAGTTTTAAATGTAGCCCTCGGACAAGGTGTCGGTAACCATTTCACATGTGATCAGTCTTCTAAAAGGACAACTGGACAAGTAATACCTTTCCTACTAGAAATATTTAGGTGTAACAACCCAGTACAATCACATAAGTGATGTAGAATTCTTCTGAAGAGCAAAGAAAATGGGTTTTCTTCATTATTTATGGTTCCCAAATACTTTTTATTTCTCTTTAGTAACTTGAAAGGAATAATATAGGGACCTTCCCAAAGGAATACTTAGAGTAACTAGAGAGACTGTAAGCCCCTTCTTATACCCCACTGCCAAAGGCTCATCTTCTTTTTTTTTTTTTTTTTTGCTTGTTTTTGTTACACCTTGTAAGCTTAATTATACTTGGGTTTATCTTTTTTTAGTTAAAAGAAGACAAAACAAAAAGATGTTCTTTGGGAATAAAACAATTCCCTACATGCTTAGACATTCTTTTGTAGGGAAGACTAATTTCATTTAATTCAGTTCAACAATGAGTTACTGAATTAGTATAAGCCCAGTCATGGGGATGGTGCTTCAAGAAATGCAAACTAAAATTTTGCATGTGTGTCTTGTGTGTATGCATTGTGGAAGTTAAAAGTCGTGTAGAAATGACTATTATTTAAGACAAAAATAGGCTCCATACTTTGAGACAGATTCAAACAAACTGCTATGGGTCATTAAGGGAAGAGGAACAAGATATTATAGCCAAACGTGAGAATGGAAGGTTTTATGCTGAAAACACCATTTGGCACGGGCTGTGAAGAATGAGGAGCATAGATAGAATACAGTCCATGGGGAGGGGAATGGGCATGGGTTAAGTAAGGCATTTACCGAAAGCAACACGTATGTTTTGGCTGCTACATGGGGAGCAGTACCGGATGGACTGGGATAATCGCTTGAGTCACACTAGGAACAATCCTCAGTGCCAAAATGCAGTATGCAAGCTTCATCCTGTGTGCAGAGGGAACTAACTATTTGGAAGGCTTTTGTACAAGTGAGATACTTGAATGGCATTAGACTTCAGGAATATTTATTTAGCAAATTTGCAAAAATAGTTTGAAGTGGGACTAAAAGCAATTCGGAGAGCTGGTTAGGAGACACAGTAAGAGGTAACGAGAAACCTGTTAGAAGTGGTGGGGAGGGACAGAAATGAAGGGATTGATTTAAGAGCCACCGTAGAAATAGAATTAACAAGACCTGGAAATAATCGGAAATAAGGAATGAATCCATTGGGTAGCCAAAGTTGACCTTGGATATTGTCTACAGAAATAACTACTAGGAAGACACAGATGTATGAAATGCAAGGAAGATGATAAGATTACTTTTGAAAACCTCCTCAAATATATTTTCAATTAAACATATATTTTCTCTCACATTTTTTCTTAATACTACAGTACATTTGCTTATTTACTTAATTATTTCTCACTTTATTTACATTTGGTTCAGTGACAAAACAAATCACTGAATTGAACTGAGTGACACAAGGAAACAAAACATGGTCACCATCTTCATCGAAACCATAACCACTTTGAGGAAGCATAAGACAACAGATATGTGACTTTGGGACAGATGTTTCTGTGGGGATGATGGGAGCTTTCTTACCTCTCTGTGGTCATCTTGGTGAATATTTAGTAACATAAAAGGTAGTGAATATTCATTCAGTAATGATTGATAGAGTAAGTAGTAGATACTATAGATATCCATAGGAGTAAAGATCATTTTATTAATTTGGTCAAGCAATTACTCTGATTAAGGCTTCATGATAGGCTAGAAAGGCAGTTTCTACCTTCAAGGCATTTATGGTTTGAGACTGGGAGACACACTGTAAATAAATAAGTACAATCAAAAGTTAGCAGGTACAGGGTAGATCAAAAGAATGGACCAGTGACTAATCAGGATGTAGAAAGGAATACCACAGCATGTTTATCTTTCCAAATTACACTTCTTTTATTTTCTTTTTTATTCCTCTTCATTCATAAAAACATTAAGTAATGATGGTAGAGACTGTAGAAAACATAAAGAAATGAGTTTAATTTTTCTCATATAAAAGTTGAACTTTATTTATTCAAATAGCCTTTTACTCTAAGGTGAACTCACCTCCTGCATGGACTTTAAGTTTCAATTCAGTGTGAGAATTTAACTAATAAATTAAAAATAATGCCCATTCCTTAGTTCACTCCAATCACAGTTTACTCCTGCTCCCTCCTTCCTTTCCTTTACAAAAGTTAGTTACCGATGTATTACTGTCACCCTAAGCCTGACCTACTTGTGTGTGTGTGTGTGTGTGTGTGTGTGTGTGTGTCCTTCTTGTACTTATCACTATGCCTGGTCCATGATAGGTGCTCAACAAATGTTTAGCAAATCAAAATGGAGTTTTTTCCCTTTTGACTCAACTGCTTAATACCTAGAGACATGTGGTGCTAATATTTAAGATGGATTGGTTCATTCTTTTTAAGTAGCACATAACCATTCACAGATCATTGAATTTAGTACTATTAAAGGGTAATATTCCTTCTGGGAATTGTGCCTGTTGCAGATATATTTTACATATTCAGTCTTTTTTTTATCATCACTAGGCAGGTAAAGAGATTAAAATAAAAGGTGTTTTCAAGTGTGCAGTTGTACACATAGACTGCATTTGGAAATGGCTGTGTATTCCAAGAAAAATATGGAATTATTTAATGTGCTTACACCCAGAACTACCCAGAATTCACCTGTCTTTTTTTAAAGATGAAAATATTAATGTTTAATTTCTGTACTACACTAGCCACCCAAATGACTTAGAAAAGCTATAACTTCCTCCTTTTTGTATCAGTGTAATAAAACTCAGTGGAATTAATCATAAGCCCTGTTTTACCCAATTTTACACTTTTGGCCCGTTGTGATACTTTCAATTTGTTTTATTGTGTTTAATGTAATGTTTTTACTATTGCCTTTAATTCACACATTTTAACAACTAAAAAGAGAGCTTTTGTGTTTTATTTTTTCAAATAAGTTCCTTTTAGAATATGAAAATTTAATACTTCATAGCCTCTCAAATCTGTTGGAGAGAACTTCATGGCAAATTGCTTCGACATACGTTCTCTCCTTTCTTAGTATATCCCTGTGACTAGGTATTTCTGTTCTTATTTCATTTTTACTGAGTAAAAAACTGAGGCCTCACGGGGCTAAGAGACAGCTGGAAGCCATGTGTTTGTAGATACCACGTGTAGAGTCAGAGTTAGAGGGGAAGGATTTGGGTCCCTCTGTTCGTTCTCTCAAAATTCAGATAAGCAAATCAGCCATACTATCGATGGCCAAATCACACAGGATATTTATGCTGAGTAATAACAATTGACATCATGAACATTTACATATGCCAAGCCCCACCTAAGTGCTTTATATGTGTTAGCTCTTTAAGCCTTACCATGATTTTGTGGAAACAGAGGCACAAAGAAAATCGCCCATGGAAAACACACCTAGTAGGTTATTAAACTAGGATGTGAGCCCAGCCAGTCTGCACTGTGATGCCTTAAATGTTAATTGTATTTGCCTGCGTTTCCATGAAAGGAACAGATTTAAAGAAACAAATATAAACTGGTAATGTCTTCTAAACTACACTACCTGTCAGTAAACTTAGAGAAAGTTATCCTTGAACCATGTAATTCTGTGAAGTACTGTAGTGGAAATTGAATTTGTTTCCCCATTCTAAGAGGTAACTTTTATTAGTGGTCACTCATTAATTTTTTATATATTTAATATCTGATTAGAATTTTACTGTGTGGAAAATCCCTTCCTATTCATTATATAATTTAGAATTACAGAACTTCATAACATAAATGAATTTAGGGGCCAACCCCAACATTTTAACGACAAGAGGTTAGAGAGGTTCCATGACGAACACAAAACACAAAGCACTTAACCAAACTCAAAGCCAGATCTTCCAAGGTCATTCCCACACTGAAGAAAAATGTGAGCGTAATAAATGAGTATTGTATGTGTGCGTGTGTGTGTGCGCGCACATGGGTGTGTGCATGTTGTGTACTGACTGTTCTTTAAAAAAAATAATATTTGTAGAGGGGCATGACTTAATTGACTGACTTGCACGTCTCCTAGGTACGGCTGTCATTCCCCTGAAAGAGGATCAACTCCTAGATGAAAATCCTAATCTGTTTAATGGCAAATAGCCAAATGAAAAGATTTAATTGCCCAAATACTTTTGGGAAAGTTTCTAGGTATACATATGTATTGGATATTTTTAAATAATTAACTCCTTTTAAAAGTTAAATAAGTAACAGATTTGCTTATTCATTGATTTGTTGCTTGTTCTAATAATTACTGGTGAGCTTATTTATGTGATGGAAGCAAGCCCGGCCAGTTAAGACCACCAAATTACATTTTGTTTTCTTTTCTTAAACTCAGTCTGTCTGATGCTCTAACTTGGAAGGCAACATGCTTTTAAGAAGATAATTTTACATATTTATTCTATCACTAGTTGAAGAGACACAGAGAAGTTTCTGACACACATGCTTTTCCCATACATACAGGACTTGGAATTGGTGCTATTTAAATAATTTTTCATTTTGTGCTTAGGACTTTTCCTGTGGCTTTGGTTCATTGAATGGAATAATGTAAAATTAGAGTTTTAAATTATCCCTGGAAGCCTGCAATTAGCAGGCATTCTCAAGAAAACTAAGCAAATAGAGTAAATCATTACTTCCTATGCATTTTGTTCATTTTTCTTAAATTTCATGTCATAAAAAGCCCATAAGTCATTTTATTATTGTATCTTAGCTCCAGTTTGAATCCACTAAGTTATCACTAATTATTTAAAATATGCTTAATCAAATTGCAGTAATAATACATAATATGTTATGCATTATCAAAAATTCTGACATTAATCAAAAGAAGACTATTTGTTCCTGCCAGTGATTTATACAGAAACTGTCATAATATTCTGTACATTAAAAAGTGTGGACAAGAGAAAGTTAAACCTTTTCCTATAAGTCATAATAGAAATACCTGAGCCAAACATCTGAGCCAGACTTACCTAAAGATAATTTATGATATAGAAGAAGTGAAAATTAAAAGTGTGTATTTGCTGTTTCTGGTTAATAACTGGACCTATTCTAAGTTCTTAAAAAAGAAGAAGTTCTTAAAATCATAATAAATTCATTTTCCCACATCTTTTTTTCAGAATTTAAAGTCTGTAGTGGGAGATATTCTAAAGTATTCATGCATTTTAAACACTCAGTGTTATAAAATATCAGAAAATAGCCTGTGAGCTTCACCAGAGAACTTACTATGAGCCTCCTCTAGATCCTGACACAGTGCCTGGCTCATAGTGATACTCCATACCACTCCACTGGCTAAACTGCTTGGTGCCTCCTTCACGGAAGTCTTCCTGGGTGTTCTGTCCTATACTTCAAGAGCAATTCATTTCTGACATACATACGTTGCATTCTGTTGTACTGTGGAGTTTCTGCATTCATCTGTGTATATATTGGGAGGACTGGGAGGAGCCTTATTTCCATGAATAAATTGTAATGCCATTAGGCATAATAATCATATGTAATTTAGTTAGCTAACACATGAACTTTATATAACTCCCCAGCAAATGTCATTAAGCGTCTTTCTCCCAGTGAATAAAAACAGAATGAAATATTTGCTCTGGTGGTACCTAATACCCTTTTTCCATGCTGTTTTCCATTCTGATGTTACTTTTCTGCCTTGGTATCTCTATCAAATGTTCTATTCCCCAGCCTAATAACAGAAAAATGATTTCTCATCACTCAATTATCCTTAGATATAAATTGGTTTTCCAGGTATTTGAAGTTAATCTTTTAGTCATTATTGGGAATGAAAATCACAGACTCTTCTGTGGGTATTTCTGGTTAAAGTAATGCAGGAGACAGACATAAAAGGTAAAAAGCGTTTATTTATATCCTATTTTGGCATAGGCCAGTGGGTCTCATGCTAGCTTGAGGTCACACTCACCCATAAAGATAATTAGATAAATAGATGCTACACCTCCTCCACCACCCTGAGCTCCACATAAACACATACATGCAAACTCTTGAGCAAACTTAAAATCTTCAGAGATGTCCCTAAACATCTGCACATTAGAAAAAGAAATGATAATGGTGTACTCTGATTGTTGAGATTTATTTTATTAGACGCTTTTATATGGTATTTCATTTGATCTCAACCTATGGGGAAAGTACTATTACCCCATTTTACAGATGAGAAAATTGAGGCTTAGAGGAACTATGTACCTTGCTCAAGGCCACTAGACTATTTGCCAGAGAGCTAGAATTTGATTCCAGATCACTAGGATTTTAAACCCATTTCCATTTCAATATCATTACCACTAAAATCTGATGCCACTGAAACACTGATCCTACAAGTAATGCCGGAGAAGTTGGCTAATGCCGGTGTGGGTCTATTAGTTAAGGTGCCAGAAGAAAGAGAAGGCATATTCAGTTGGGTAATTTAAGAAAAGTTAAATATTGACAGTTTACAGCAGAGTGGCAGTACCCTCATGCCAATTACAGTGGACATGGCGAACACTGTGGGCCTGAAGATGTGAACCTCTGTTTAATAGACTATGGAAAGAGGGGTTCCAGAAAGAGGGAGGGAGGGGAGAGAGGACATAGCTGCCAGACAGGGCTATGCCTCTTGGTCCAGGAATACAGTGAGATCCTGAAATCCTGGGGGTGGGATGGGATGAGGGCATGGTCTTGCTAGTCTTTATCATTGGCTGAATTCAACTGAAAGCCAGAAGGCAAGGGAGCCTGAGGACATAGTTGTGCCCATCAGCCACTAAGGAGAAAGGAATGTTGAGAATGGATCTGGGTTAGTAAGCAAGGAGTGTTAATAAGTACATCTTCTCTGCCCCCATCCCTCAGACCCACCCCCATTCTCTCTTACCGTAAGTGAAAATGGCAGAGACTTTAAAAAAAAAAAAATTGCTGTTAGGTTTTGTGCTCCTTAATCCATGGTTGTGATATTTTTGAAATGTATTGGTGTGCTTTCAGCATTTCTTAGAGTTTCACTGTACTGTGAATAAGGGAAGTATGAAATATTAGTTAAGACCTTCCCTCAAACAGGTACATCTTCTTTAAAGTTTTGAGGATTTTTTTTATTTGTTTGTTATTGGTTATGTCAATTCAGATACAGTTTACATAACAAAAGGCACCCATTTTAGTTACACAATTCTATCAATTTTCACAAATGTATACTGTCCTATAGCTAACAGTACAATCAAGATATAGAATATTTCCATCATTCCAAAAAGTTCCAAAGCATTTTTTAATCTTAATCCCACCCAAGTCAAATTTCACCCTCTCAAATGTTTGGTATCCTCTTTTGCTTCTTCTGATTGTACATAGGAAAATTGGTAATATTGCCCAATAGAATGTTGCAGATAGTAGATGCTTTTATGGCAAGTACTTTTTTTATAAAAGTTGATTTGTGTCCCCACTTTTCTGAGTAGTATAATGTATTTTTTACTATATATTAGACTGATTTACTATATATTACTATACTTATTTACTATATTTATTATTCATATTATAGATTATATTATTTAATATAATATGTAATATTTTATATATAATATATACTTGTATTTTATGTTATATATAATTATATATGTCATATATAATTATATATTATATATATTTTTTAAAGATTTTATTTATTGATTTAACAGACAGAGATCACAAGTAGGCAGAGAGGCAGGCAGAGAGAGAGGAGGGAAGCAGGCTCCCTGCCAAGCAGAGAGCCTGACGATACGGGGCTCGATCCCAGGACCCTGGGATCATGACCTGAGCCAAAGGCAAAGGCTTAACCCCCTGAGCCACCCAGGCACCCCTATATATTATATATTTATTATTATTTACTATATATAATTCGTTTACTATATATTAGACTGAGGAAAGATTCATAATTTTGGCTACAGATTGAAATCACCTAGTTCTATTAAATGGCCCCATGGCCTGATAGCATCTTATTGTAGTGGGATGTTTAGGGTTAAGACCAAGGCATCAATAAGCTAAGCTTTCCGAATAATTCCATATGTGGTCAAACTTGAGACCCGATAGATCAAACCGATTGTTCTCAACTCTGGCTACACAATAGAATCTTCTGGGCAATTGCTTAAAAATACTGATGCCTTTCCCCACTCCCCATTTTGATTTATATGACCTGTTTATAAAAATTGGCTACAGGAAAAAAATAAGATTTGAGTAACATATTTCTCAATGGTTGGGCTTTAGTTAATCAAGGTTTTATTATAGTTCTGTGTATCTGGTAGCATTCAGTAAATGTTAAATGGAGGTCCTAATCCCAAAGCGGAGTCAAGAAGAATAAAATAGGCTCCCTCTTGGAAGAAAACTGTTTGTGTATTTGAAATAATTATTTTGGCAAACTATCACTTTCTGAAAATTGTCCTCCTAGGTAATTTACCTCAAATGGTAAACTTTGTATTTTAAGAAAATAACTGTATTTCAATTTTATTTTTTCATCATACTATTAGGCACATATATATATCTTGCCTCACTTTCATAATTCTCTTCAAGGAAGTAGACAGAAAACAAGATTTAGAGACTGAGGATAAGATTTAAACCAGTCTCCCACTTGGAAACATAAATGAGGCTATTGAGCCTCTGAAGCTGAAGAGTACTACTATGTAAAATAGAGCAATGGTACTTTCTGCTTTTATAATGTAAATATATACACCAAGGACTCCTAGCCCAATAAGTAGAACAAAAATGAACTACATGTCTCATGAAACAGTTATGGGACTAACAAAACATGTACATATAATATCTTTTTAGATTTCAGGAACTAGTAACTAAAATAACAAAAATCTTCTTTTCAGCATAAAGTTATTGATGATTTATCATGGCAGAAATGCTCATTAAGAAAACCCCCTAAACTCGATTGTATAAATAATTAATCAGCAAGATGCATGTTTCAATGTGCATTAATAAAGCTAGGTGTCGTATTTAACCCCTCAAATATAAACTAATGCAACAAACAGTGATTTTTTGAAGATTAATGTTCTTGGTTTAAAATTTTAAAAATGTAAAGCTTATTTAATTTGACCTTCCCACTACTCATTTAATTATTCTACTTGTTATTTTTTTTTTCTTTTCTTTTCTTTTTAGGACCACCTCAGAAAATAGTGTCACCTAAACAAGAACATGAAGATAGGAAACATGACAAAGTCACAGATAAAGGAAGTGAAAGTGGGACTTCCTGTAATGAGCTCTCCACTTCCAGCTGTGACAGCCACTCCGAGGCCAGCACTCCCCAGGACAACCCACCCAGTGCCCAGCAGGCAACAGCTCACCAACCCAACACCTTAACATTGGATCGCCCTTCCAAAAAGGCACCTGTGCAATGGATGCCCCCACCCGACAAACGCCGAAACAGTGAACTCTTTCAGACACTCATCAGCAAGTCCCGGGAAACAAATCTATCCAAAAAGAAAGTCTGTGAGAAGCTAAGTGTGGAAGAAGAAATGAAAAAGTGTATTCAGGATTTTAAAAAAATCCACATTCCAGATTATTTTCCAGAGCGCAAACGCCAGTGGCAGTCCGAACTGTTGCAGAAGTACGGCTTATAGTAATCGTCACATTCCTGCCGTGTTTCGGTGACATTCGATGTTTACTACAGTGTTGCCGCCTGACTATATCCTAACAATGGTCAGTGTGATTCTTGCTGCTCTTCCTTTTTGTGAACAGTGGACGTGGGACAGTCTTTTCTTTCACTCTTTTTTGTTGTTGTTGTTTTTAGAAATATGATTTTGAAAAAAGAAAAAAAACACAAATGTTAATTCAAAATGGCATATCTGATTCAAACCATTTTGCAAGAATGAAAGTAAAATGTGCATGATCAAGAAGCTTCAAATCTTGATTTTTTGAACTGTGGTCAACTGGATATGTTTGTCATTTTGTAACTTGCCAAAAACAAATCATCGTATCGCTCCAACGAAAATGACAATGTGGGTGAAGCGACACCAAGTAAAATGTTCGATGATGGTTTGGGGGACCCAAATCCAAAACTGTTTAAATGTTAATGCAATAAAACAAGTTATTATTTTTGCATGAACACAATGTAACAAATAAATCACAAGACGTAGGGAAGATCTGTTTGTTGCTTGGAAAGAAAAAATTACAAAAAAATTAAGAAAAAAAAAGTGTTTCAGGCAAAGCCTGTAAATGTAAACTGTCTAGGAGATTGATTTTATTTGTTCTGGATCTGTGATATTTTTGTGTATGTGTATGGTGTTCTGTATGTTAAGATGGTGTAAATATGCCTTATGCTGTTGTGTTATGGCACTGACATTCATCTATTAATGCTAGTCATGATTATTTCTGTGAAATGAGTCCTTACATCAGGCTGTGAAAATTGGTCTAATGATGCTCTGAAAGATCCTATTATCGTGTTAATCAAAATAATTGAGGGAAATGGTAAAAAGCTTTATGTATTTATTAAAAAAAGGAAAATATATTAGAATTCCTCGATTTCTGTTGACTCTTCTTTGAAAATACTCAATTGTCGCATGGTCTTCCATGTTCCTTTAAAATCCCAAGCTGGAGAATGATATGTTCAACTGTAATGTTGACAAGATAGAATTTTAACATAATTCAAAATGGATATAGAGTCCAATCCAGATAGCCCTGGGATTGATTAATAAACCCTTAACCCACAAGAGAAAAAGACTTCAGCTGAGAATGCACTAACCTTCTAGTTTGGCTGACAACCAGATTGAAAGCTTCTCTAAAAACAATTGGGAAGTTACCTCCTACAAATTAAGAGACAAAAATGTCAATAGCAAGTGGAAAGTTTCGCCTGAATGACAAAAGATTTCTTCCTGATTGCATATATGGAAATGAGCTTTCTTTTACCACAGGCTATAGTTTTTGCCTCACCATCTCTATAGAAAGAAATACATAATATCATGAAATTTCACTAAGAAAGAGGCTGAGAGAGAAGGTAAAAACATCTTCAAGAATCATAGAGGTCGGGGCGCCTGGGTGGCTCAGTGGTTTAAGCCGCTGCCTTCGGCTCGGGTCATGATCTCAGGGTCCTGGGATGGAGTCCCAGGTCGGGCTCTCTGCTCGGCAGGGAGCCTGCTTCCCTCTCTCACTCTCTCTGCCTGCCTCTCTGCCTACTTGTGATCTCTCTCTCTGTCAAATAAATAAATAAAATCTTTAAAAAAAAAAAAAAAGAATCGTAGAGGTCGACCTCTGTGGTGGGTTAAAACAAAAGTTGAGCAGCACTTGTATCATTTCTTTAATATTACAAGGAGATAAGCATTATTAACTCAAAAATGTTTTAATCTACATACATTTTAGGTATTCTTAGATGTCTCAATCTACTATTATATAAAATACCATCTACAGTGGACTCTTAAAGAAAACACAGATATGTGATTGAACTTGAATTAACTATCAGGCTTTTGAGAAAGTGCTACTCTCAAGTTCTGCCTTTCCTTTTGGGAAGGTTGGGCGTCTTTCCAAGGCCCGATGTAGCTGTAACATGCTGGTTAAATAAAAAAAGTTGGTGGTTGGATTGTCACAGCTCAAATCCCACCTCTACCACTTATGACCTGTGTGATCTTAGGGATAATGGGGGTGATATTAATATAAAGAAGACTTAAATGATATAATTGAAGAAAAGCATCACTACCGCTCCTGGAGATAGAGGGAAAAGGGGAAGTGGTGGCCTTACTAGAATCTGGGAACCAAGGCTAACAGATGGAGACCTTGGAATGCAGATGAACAAGCTGTCCAGTAAGAACTGTAGCCACTGAAGAGTCACGATCACTTCCACAGATGCCTCCCAAAACAAAAAGGAAGGGGAGGGGGTGCATGATCTTAGCTTCCCAGTAGCCCACCAAATGTTCTCCATTGATCTAATATGAATGGAAACCAGTTGGTAAAGCAGCCTGGGAAATATAATTTATAGAGGTGATCCCCTTGTGATACAAATCCCAGCAAGTAAAGGGCAGCGAACAGATCTGAAAAACACTTTACACCCTGGTCTGTTTTTTCCCAACATAGAACTTCAAACAGAATTGCAATGGAAAGAATTTAGTAAATGTGGACTATTTCATCTATCCTTAGGAAATAAGAACCCATTTCAATAATAGTCCATTGAACAATTACCATACACCAAGTATTTGGCTCAAAGGTTAGCGACACATTCAGAAATATCAATTACCAGCTATTGCTCTTGGGAAGAAACTTATGGTCTGATTCTCCCAAACCATTATGCTTTCACCAGAGGCTAGAATCTGGCTAGCCACATTTGGGGTTACAAGGGTATCAAGGAAGATAGCTAGAATGGGGGCTCTTCCCTAAACAAAAGGAGACTCCAGATTTAAAGATGAGTCAGGCTAAAACTGATGTATAAATCTTCTTTTCCAAAGAATCATGAGATAAAATCTGGAGAATCACCAAAAGCCAAAAGTGCTCAAAGCTGACACTGAAGTTAGTATTTATGGAGAGTAAATGTATTTGGGGGCTCACATATATACTTTTTGAGTATTTATGGAGTCCACGTGGTTTACCTTTGTTTGCTACAGTAGACACTCAACTTGTGATCTGATGTCTTATTGTTGTTATTGTAAATGGAAACATATTAAGTACTAAAATCAGAACAAGAAGTAAAAGTTAATTGTGAAATATTTAAGTTTGAAATGGACTAGACCTATTTTTCCCTATTTCTCTCACTAAATATAACTAAAAACACTAGATATTATATATAAACACACTTAAGAGACTCTGAAAGGCTAAGAGAAGAAGGAAAGGTAGGTAGGGATATTGGGACCCAAAGAACAACATGGTAATGAGTTTCCTGGGTTTTCTTTTGACCTCATATACCCCAATCTTGGAGCTGAAGAAGTACCCAGAAACCCAGAAAGAGTATCGGGTGCAGACAAAACACACACACACACACACCCACACACACACGCACATACAGAGTCCTGCTCTCTCTAGCCACAGGGCCAAGAAAGGACATCCTAGGAACTTAGCAAAACAGAAAAATTTTAGACAGTAACCGCTATGCCATTTAAGTTTGTAGGTAAATGGACACAACTCCATTACATAGTAATTTTAAGTCTCCCCACTTTCTAAAAAAGGATTTATTTATTTATTTGAGAGAGACAGAGAGAGCAAGCAGGGGAAAGGGAAAAGGGAGAGGGAGTGAGAAAATCTCAAGCAGACTCCCCACTGAGCATGGAGCCCAGGGACCCTGACATCACGACCTAAGCTGAAATCAGGAGTCAGATGCTTACCCAACTGAGCCACCCAGGCACCCCAAGCTTGCCACTTTTTTAAAGACTTTCTTAAAGTAGTTTAGGTTCACAGAAAACCCAAGAGGAAGGTACAGAGATTGCCTATGTACCCTCTGTCCCATCCATTCCTAGCTTCCTCCACTATCAACGTCCAGCACCAGAGAGGTACATTTGCTACAATCGATGGACCCACATTGACGCATCTGATCTTTTTACTATCTACAAGGGTTTGCCTTTTCCATAATGTTACATAGTCAGAATTATCTAGTATATTGACTTTTCAGATTAGCTTCTTTAAGTTAGTAAAATACATTCAAGTTTCCTTCCTATATTTTCGTGGCTGAATAGCTCATTTCCTTTGAGTGCTGAATTATATTCCATTGTTTGGATGTCTCTCAGTTCGTCCATTCACCTTACTGAATGACAACATGGTCACTTCCAAGTTATGGCAGAAATGAATGAGCTGCTGGAAACATCTATGTACAGGTTTTTGTGGGGATGTAAGTTTTCAACTCCTTTGGGTGGATAAATGCCAAGGAATGTGATTGCTGGATCATATGGTAAGATTATATTTGGTTTCATAAGGATCCATCAGATGGTCTTCCAAAGTAGCTGCACCATTTTGCATTTCTATCAGCAGCGAATAAGGCTTCCTATTGTTTCACACCCTCGGCATCATTTGGTATTGCTAGTGTTCCAGATTTGGGCCATTCTAATAGGTTTGTTGTAGTGTTTCATTGTTTTTATTTGTATTTCCCTGATTACATGTAATGTGAAATATGTTTTCACTTTTTTTTTTTTTTTTTTTTTGCCATCTGTATAACTTCTTTGGTGAGATGTCTATTAGAGTCACTGGCTCAGTTTTTAATCAGGTTGTTTGTTTTTTATTGCTAAATTTTAAGATTCCTTTGTATATTTTGGATAATAGTCCTTTATCAGACACTTCTTTTGCAAAAATTTCTCCTAGTCTGTGGCTTGTTCTATCATTCTCTGGACATTGTGTTTCACAGAGTAGAAGTTTATCATTTTTTAAAACATTTCATTTATTCATTTGAGAGAGAGACAAAGAGTACAAATGGGTGGAGGGGCAGAGGGAGAGGGAGAAGCAGACTTTCTGCTGAGTGGGGAGCCCCATGTGAGGCTCAATCCCAGGACCCCAGGATTATGACCTGAGCTGAAGGCAGACACTTAACAATCTGAGTCACATAGGTGCCCCAGAATATTTAGTTTTTTAAAAAGTTTGATGAAGTCCAGCTTATCAATTATTTCTTTCATGGATATTGTATTTGGTGATGCATCTAAAAATTCATTACCATACCCAAGGTCACCAGGTTTTCTTCTGTGTTATCTCCAATCTAGGAGATTTGTAGTTTTTCATCCTACATTTAGGTCTGTGATCCATTGTTTTTGGTCTGTTATTCATTTTGAGTTAATTTTTGTGAAGGGTATAAGGTTTGTGTCCAGATTCATTTTTCTGCATGTGGATGCTCAGTTGTTTCAGAACAATTTGTTCCATTAAAAAAAAAATGCTCCATTGTATTGCCTTTACTCTTTTATCAAAGATAAGTTGACCATATTTATATAGGTCTATTTGGGAGATCTCTAGTTTATTCCCTTGATCGATTTGTCTATGTTTTCACCAATACCACACTGTCTTGATTAATGTAGCTTTATAACAAGTCTTGAAATTGGATAGTGTCAGTCCTCTTTGTTCTTCTTCAAAATTGTGTTGGCTAGTGAGTCTTTTGCCTCTCAATATAAACTTTTAAAATGGTTTGTTGATATCCACCAAAAAACACACAAAAAAACAAAAAACCCAGAAAACCTCTCTGGAATTTTTATTGCGATTGCATTGAATCTGTAAATCAAGTTGGGAAGAACTGACATCTTTGCAATATAGAGTCTTCTGTCCATGAACACAGACTATCTCTATTTATCTAGTTCTCACTTGATTTAATTCATCAGAGTAGTTTTTCTCATATAGATTTTGTACCAATTTTGTTTGATTTATATTTAAACATTTAATTTCGGTAGTGTTAATGTAAATTGCAGTGTGTTTTTTATTTCAAATTCCACTTGTTCATGGCTGGTATATCAAAGCCATCCACTCTTTGATGAATAAAACCCAAACAATCAGGTATCATATTGTAGGCCATAAATAAAATCAGCTTACCTTTCTTGAGCAACAAAGCACTTCTTAAACTTAGCAGTTTATAAACAATAATCATTTATCAACTCATGATTCTAAGGATTGGCCGTTTGGGCTAAGATCAACTGGGCTGTTCCTCCACTGATCTCACCTGGGCTTGCTCACCTAGACAATGTATTGGTAATTGTCAGCTGCTAAATAGTCTATAATGACCTCACTCCATTTTTGGCCATTGACAAGCTTCAAGAGTGTGAGGCCAAAGGTTGTAAGGCTTCGAGGTTGTAAGGCTTCTGGAGGCTGGGCTCGAAACTCATGCAATATCACCTCCCCTTCATTCTCTTCATCAAAGCAAGTCTTCTCAAATTCAAGGTATGTGAAAATAGATACTACCTATTCATGAGAGGAACAACAAAGAGCTTCTGACCATCCATAATGTACTATGGATCCAATCTATCTAGAAGCAAACCCTGCACACCAGTTATTAGCCATTTGCTAAAGCTAAAAATTATCACCCCCCACACTCATACACACATACAAACTTCATTCACATTTGAAATCTTGCCCATATTACACGTTTCAATTCAAATGACACCCCTCTCCAAAGCTTTCTTTAATTCCTCAGGGAAGAATTATGAATCATTCCATTTTCAGATATCTCAGACCTTTTAAAAAATATCCTGCTGACTTGATGTACATGTCATGTTTTATAACATAAAAGAATAAGTATATAAATTTGTATTTCCCAATAGTTTGAAAGATTTTTCATATAGTTAAGATCTTAATTTTCTTTGAATGAGGAGAAATGAGTACAAAGTTTTTAGCACACAGTAGGTATTAATAATTTTGGCAAATGAATTAATACACTTTTCAAGGTAAAATTCTCTCCAGCAGTCCTTGACAGATTCTATTCCTGTCTCACTACCTGCTAAAAGCTATTTTTGCAATGTTTTCAGGCCAGATTCCACTCACTGGTCCTCGGTGCTAATCTCTCACAGAGAGATTTACTCAAATGAACATTTTAAAAATATTTCAGTTCCTTCCGATTTGGATGAATGTGGTTTTAGCATCTCCTGCTAGAGATTCAGTGACGAGGCCTTAAAATCATGTCTCCCCCACAGGGTTTAACCTTTTGTTTAGCATACAGTCACCATAACCTGTGACCATGTAGATTGGTGTTTTTAGTTTAGGTTAGTTAAGTAAATCCTATGAAAGAATAGTTACATTCATTTTAAAAAGATGCAGTTTGGAAGAGTTTTCTATAAAGTCCTTAAACATCAAATTGATTTTCTTCCAAAGTATTCTCTCTCCCCATTATTTAGTCCTAAAAACATTCACTTTGAAGCATAACATATATAGGCTAAAAGATCCCAAACCTGCAGGGTTGGAAGAATCTTAAAAGTCATGTACCTTTTCTATATAAATGAATTCAAAGCAATCTGTGCCTATTTCTAGAGTGCCTACTATGAGCAGGGCACTTTACCAGATGTAAAGAAGATACAGCAGTAAATAAGCAATAATAAAAGTGCCTAAGAGCGTATAGATTTAATTTCAACCATACGATGTGTACACAATCACTATGATAAAGTGTAGGCAGTGGCATGGGCTATAATAAAAGCACAAATATTGCTACATAGATTTAGAGGAAAGAGACAGCTTTATGGTAGAAGTAGAATTTGAGCTTGGACGTGAAAGAAGAGGGATTTGGATTTGTACATACAAGGATGTTGCAAAAGAGTTGCAGGAAACAAGTCTTCAATATATAAGAAGACTGCAGTAGGCGAAAACATTATAGAAAATTTCTCACACAAAAATAATCATCGAATATATTTTTGAATATAGTTTTTTTAAAATGAATAAGTCCTCTTTATGTTGAAGAATATATTAAGGAAGACTATTCCAGAGTACATCCTCATAACTAAATTCTTATACCCGCCCAGCCTGTTTTTCTTCATGGCCCACAGTCTCTAATTACAGCAGCAGGGAGTTAAGGTAGAAGCAAATTAAGTTTTCTTTAAAGTGCTGTTAAGAGGGGCACCTGGGGTGCTCAGTCCCTTAAGCGTCTGCCTTCAGCTCAGGTCATGATCCCAGGGTCCTGGGATTGGGGCCTGCATCCAGCTCCATGCTCAACAGGGAGCCTTTTTCTCTCCCTCTCTCTGCAGCTTCCCCACTGCTTGTTCTCTCTCAAATAAGTAAATTAAAAAAAAAAAAAAACTTTAAAAATAAATAAATAAATAAAATGCCATTAAGAGACTGAATGGAAACTAATTAAAATGAATGAAAAGAAACAAGTGAATTAGAACTCAGACCAACAAAATATTTTTCTTCTGGGGAGGAATATTTTAATCTAACATTGTTTAGAATTGTGGATGGCTGGTGAGAATAAAAAGTGGATTAATTGATAGTTGGATTTATTGGCATTTTACAATTATCTACTTTTGTTGTCTGCACCTGGGGCAAACCGGTCTCATCATCGATTCTTGAGATCAATGGCAGTTCAACGCAGAAGACAAACTAGGAATTATGGTACAATTTAACAAGTGCTAAACTAGAGGCATATAAAAGGATTCTCTACTGCAGATACAAGTTCACACCTTCATCGTGTTCCACTTCAGCATCAGTAATAAGGACTACAACTGGTCTGCCTTCAATGTTTTTCCGTCTAGTCCATCCTCCACACTGCCAGAAATGTGACCTTCCTGCCACACAAATCTTTCATATTCTCTTCTTTTTTTTTTTTTTTAATATATTTATTTATTTATTTGACAGACAGAGATCACAAGTAGGCAGAGAAGCAGGCAGAGAGAGAGGGGGAGGCAGCCTCCCTGCTGAGCAGAGAGCCCGACGCGGGGCTCGATCCCAGGACCCTGGGATCACGACCTGAGCTGAAGGCAGACGCTTTAACCCGCTGAGCCATCCAGGCGCCCCTCATATTCTCTTCTTAAAACCCTTCATCTCACTGCCTGTGAGGAAAAAAACCTTACACACTACCTTATATAATTAATGAAGACTCCATTTTCTGCATGTTCTCTTTCTTCAGTTTTATCACCATGTACAAATGCATGCACACATGTAACATTTTTTTTCCAGCAATTTCTGACTATGAGCTATCAAGTGAAATTTGGCACTTCTTCCTTTGTGTCCACCAATATAGTTATCATGACAGGGACAAAATTCATTATCTGATGTGAATGTTCTCTTCTGCTTCTCCCAAACTAAAGAGAGTTCGCCAGCTCAGTTCTCACCTACTTGGCAAAACAGAATAAACAGAGATTGAAAATGCAAGAAACACAATACACAGTTTTTTCCTACCATATTTTCCCACGTTTCCTTTAGGCTTTGTTTTCATGGCAGACTTAGTCATAAAAATAAAATATGGCCATTTCTCAAACCCTTATGAAATAATGGACCTAGCCAGTCGTTATCCATTACTGCCTAAATTATTACATGAGAAGATAAATGGGAAATGGTACAACAGGCAGATCAGGCTGCTAGGGTCAGATCCCACTGCCTAATCTTAACCTCGTGTGTACAGAGACCCCAGGCATTAGTGCCTCTTGGTGAGAAGCAGTAGGAAGCTCATAGCATCAGCTCTAATGTACTCTTACCAAAAACACTAGAGCTGCATCTGCCAAGTCTCTGGATCTATGTTAGTAAAAGGATGAGCCTTACAAATTCAACTGGATAGTTAAAAATTAAGTGAATAAAAGAGAAAGCAATAGATTGGGGATGGGGTGGGTGATGGAGTGAATACTAGACTGGAAATCTCAAGAAATCAAAGCATGATCTCAAAAAGACTAGTTGCATATGCAAATCGGAAGGAATGGAGAGTGTGGTCACAGAGAGGGATTGTTTTAATTGGTGATTTCAGGTTTTAAAGAGAATCCAGAAGAGCCAAAATCATTTGAATCTATTTAGTCCAGATTTCTTCGCTAAGAGTTTGACTTCCATAATTCTGACACCATTGCATGATTGATTAATCAATCCCTGAGAGCTCTCCCTATGTCCTATCAAGTAAATAACCCATATCAGGCAAGATTATTCTTCATAACTCATTCAAAACTCTCGGTGGCTCCTTGTCTGCCTCCAGATTATATCCAAATGCCCAGTCTGTTAATCCCAGTTCTCTCTCCACTCACCACACTTTATTTCACTGTCCCAGTCCCTAATTCCCATCAGCCTCAGTTCCAGCCTCTTCCTGTTTGTTTGTTTCTGCTGTTTCTATTCTCCAAATTTGGAATTCCCTTTTCCCTCTACGGTTTTTCATATGAAGTCAGCAACCCCACCAAAATCCAGATAAATGCATTAATCAAATGTTGCTTGGGTTCAAATCCTATCTCTACCACATAGTAACTGTATGTAACATGGTGATGGTAATGGAGCCCAGCCTAAGAGTTGCTGTGAAAATTTAATATACGTAAGGCACTTTAAACAATGTTTGGCATTGGCCAAAAACCTTTTGAACTACCTATAAAAAGACCTTCTTGCCATGAAGGTATTTTCTTACTTGAAGTTTTTTTAGTAGAGATATGTGATTGTTATATCTCCAAATAGTTTCACATGTTCCCTTAGATTCATTCTATAATTATACAAAAAGAGAGTTACAATCTCTGATATTTTTGTATTTATTATCTTTAAGTGGTATTTTGTACAATTAGGTACTTAATAAATGCTTATAATCAATTAAATATCAAATATCCAAATAAAGTAATATAAATGAACAAATGAATACATTAATGAATCCATGAATGAATGAATGAGAGAGTAAACAAAGTAGCATGAATTTGTAAGGTGAAACTTCAAGACAGATGAATGATCTCAAATAAATGCTCAGCTTGTTCAGCTATAGGATGTTAATTTTTTACTCAGGCTGCAACTTTACGACTCCTGAGTTATGGCCTCCCATTAACTATTCATCAATTTTCTGATTCGGAAAACCAAAGCATATCTATTTTTCATCATTATAGCTGTTCCTTGTTTGTTAATAAAATTAATTTGTGATATAAACTTTTGAGAAAATGTTCTAATTTACAGAGGTTTCGAAAGCAGAGCTAAACTTCATAAAGATCTGCGTGCTGAGGTAATTTTAAAAAAATAAACTCTTTGACACAATCAATGTTGACATTTTGGGTGCTTATCCATGTAAATATTTGTTCTATCTAAGATTTAAATCTATCTATATCAGTAAGTAAAACTGAATTATCTAAATGCAAATAAATATACTTTGAGATTCTGCTAAAGAATTTTTTTGGGGGGTGCTCTTGTTCCAAAGGTAACATTTCTCCTAAATTTTGCTTAATATTATGATACCTTTATTATCTGATTATTTTCAATGTACTTAAAAATTAACATCAAAATTAATTTATTCTCTCTTATTTAGTGGACAAATGCTATTTGTGTTTCTTTTTTTAAGACATAATTCACTTACCATAAAATTCACACTCTTACAGTATACAATTCAGTGGTCATTAGTATATTCACAACATTGCAAAACCATCACCCCTATCTATTTCAAGAGCATTTTCATCATCCTATAAAGAAAGTACACACCCATTAGCAGTCATTTCTCAATGTCCTTTTTTCCCCACCAGTCCCTTGGCAATCACTAATCTACTTGTAGTCTCTCTGGATTTGCCTATTTTGGACATTTCATATATATGATTCTATATATGTGGCCTTTTGTATAGAGCTCCTTTCATTTAGCATAATATTTTCAAGGTTTATAGATGTTGTATCATGAATCAGTACTTCATTTATTTTTAAGGCTGAATCATATTTTATTGTGTGGATATAGGACATTTTGCTTATCCATTTATCAGTTGATGGTCATTTGGGTTGTTTCCACTCTTTGGATATTATAAATGATGCTGCTAGGAAGATTTGTGCATACTTTATTGAGAAAACATATGCATTCAATTCTTTTGGGGATCAACTTAGGAGTAGAATTACTCCTAAAGTCTTATGGTGACTTTATATTTAACTTTTTTTTTTTTTTTAATAATAATAGGTAGGTGAGTACAAAGTTTTTTTTTTTTTTTAAAGATTTTATTTATTTATTTGACAGACAGAGATCACAAGTAGGCAGAGAGACAGGCAGAGAGAGAGGAGGAAGCAGGCTCCCTGTTAAGCAGAGAGCCCGATGCGGGACTCGATCCCAGGACCCTGGGATCATGACCTGAGCCGAAAGCAGAGGTTTTAACCCACTGAGCCACCCAGGTTCCCTATATTTAACTTTTTGAGGGACTACCAAAAGCTTTTTCACAATGGCTGCAATAGTTTACATCCCTACATGTGGTCTGTGAGGGTTCCAAACTTGACATCCTCAACAACATTTATTATTGTCTGTCTTTTTGATTATAGCCATCCTAGTAGGCACGAAGTGGTACTTTGTTGTGGTTTTGATTTGCATTTCCCTAATGATTAATGATGGTGCGAACCTTTTTATGAGCTTATTTGCCATCTGTATATCTTTTTTTTTAATGTTTACTCAAGCTCTTTGCTCACTTTTAATTGTATAGTTTATCTTTTCATTAAGTTTTAAAAGTGTTTAACATATTCTAGATAATAGATCCTTATCAAATGAAGGATCTGCAAACTTTTTAAAAAGTGTTTAAACCAATAAGTCTCTTAGTCATTACCAAGATGCTTTGTGTGCATGCTAAATCATATCTTCAACACTCAACAAATTATTATTCCATTTTGTTTTTCACTTACTGCTTTCACAGAGCCTGAAGGTCAGCCAGTGGTGAGAGTTTGGGATTTTCTCTGGTCCCTCCTAGGCATATATACAGCCCTATTGCACACAGCCCTACAAATTCATGCGAACTTGTAGATTTCCAAAATAAGCTGGAACTTTATTTTTTTTTTGTAAATTAATTAATTAACTTACTATTTTATTTTATTTTGTTTTATTTTATTATTTTTGGAACTTTTCAAAGTCCCCTCTGGACATGTCATTCCCTAGCTTTTCTTTGAAATTATTTTGGTCAGTTTGTTGTTTGCCTCAACTGTTACTATGATAGGTGGCTGTGATAATAGAAATTGCCACTGATTATTTTCAACAACACCCTCTAAAGTTCACACTAGAAGAAGTCTGAGTCAGGTCAAATAAAAACCTTGCCAGTGAAATTTTCTAGGAAACCAAAGGAATTGTACTTTGGAAGAACTCCAGCCCCATTTCATTCCCTCCAGAAGATACTAAATTTCTGGTTTTCATTTTGATTGTCAGCTGTTGGTTTTCAAGACCAGCACAGACCCAGGAGAGCGAGCTCTGGGTATCGATCAGGTGAAAATGCCATAACACTCACTTTTATTACCAAGATTCAGTAAAATCTTGAATTAAAGACTCCCTAAATTGTTTCAAGTTTTGGTTAATTTCCAAAGTTTTGTTGTGTTTTTTCTTTAAGTTGATCTTTACCACTTTTGTCAATTTTCTCATTGCTTTTTTGGAGGAAAGGATTTTTTAGAGGTTCTTACCCATTCCTGTTCTATCAGTGTTTTGAAATTTAACACCATCTTAATGTTTGTCCTTTCTGAGAAAATTTTCTCACAAATAGGAAATTTCACACTAGCTCTGCACAGAAAATCTGTGCTTATCCAGTGGTATTACACAGAATCTTACAGGGTCAAGCCATGCCCTCCACTGTCTCCTCAGACAACCTAATTCAAATTCAACATCATTTGACTCCTACAGAACAGAAACCACAGGAACAACCATTTTCCTCTTTAGTTATATTTTTGCTTCTTGATTTTATCAGTCTGAGGTTGTATTATAATCCTATGATGAATTATGCACCATGCAAAGTAAGAGTGCAGTGGAATAACATGAATCCAAGAATCTGTGACATGTCGAAAGCTGTACTTCTCATAACTGAAAACACCGGCAGTTCTCATCTAATGATAATGAAAACACTGACTGTTATATCTGGATTTCTTTTCCTGGACAAAAACTGATAGTGATCAGTAAAAAAAATCCATTTTTCATAACTGCTTTCATTGTTCTAGAGTTTCCTGCATTCTAAATGGCGTAATAATCACCGCCCTCAGTACCTGGAAATCAGGTGCCCACGTGATAGAGGCCAAGCTGGGAGCTGCCACACTAAGTAATCAATCCAATCACTTCAGAAGAGCTCACATCTAGTCCTGATGAGACTGGCTGCAGTAGAAGTTTGCTATTTAGAATAGTCACCTTTGTCAAAACAATTGTCAGTGGTGGGCGCCTGGGTGGCTCAGTGGGTTAAAGCCTCTGCCTTCAGCTCAGGTCATGATCCCAGGGTCCTGGGATCAAGCCCCACATCGGGCTCTCTGCTCAGCGGGGAGCCTGCTTCCTCCTCTCTCTCTGCCTGCCTCTCTGCCTACTTGTGATCTCTGTCAAATAAATAAATAAAATCTTAAAAAAAAAAATGTCAGTGAGGGGATTATTTAACGGGGAAAGTTCTGTTAAGGAAACAAGATCTCCAATAAGACCGGCCGATGTAGCAGGTTGGAAGGGTTGGGGAGGATCCGTCTTACCCTGAACAGGATGTGTACGGTTATTCGGAGACTGTCCTAGAACGAGAGAGCCTAATGTCCTTTAGAAACTTATTTTTAACTAGTCCTTTTCAATTGGAAGGCCAAACAAAATGTTTTTGATATCACAGTAACAAATTGTCGATCGAATTAAATCGTTAGCACATTTCAGAGGCTGTCTTCTGCCTTCTCCCTCATGACTTCAACACTCTCAGACTTTTCCCGGTTTGGACTAGGACAGTACACACCCGAGAACAAAGCCATTTCATAATCACACAGAACTGCTGGTGCTCTGTGTTAATATTTCAGAGTAAAATTCTGACTATGCCTATACACAAAACACAATTAAATCAACCCAATATAAAACTAGAATCTTGTTTTTTTTAAAGATTAAATTAATTAATTAATTAATTAATAATAGAGAGCTGAGTGGGGAGGGCCGGGGGTAGGACAGGAAAAGACTCTCGGGCAGGTTCTGTGCTGAGCAGATGTGGGGCTCTATCTCAGGGTTCTGAGGTCGTCACCTGAGTGAAAACCAAGACTCAGGTGCTTAACCAACTGAGCCACCCAGGACTCTCAAACTAAGATCTTTCTAATACTGAATAAATTGTCGCTGAGAAATCTATTTCTTGCCACCTGGAGATAGGAAAAAAATGAAGCATGCCATAAATACTTTATTTTATATTCAGCAATCCTGGCTTTTAACAATCATCACTGCAGTCCTATATAAACAGTATTTATTATCCCAACGAAAGGTTTAGGTAATTATTCCTAGGATTAAAAAGAAAAAAAAAAAGTTTCTTTAAGTCATTTAATGCTTTTAATGTTTAACTGAAAAGCTGAAATGATTTTTTAAATTTATTTTTAAAGCAGAACATCCTATATTCCCCCTTTGTTAGCGGAAACCACTTACAGGTGGAAAGTAGACAGAACCTGTGTTCAAATTAGTATGAAATTTCAGGTTCACATGTGCTGTTGTTAATGTCTATACTGAAACAGATGTTTGTGTAACAAAGTTAAGTACATAGTTGAAATTTTTATTTCAAGTAATCAGTTTCCTATACTGATTAAGTGTGCCTTTCCACTACATCCATCACTGTATCTGTCTGTTCTCTGTGTGCAAAATGTTAATTCTTATTTTTAAATAGTCATTCCATAAAGAACTATTAATGTAGGAAATACCCCATAGGTTGTCATTATGAACTTGTCATACTGGGTTTTGAAGTATTTGTTTTTTTACTGGGTAGTTTAAAAAAAAAAAAAAAGCTAACTGGAACACTGACTAGAGAACCATTCATTTTTTTTTAAATTCATATCAGTACTCACCATTTTATTTGCACATTCATTCATTTATTATAAAGTTTTGCTTATTTTATTTTTATTTTTGTTTCTGTTTCTTATTTGATTACCAAATTAGACATCAATGGGTAAGAAAGATGCGATGGCCTCACAGAGTTTTACATCAATAAATAATGCTGATGTAAGGAAAGCTAACAAAATAGAAGCCCAGAAGCCACAAGAGAGAGATCATGTGGATCTTAAATTATCTGACAGAAAAAGGGAAGTCTCCCGGAAGACATCTGGCCTCTATCTGAAGAATTAGTTGGATTTATCTAGAGAGGAAGTGAAGGGGATGACACGGTGTTTTTGTAGAGAGAATATTTTCAAATTCAACAGAAAGACTTGAAGGAATAAGATAAGAAATCCAGAAGATGGAATGTAGAAAGATGAAGCCGTAGTAGTCGGTGGAGACCTGAGCCTTTTGATCCATATTAAAGATTGTACATTTTTCCTCTGGACAATGGGAAGCCAATGAAAGTCTGGAATTTGAAGAGTATGTGAAGTTTTTAGAATATCACTGTGTTTATAGAGGAAGGAAAGTAAGAGTTTGTGTGTGACCAGATGGAATTCTCTCATAGTAATCCAGAGGGGAAGTTATCCATTTAAACAGGGTGATATAATCTCTCTATGATGCAGATAAAACATTTGACAAAATGCAGCATCCATTCTTGGTAAAAACCGTTAATGAGGTAGATATAGATGGAAGATACCTCAACATCATAAAAGCCATATACAAAAGACCCACAGCTAATATCATCCTCAATGGGGAAAAACTGAGAGCTTTTCCTCTATGGTCACAAGACAGGGTTGTCCACTCTCACCATTACTACTGAGCATCGTACTAGAAATCTTAGCCTCAGCAATCAGACAACAACAAATAAATAAATAAAAGTTATCCGAATCAGCAATGAAGATGTCAAATTTCACTAGTTGCAGATGACATGATACTCTATGCAGAAAGCCCTAAAGACTCTGTTCAAAAATTTCTAGAACTAATACATGAATTCAACAGACGCAGGATGTAAAATTAATATATAGAAATCTGTTGCACATCTATACACCAATAATGAAGCAGCAGAACAAGAAATCAAGGAATCAATCCCATTTATCATTCTACCAAAACCAATAAGACACCTAAACATTAACCTAACAAAAGAGGTAAAAGATCTGTACTCTGAAAACAATGGAACACTTATGAAAGGAATTGAAGAGGTCACAAAGAAAAGGAAAAACTTCCGTGATCATAGATTAGAAGAAAAAAATAATTGTTAAAATGTCTATATTACCCAAAGCAATCTTCACATTCGATGCAATCCCTATCAAAATACCACCAGCATTTTTCACAGAACTAGAAAAAATAATCCTAAAATTCATGTGGAACCACAGAAGATCCCAAATAGCCAAGGCAATCCTGAAAAAGAAAAGAAAAGCTGGAGGAGCACAATTCCAGACTTCAAGCTCTATTTCAAAGCTGTATTCATCAAGACAGTACGGTACAGGCACAAGAAAACAGACACATAGATCAATGGAACAGAATAGAGGACTCAGAAACTCAGAAACTCAGAAACTCAGAAACACAACGATATAATCAACTAATCTGCAACAAAGCAGGAAAGAATATCTGACGGAAAAAAGATCATCTCTTCAACAAGTGATGTTGGGAAAACAGGACAACGACATGCAAAAGAATGAAACTGGACCACTCTTACACCGTACAGAAATCTAAATTCAAAATGGATGAAAGACCTAAATGTGAGACAGGAGACCATAAAAATCCTAGAGGAGAACATAGGCAGCAACCTTTTTGTCTTCACACATAGCCACTTCTTACAAGCCTGGGTGCCAGAGGCAGGGGAAACAAAAGTGAAAATGAACTATTGGGACTTCATCAAGATAAAAAGCGTCTGCCCAGCAAAGGAAAAAATCAACAAAACTAAAAGGCAACCTGAGAAAGGAGAGAAGATATTTGCAAATGACATATAGGATAGAGGGTTAGTATCTAAAATCTATATAGAACTTATCAAACCTAACACCCAAAAAACAAATAAGTCGGTTAAGAAATGGGCAGAAGACATGAAAAGACATTTTTCCAAGGAAGGCATCCAGATGGCCAACAGACACAAGAAAAGCTACTCCACATCCCTCGTCATCAGGGAATTACAAGTCAAAACCAGGCTGACATGCCACCTCACACCTGTCAGAATAGCTAAAATTAACAACACAGGCAACAATTCCTGAAACCAGGATTACACTATATGTTAACTAACTAGAATTTAAATAAAAATTTGAAAAAGAAAAAAAATAAGCAGGGTGGCAAACACTGAGTATGGAGGTAAGTGAGGTAACTGGAAAACCTCAGGGCTTTTAGGAATATATTCTTAGGATATCTCAGCACATTTGATACAAATACCTCTGTTGGCTTAACCCTTTTATAAGCTTTTTATCACCATTATAAGTTAACTCTCAGTGGGAATTAAAACTAAGTAAAAAGAGCAGTGGATGCAAATGGAATTTGTTCAGTTATCTACCACCTACTAGCAAGTCACTTGGCCTTTTGGAATTAACCCGTCCTTAGCTACATAGTGGAGAGCCACTATATCTAGCGGATAATACATAGTAGGTTTTTTTTTTTTTTTTTAAGATTTTATTTATTTATTTATTTGACAGACAGAGATCACAAGTAGGCAGAGAGGCAGGCAGAGAGAGAGGAAGGGAAGCAGTTTCCCCGCTGAGCAGAGAGCCCAACTCCGGGCTCGATCCCAGGACCCTCAGATCATGACCTGAACCGAAGGCAGAGGCTTTAAACCACTGAGCCACCCAGGCGCCCCCATAGTACTTTTAAACTACAAATGGAGATAGCACTATTATTAGCAGGAAGCATGTTCAAGTAGGTTGGCAGCAATAATTATGCACCTAGAGGAAGATAGGAGTATACAGATGGGGAATAAACTATTCTTAAGCAGACATTGAGAATGGGAAGTTTAATACCCCATTACACATTCTAAGTCACAGCCTGCTGACTGTTTCATCTATTTGTCACATCAAACATCTGCAGAAATCCCATTAGCCCATATAAACCCATTTAGAGGCTAGCTTTGCAACTATAATGCCAATATCTCTTTTTATCACATTTTTGTGAATAGCAGAACGTTTCCTTCCCCTCCTGTGAAGACCACCAGAAAGCTGACCCAGCATTGTCAAGCTGCTATATCTATAACACATTCAGATCATGTATCTCCAGGGCCAGGAAAATGCATGTCCAGTGCCTCAGGTGATCCAAGGTTAGTAAGCATACTTCTCATTATTTGTATTCACTGGCAACATTCATGTATCTTTGAAAATAACAAAAATACAATTACCTCTGAATTAAGTTTAATGACTGTACAATTTCCTGGCATGAGTCCATGCTTTCTGAGCTCCCAATTAGAAAATAACCTAAATAATTATGGATTGATTTTGAATCTTTTCATTTAAAACACTTTTTGTTGGAAAAAGGATTCTAAACGGCCATACACAAATATCCTCCTATTATTTGGGAAGATGAGGCCCACCGGAGTATTTCACTGGATTTACATCAATTAAATCTAACCATTGGATATATTTCAAAAGTAGCAGGGTTTAGATATGGGATGTCAGGTTGTGCATAGAGGGATGTCAGGCTGTGCATAGAGACCTACATTATATTTGGTTGACAGAAACTTTGTATTTTTCTTGCTGGAAGCTTGTGCATTGGCTTTGGCCCACAATTCTTTAAATCACGGGCTAGAGGCAGCATGTCTTTGATCCTAAAAATGCATGGGTTAATGCCACTGGAAGTAGTTGCATCAAGGAGTTTTTCCATGTGTTTGGTTTTCCTCCTCTGGTTGGTTGACTTCGCTACGTTACTCATGGTCACCTTTAGTCCATCTGACCCCACTTGGTTTTCTTTATTCTTAGCTCTACATACAAGGTACCATCATCAAACCTGATGATGTTTAACTAACGTCGTCTGGTGCAAAAACCACCAATGGAAGCTGTTTGGAAGAATCTCACTGTCCAGTCTTCCTGACCACCCTGATATGGCTGACTCGAATAGCAACACCAATGAATCTGCTCTCGTCTGTGCTGATTGGGCTGGTTCTCAAGCGTGACTTCAAGTTTTATTCCCAGACAACCATAGCTATTTAATTTTCATTAAAATTTCAGACTATCAAAACTAAATAAAATGAAATCTTATGATATAAATGGTGGTGTGTAGATAAATGAGAATTCTGGCACGTGTATTACAACAGTGTTTCATTATTTTGGATCTCTGATGAATTTGAGGTGTTAATTAACTGAGCTAATTTGAGTGCCCCTTTCATTTTAGACTTGGTCACTGTGTTTTTGTTTGTTTTTTAAAGAGGTCTTAAGAATCTATGTTTCCGACTTAGCTAGTCTGATAGAATATAATTGACTCACTTTCTTATGAGTGAGGATCTTGCTGTAGCTTTCACACTCTTAAAATTTCAGCTACTTACATAGATCTATGTAGATAGGCAAGGATGGTCAGTTGAATATTCATGGCATATACTGACATATATTGAAACGTATGCTTCGTTTCTTGTATTTTTTATGTTTGTTAATCAAATACCATGGAAGTCTTTTTATAGTTATCATTTTGTTCTCTTTGCCGTAAACACACAATGAACCCTGAATCCTTCAGTTATGAATGCAAGTACATTGTTTTTTTCCTACAGCCTTGTTTGAGAGGCATAGGGAGGACCACACTGCTGTAATATATCCATACCTACCTATTCTGGTACAGCCATCTGGAATTTTTACACTAAAATTTAGTTCTCGTTTCTTTTAACTTTATTAGTTGGTCTTTTCTCTTAAATGTCTAGATAATTCTAGAGTAGGTAAAGGGAATTAAGCTGTTTGCAACAAGGTCTGAATGACCTGGGCCAATTTTCTTTCTAAAAGGCAGAGGCGGGGGCCGTATAGAATGTGGAACGTGGCTTATTGTGGTTGAGGGCTGCAGTGGAGAAATAAGAATCAAAATGCCCGTAAAGGAGACTAGATCTATTCTCCAGTGTTTCCTGCTGCCAGACTGATTTCAAGTCCCCAACACTTTTCCATAAAATGAGTGCCTATCACTTGTACCCAATGATAGCAACCTAGATCTGCATTCAAGTAAAAAAAATAAATAAATTTCCAATGAGAAAATTCGCTCTCAGCCATTTTCAGCCTTCCCTGTATAACCTCCAGTTCACCCAGTGAAGATTTAGTAGCTTTTTCAGTTAACTCCTCATCTTAAGGTTGAGTACAATCATGTCCTGCATTGCCCTTGTTTCATTTCAGGATATATTTATAGCTGGGATCATTCCGCCAAAGGGTCCTCAAACGATACAGTCTGGGTAGGCTAAGAGAACTTCTTGGACATTTGTCCTCAGACAATGTTTACTTCAACTGTGAACACAAGAAGTCAGCAAACTATTTTTATGAATTCAAGTGACTACCCAGCCTAGGCCATTCCATTTCCAAGAAACAATTTATATAATCTATAATAGGGTGAAAGAACAAAATAAAGCATAATATGTCTTCAGTGTTTCCATCTTTCACTGTCAAGAGACAATTTTGCTTGCTTGCAATTCTGTAATATCTCTGTTAGCAAATAGAAAAATCTCCTTTTTCATGCACCAAATAATAAAAAGATGTAATTGGACTTTATCATTGTTATTTTGGAAATCAAGGAAGGAGGCAAGTCACTAAAAAGGAAAGAACAATGACTAGGCCATGTCCTCTGTCTTTGTATAATTGTTTAAAATTACACAATTAATTAAATTAAAATTTAAAATTGTTTATAATTGCTTGTGTAATTGTTTAAAAGATAACTCATTGCCAGAGGTCTGAAAAAAAAAAAAAAAAACAAAACCTAGGTAATATTTGATCATTCTTAATCTAACTGTCAATAGAAAATAAAAGGACTTCACTGAAAGATTCTTCAGACTGATATCTGTTGCTTGGGTAAGTGAACTTTCCCTTCCTGCTTAATTAAAAACTAATTTGAAGGCTCATCAGGAAAAGCAAATCTCTGATTTGGGGGGGAAAATCCTAAAACGGTGCATTCTAAATAAGTGTATTTATTGAACTTCTCTTTCAACATCTCTCTTTATTTTCTTTTAGTATTTTCACCCAAACAAACTGTATGTTATTCAATTTCAGAAATTTACGTAGTTTCCTTATATTTCCACAGCATGATCAGTTTCATCTCTAGGAATTCGATAATTAGTAATTTTGCTACAGAGTGTATCTGGAGACATTTATTATCACTCATAAGGTAAAACCACTTGCTCCCCCCCCCCTCAGGAAATCTATGAAATTATCTCCTTCCAGTTTTGCACACGTTGGAGAAATGAATGTCCAAATAGCCACCGCCACAGTATTAATCTCTACATTACTGACTTAATATGTTAATTTTTCTCTATGTGCATATAATATTACCATTAGTCTGGGAGAATCACAGAGCTGACATTTTACTGGTTTTGAGATTGACAGTCAGTGTTGAATGATCACTTGGATAGCCTCAACATAAAGACAACACATATTCTTCTCTTTTAGTGTCTTCTTTGTTGCTTCCTGATTGAAGTTGTCCTCTGTCTGGCAAGACACAGCAGCTTTATATCCCAGTATGTCCCCTTACCCTCTTTCAACTCCCACGTCTGTCATTTTTATATACCTTACACTGTAGCCCAACAGGATTGATCATCATTTCACAAACAACGCCAGGTTTTCAAACTGTATCATTGCCTACACCATTTTACCATCTGGAATTTCCTTCTGCACTCATGAAGAGAAACTATTTCTTGAAATTTGTCTCAAATTTTTCTCCCAGTTTCTGATTGACAAAGACCTAACTTGTCCCTAACATAAATGTCCACAGAATCTAGTCTGCCCTCTAATAATTACAGATTCAGAATGCTGTGTTTTAATAGCCATTTATATATTTATTCCTCTCCTGATATGTAATGTTTCTAAAATCCTAGAATGGGCTTCTCTATCAACTTTGTGTCCATGTAGCACCTACTATGTGTGTGTTAGTGTGTGTGTATTTACATATTTTTATACATTTATATTTGATATATTAAAACAGTTAATAAATTGAAGTGAAGAATGGGAAAGATGGAACTCAGAAAATGAATATCTTTAAGAAGAAATTAAAAATAAAAGCAAAAGCAACAACCATACATTACTACCACTAATGATTTGGTTCACAGTATCAGAAATTCATTTAAATTTGGATGATACCTAAGGTTAAATAAATTTGAACTAGTTCAGTACATATTTGTTATCTATTTTGTGTACAATTTCCACACTTTTTACATTCATATAAATATCTATGAATGCATACATATGCATGCTTATGTCTTTTACTTTCACTAAACTGAAGTCACATATATGCAATAGTTAACAATTTGCTTTTCTGTTTTAGCAATTTAATGAATATCTCCCCACATCACTAAATAAAGAGCTAATTGTCTTCTTAATGACTATATCACATTCCATAATTCGAGGTAAATCATAAGTTATTGATGAACATTTAGCTTATCTCCAGATTTATTGTTACAAATAAAACTAATAATAATACCCTTGTGCATATACAGCCATATTCTCAAATTTTATTTTTTTGGAACAGCTTCTTAATGTGGTGTTTCTGGTCAATACATATACCCAATTACAATTTTAATATATCATGCTAAATTAATCTCCATGGAGTCTATAGTTGTGCTTAATTGTATCTGTTTCCTCGATGCTTATCCATATTTGACATTGTTAATAGTTTGAATTTGATTTTTAATCTGATGGCTAATATATAGTCCATAGTATTTTAATTTGCATGCCCATTGCTGTATTAATTAAAATGTGTCTTTAACGTAGTAACTCTCAGTGTGTATATTTTCATTTCTCTACTCTTTTTCCCTGGGCTCTTAGTAATATCTTTTATTTCTCTGCAGTTATTTCTTCAGGATTTTGGCAGAGTCTGTGCAAGTAAGACTTAATGATCTCCTGCCTAATATACAAAAGAAGAATGAACACATTTACATTTTTAGTTAGTAACAGATAATTTCATTTTGTCCATCTCATTTTCAAAGATATAGAGACGGTAGGAGAAGGTGCTTACTTTATGTTTTTCTAATCTATCACAGAATAAAAGCATAAATCTGTGTACATGATTTCTATGAAATTGGAGGCTTATTTACCTAACTTAGACAAGGATCTCTTGAAAATATCATTATTGCTATCCCAACTATTCTGCCCTTAACTGGTCAAGGGGCATAGGAAAATAAAATAAGTGATAAAATGTAATGTCCCAGATGTAATCTATGTCTAAAATACACATATATATTATATTTGGAATGCATGTATTTTGTATGACCTATATTTTGTAAATTTGTAGTCCTTTTTCAGATGTTTCATCATTTTTAAATTATGCATATATATCTGTATATATAGGTTTATGTATATAGATAGATTGATTCAGCAATATAAACATTCTGTGTTGTTTTAATAGCATTATACATTTAGATAACATTTTCATTTTATCTCCAGTATTTATGCACACATTAAATGTAGACAACTATATATCACTAAGATTCTCCATTTAATTTTATTTTAATCTGTCTTCTTCTGTGCTTTCTATCTCAGAGTCAATAACTCTTTCCTCCTACCTCACATGCCCTGTCAACTTTCTTGTATCTGAGTTATTTTAAATGAAATCCTATTTATCATTGCATGTTTGGTTTCATGTACCCCTGTTGACACCAAGATTATTAGACATTATTCTGTATGAAAAAAAGAAGAAGAAGAAGAAAAAAAACATGATCCTGTACTACTACCAATTAAAATCAACATTGAACCTCTATTATCTTTCAGTCTTTAAAAAGTATCTAACAGGGACGCCTGGGTGGCTCAGTGGGTTAAGCCTCTGCCTTCGGCTTGGGTCGTGATCTCAGGGTCCTGGGATCGAGCCCCATATCCGACTCTCCACTCGGCAGGGAGCCTGCTTCCCCTCTCTCTATGCCTGACTCTCTGCCTACTTGTGATCTCTCTGTCAAATAAATAAATAAATAAAAATCTTTAAAAAAAAATTTTTTTTAAAGTATCTAACAAAAATTCCTGAAACTGTTGGTACTGTTCTTTTCTGCTACAGCTGATAAATCTTTGAGTTACTTTTATATGATATGAATATGGGGAGGATAACATTTTTGAGAAGAATCAAGGTTGTATCTGGGGATGACAGCAAACCATCATCATGAGCCCCCAAGTTTGGTAGTACTGCTGCTGGTCGATGGTTTAGAATCCCTGCTTGCACCTGTGCAGTTTTAAAGTTACAGTTAGGGTTAAAAACATGAAAAATCCAGTCAAACAATGAATTGTTTTATAACACGATGTTAAATAACCTCTTCAATAACATAGTTTCCCTAAATTGTTTCTGTTTTGTCTCCTTTGGATCACATACATATTTTAAGCTACCCAAATTCGTCAACAAGTCTAAATTATCATTTCCATCAAAAAATCTAGTTCATAATTATTAATTCCTGAAACTATATTTAACAAATATGAAAAGTGGGGGAAAAAAAAGACTTCTAGCTATTTTAATAAAAATCTTGGTAGAAAATTTGGATTATGTAATACAATATCAAAGAATTTCTAAATGTTTCTGGTCAGTATATGTAATTAAAAAATATATATGTATAACCACCTTTGAGAAGAAAATCTTCAATAACTGAGTGTTAATAAGCAAAAACTCTCTACCTAAACTTTCTCTTAGGATTCTTACTTAGATCTTCTTGATCTTCCTTTTTTTTTTTTTTTAAGGGATTTCCATCTTCTATGAAAATATGCCTAAACTTTTATTTTCATATAACATGTAGGATAGTAGGATAGAAATAAGAGGCTACACTTTTTTAAAGATTTATTTATTTATTTATTTATTTTAAAGATTTTATTTATTCATTTGACACAGAGAGATAGAGCACAACCAGAGTGAGCAGCAGGCAGAGGGAGAGGTTTAAAAGCAGACTTTCTGGGGTGCCTGGGTGGCTCAGTGGGTTAAACCTCTGCCTTTGGCTCAGGTCATGATCTCAGGGTCCTGGGATTGAGCCCCGCATCAGGCTCTCTGCTCAGCAAGGAGTCTGCTTCTCCCTCTCTCTCTCTACCTGCCTCTCTGCCTACTTGTGATCTCTCTCTGTCAAATAAATAAATTAAAATCTTAAAAAAAAAAAAAAAAGGCAGACTTCCCACTAAGCTAGGAGCCTGACTCAGGGCTTGATCCCAGGACCCCGGGACCATGACCTGAGCTGAAGACAGACACTTAACAAACTGAGCTAGCCAGGCACCCCTTATTTATCTATCTATCTCTCTATATGCTTATTTATTTTAAAGAGAGACAGCAGGGAGAGGGGGTAAAGGGAGAGAGAGAATTTCAAGCAAGACTCTGCACTGAGCACAGAGCAGATGCGGGGCTTGATCCCAGATCCTGAGGTCATAACCCGAGCTGAAACCAAGGGTCAGATGCTTACCTGACTCTGCACCCATGTTCCCCAAGGCTACCTTTTAATCACGTAGGCTTTTGTGCTCTTCTAATAACTAGACATTTTTAGGGCCACTATCTTCCATCCATGTCCGGAATCCTCATTGTTACAAGTTCCTGACGCCTCACGGTTTTGTCGTAAAGACACATTATCAGAGGTGAGTTTTAATAGTATTTAATGCAGGTGCTTTGGTAGCTTGCTACTTTCAACCTAGCACCATTACAGAGATCTGAAATATCTGAGAAGACCCAAGGGCTTGTTCAGAGAGATGCCAGAAACAAAGGCTTAGCCTTCCTGCCAATTCCCTTACTTGGAACTCATCTCGTTCCTATTGGCCACAATCAAATGAGAACATTTAATGACTGTGTGTATTCGTAAAAAGAAGGCTTATTTACCTAATTCAGAAGTTTCTAGACATAATAATATATAACATTTAATAATAATAAATAATAAACATAATAATAATAAATAATAATAATAAACATTTTAATTTTAGCAAAGTTTAATTCAGTACCTCATAGACACCGAATTCTCTTCTTTCTTATCTCCCTTCTTCTCCCACTCCCTCCTTCCCTTCCTCCTTTCCTTCCTTCTGTCTCCCTTTCTTTTGTTTTCTCTCCTCTTTTATAAAATCAACTTCCCTGTTTTATAGAAAACCTGGCGCCTGAGTTGTTAGAAGCTCTTCTGTGCTTTTTGTTTTGTTATTACATGGTTCGTGGAGCAGAGAAAAGAGAAGTCTGAAAATAAAGGAATTTTAGAAGACCTTGTCCTAAGGTGTGTAACTGAATATGGATTATAAAGTGAAGCTTAGAAAAAAATATTCCTAGTAAGTTTGTCTTTTGCTCTGATTGGTGGTGGGGGTGGAAAGTTCCCTTGCTAAACTTCAAAATTTATTCTCCACTCATGTCATTCTGAACATTACACAGACTTTACTAATGATGCTATCATCGCCTATCAGAATTTTATATTCCTAGGCAATGAATTGTAAAATCCAGTACAAAAATAATCATTTAAGGGCCAAAAGAGAGAGAAAAGGCAGTAATAATGCATTGCAGTGAGGCTAGAGTAAATAAAACCTTAGTATTATTTTATATTATAGGTTGATAGACATGGCAGAGTGAGAGGGGAAGTCAGGACAATGTAGAAAGCACTAGAAAAAAGAAATCATTGAGAAAAGACAATACAACAGAGGAAGTTCAAGTGGGAAAATGAAAAAAAAATGAAGGCAAAACACAACAGTTTAAGAAAAAGAATAAGAGTAGAAAAAAAGAAAAGGTAAAAAGTGAAGGAGAGATAAACAGAGAAATAAATGGTAGGAAGAGTAGAGAAGGAAAAAAGGAAGGAGGAAAGAAGGAAGGAACAAATGAAATATTGAGTTTATCAAATCAAAGATGCTTTAATTAGATATAAATGAAAAGAATGATATAACATCCAATCCTGTTTTTGAATTTGTATCAGCAGTGAATGATTAGTGCACTTAAAATTCATTTCACATGGGAAAAATAAACAAAATGCAAATTGTTGGGGTCCGTTATCAAAGGAATGAGACTGAGACAAAGTAAAAGTTATGCAAGGCCTTATTCTACGCCAAGCATTAGAACTCAGACTGACCAGCCAGGGCCGCCTCCGAAGAGAGCGACCCCCTCCCGACCTCACAGGCTGGTTTTATAGGGCATAACTGCAGACCCAAGGTACGTGGCTTCTATTGTTAAGGCGTTTACTCCCGAAATCGATACCCGGAACCATAAACCCGGGGCGTTTATTCCCGGAATGAAGTCTGTGGGTGTAAACAACAATATGGCTACCTAGGCAATATGGAGTTGCTCTGGCTAAGCAGGCCCTAATAGTTAAACAGGTTTTCACATTAAATTGGCCCTAACACAAATCATTCAAACGCTTTTTATGAAGAATAAAATTTGCTTTCATCTTTTATGATTCTCCCTCTGTTTCATGTGTGTGTGTGTGTGTGTGTGCACGTGTGCATAATGTGCATATCTGTATTTACAGTTTCAATGCTGCTTCCGCTAGTAATTTTCAGTTATATCTTTATATTTAACAAAATGATTATTTAATTGGAGTTTTCTCAGGAAGTTAATGTGGAAGAAGAGAGAGATTAATATTCATTTCAATTCTACAATTTGAGGTTTTGAAAAGAGGGACCTGTCTGATTTGAAACAACTAAATGATTAATTAAGTTTTCCCAATAGAGTGAAACCTCTGCTATTAAAATTAAAATTTGTTTTATCAGGGAATAGCTGTCTATAACCTCGATAATATTAATAGGGAAATGCAAAAGGAAATAATGAATGAAAATAGCCCACAGGAGAAATAGAAACCATTTATATCAGTGGAGGCTGAGATTTAGAGCTTGAATTATTTCACAAATACAATATAAGACATCTGTATAATGACAGAGACAAAGCAAGTTTCAGAGGTCAGAGAAAGGGCTGCAGAGGTTTTATGATTAGTGATAGGATACATTTAAGTTTTTTTGTTGTTAGGTAATTAACACTTGTTAATGACTTAGGATCGATGTGATTAATGGACCATTCTCTCTGCAAATTTGTTTTTTCTGCTGCAGGAAGAAATACCAAGCCACAGTGGTGAAAAATAATAATAATTAAGGCAAGAACAATGACTATACACAGAATAAAAGCAAAATCTGTCAAAATAGCTCTAGAGCAAGTCCAAGAGGAGCCCAGCTTTCTGGATGTCACCTCTGACAAGAAACAAGGGAGAAAAGCTTTACCCAGACTCACTGGAGATTTTAATTTAACAGAAGCACTTCCAAGATCATTGATTTGTAAAATGTGCCCAGAGCTGAGCCCTTCAGAGCACTTCCAAAGAACAACTCATCCTTTCCCCTTTGCCAAATCTGTTTATTTTTTATTGAATAAACACAATGCACTCATCCCCTTGGCCTCAGGACAGATTTTTTTTTTCCTGGTAAAAAGAATCCCAGTTATTCTTAGTGTTGGAAAGTGTAAGAAAGGTAAATGTACACACACACACACACACACACACACACACACACACAAACACAAGCCTATATCTGCTCCAGGAATAAAGTATTTGTAAAACCAGATGGACTCCTCTTGGTGCTCAGGCAGGAGGTGATGCACGTGCAATGGCGTTGTGTCTGCCATCAGGGTTGGTGAGCAAAGGGACAGAAATTTGAATTTTGCCGGGGTCCTCCATGAATTAGTGAGTGTGGGTTGAGATAAGGCGCAGCAAATGCTCCGCCTGCCACAGAACCAGCTGTCCCAACAGCAGCACAGGTTTGCATGTTCCCACAGGGCCAGTGGGGATGGCTATTGAGGCTCGAAAGGAAGAATGTTGAAAACACAGATACAGTGTCTGCTTTCCTCTTCCCTCTTAGTCTCTTTGGATATTTGTAGGGAATGAGTGCATGCCCATAGGATCTGCAGAGATCACTTCACCGGGCCCCACAGTAACTGCTGATTTTCTCTTGTCTCTAAACATATCATTAGATCAACAGACTTCTAGAATTTCATCACTGCAAAGGAAATTAACAAAATAAAACAAACTATTGGTTTGAGTAAATCATACCATTTATCCATGAACATGCGAAAAATGAAGAGCTTCCAGGCAAAGAAAGCAGCTCAGAAATGCAGCCCAGTACTGCTGTCTGCTAACCCGCTATCTCCCTGAGAACCTCTTGGGAGCTGGCCTAAATCCTAGGTGAAAGGCAACCAAGAAGAAGAGAAGGAAGGGCAACCCCGATTTAAGCCTTTGGTTCCAGTTCCGAAACCAGGACCCGAAGCAGTACACCAATGCCTTGTAACCTGGGCAAGATTGTGTCTCCTCCAAATTCATATCTTGAAGTGCTAACCCCCAGTATCTCAGAATGTGACTGACAGGGTTTTTAAAGAGACAATTAAGTTAAAATAATGTCATCAGGGTTAGGGTTGGGGTGTTAGAGGATAGAAAATGACCAATAGGAAACATCAAGGATAAAGGAGCAATCTGGCTAGACCCATCTTACAGGATTCCTGCTGAGTATAGGTGTGGTGACCAGACACCACCTGGGGGATGACAGAGGATGAGGAACCCCATCAGATATCCAAGACAACCAGGTATCAAGATTGGGGGATTCTGACTAAATTGCTTTAGTAGGATGTGCTATCCTTGTTAAAACTGGGCAATGGGAACTGAAGGTTGCTGAGGGGAGAGGAGAGGGAGAGAGTGGTTGGGTTAAGACATTGGGAAGGGTGTGTGATATGGTGAGTGCTGTGAAATGTGTAAGGCTGATGATTCACAGACTTGTACTCCTGGGGCTAATAATACATTATATGTTAAATAAACAAACAAACAAACTGGACAATGGAGAGACAAACACAGAAGTCCCAGGGTCAGAACCTAGTTGAGAAGACTTTTCAGGGAGCTTAAGTAGAGTTTGGTCGAGAGGGAATCTTTGTCACCCTAAGCCAATGTGACGGGTGTCTTTATAGGAAGAGGCAAGGAAACATAGGCAGTGGCAGAAGGAAGACGATGTGAAAAGGCAACAAGAATCCTGACCAGCTCCAAGCCAAGGAGAGAGGCCTCCGGAAGAACCAACCCTGTCAGCACCTTGACCTGAGACTTCCAGCTCCAGAACTGTGAGAAAATACACTTCTGCTGTGTAAGCCCCCTAGTCTGTGGGATTTTGTCATGGCAGCCCAGAGCAAGCGAATACGCCTCATAATGCCTAACTCCCGGGGGCAACCACGCATTGCAGGTTCTTGTTCGGGATCTTTCTGAGAGGCAGCGACCAGACGTTATGCTTAACAGAGAGTTCTTCCTGCATCAGGATATATTTTCGTTCATGGAGACTGTGAGTGGAAATCTCTGTAAAAGGGCTAAATGTACCACAGAGTTAAGAAAAACAAACAGTTGGGGGACACATGAATTTGTGGTTTAGATATGACCCAAAACTGTGTCCTCTCCGGTCTGGCTGGGTAAATACCGCACAGTGGTCTAGGTTCGAGCAGGATCTAGAACAGCTGAACAAAGGGAGCAAGGACAGTTGAGTGGAGGAAAATAGATTAGCAAGTGGGAAGCCATGCACTGTTTACCGCAAAGTCATCTAATGACCAGTAAAAATCACTTAGGGTTAAGAAGTTTAGTGCACCATTTTGTTTGTTTGTTTTTTCGTTTGTTTTTACTATTGTCTGGCTCCTGCAGGGCACTGATTCGCTAAGCCAGTAATAACCTCTAGTAAATTCTATTTTCCTCTCCCCCAGTACAGACCCATCAGTGGTTTGGGTGGGGCTCTCTGTCTTAAAACCATATGAGAGTGACTCGTGGTGTGAGTCCCTTGTTGAGCAATAACAAGTTCTGAGTGTTTTCTCCGGCTCCCTTCTTTTTCCTGCCACCGCCATAAAATTCTGAGTGTAGGGACTTACCTTAGGCCCATCTAGTAGAGCACAGACTCTGACATTGTCTGCCAGAAAGCTTAATATGCATTTTAAAATTTAATCTCATAGCTTGGATGCATGGGTAGGTTTGAAGTCAGAAACGCCTCAGTTCCAATGTAGGTTTTGCTTCCTTCTAGCTGTGTGACGTTGAGCACATGATATAACTGTTCTGGGTCTCAGTTGTCTCTTCAATAAAATACACTTTATGGTATTGCTCTGAGAGTTATACGAGATGATGTATAGAAAATGCTTAGTAGAGTCTTTGGCACATAGTTAAGACAGACCAATATCTCAAAATATATTAGTTGTGATGATGAACATGATAAAGATAAAATAAACCTCCAGTCAATAAATACAGATATTGACATTCAGAAGTGTTGCATAATTGGTCCAAGGTCACACCACTGGCAGTTTACATTATTGGAATTTTAACCTAAGACTGCAAGCTTGGCCACTTTGTTATAATGCCTCTTAACTCATGGTTATTGGACTTCCACCATGTAACAGTGATGATGTTTGCTCTAGAATTACAAAATACATAGCGATATGAACCACCAAACTAAAGGAACTTTTATCTTGTGACTTATTCTTTGAATACTTTCACCACTGATGTCAAGATGCATGTTATACTTTCATTCTTACAGTAAATGGGCACGATCATTTTCTTTTTAAGGAAGCCATAAAATACTATTTTCATTTTACATTAGTTATTTCTGCCTTTTGGGGAGAGTATGCTTTAAGATATCATGTGAATTGATTCTAGAATAAGCACTACATTTAATAGTCCTGGGTTTCCTTTTAAGCTTTTGGAGTTCCAGAGCATGTTTCTTTTGTTTTCACAGGATGGCTTATTTACTTGGTACCTTCTGGATGCATTTGGTGGTATGAGCCAATAAATGCACAATGATTATATACTTAGAAGAACCAGATAGACAGCTGTCTGAAGATAATGTGAAAGAAGAAGCTTTCCTATTATTAAATATTAAACACATAAAAACTCCAGCAATTTTGTAACAAATGTATTAAAGGAAGGCAACTGAGAATTAAAAACTGAAAGCCTACCATTAACTCACCCCAAGAGAGATTGCAGTATTCTCAGGACACTGAACAATGAGATGAAACACAACGGCTTCATTCTCAAGGCACAGTGAGTTAAGAGAAGCTCTGACCCAAAGTTATAAAAATAACTGTTTTGTTGTTTTATTTTTTCCTTCTTTAGCAAAGTATAGGAAAAATCATAACTTTGTAACTGACATTCTATTACTTTTCTAAGCTGAGATTTAAGAATTATTTTGAGTGGAATAATACTTCTGGTGCCAATTTGGAAACTGCTCTTAAAGGACCTTTGGTTTAGTAGCAAATTTAGTGTCACATGCACAGTAAACTATCAAGTTCAAGACTGAATAGGTTTTTAGATAACTTAGTAAATAAAAAAAGAACAGAATGTTCTTTGGTTATCTTAATGATATAGGAAGAAATTGGGAAAATGTTGGGTCTAGATATTCTGGACATTGCATCTGTGGGAAGATTACCATTTTCTTCCTCTTTTAAATTAGTGTAGTGAAATGAAAGTGCATGAAAGGGTCATGTATAAATAAAAGTTATCTTAAAAGTGTTAAAATTTAAATAAAGCAGGGCAAATTCCTATACTTTATTATTAATAATAATTAGTTTGCAAATCTCCACCACATATTGTGCCTCACCAGTATATCAAGACCCAGTGGGAGAGACCACTTGACATTAAGAAGTACTTGTAACACTTAGGTGTTCTGACAGATGTCTGTATAGGGCTCAATGCAGGTACGAAAGTATCATTACAAGGATACAAAGATACTTAGTGGAGTCTTTTTTTTTTTTTTTTTAAAGCACAAAACTTTGAAAATGAATTCATTTGCTTTGATTTATAACACCTTTGAATCTCAATAAAAGCTATGAAATGTTAATTCTCTTTTGAGGAGGTGATATTCCACTTCAGTCCTGAAAGAAGAGAAGACACTTACCAAGTAGAAACTGGGGAACATCAGGTAGAATGGGATGTCAGAATTCTTCCAAGGAAAGGAACAAAGATACTGAGAGAAATGAAGTAGCATGACTCACTTGGAAATCTCCAAGTAGCTTAGAATGCTGGATACTCCTTCAGAGATGGGTAGAAAAATGTGGGGAAGATAAAAATGAGCTGGATCATTAGTACTGCTTCACAATGCTCCATAAGTCCCTTGTATGTCAGTAGACAAAGGCACTGACATATTTGTTGAAGACTATCTTTCCAAGGATGTTATCAAACAGATTTGGAGCAGAAGTAAGATGTGTTCAGTGCCCAATCTAACAAAGAGAGTATTTTTCTCCATTGCAAAGGTTTGGCAGGTTTACTTCCAGCCCAGTCTAAAAGATTGGATTTCTGTTATCTTGGGTTTCCTCAGGTGTGATACAAATGCATGTATGCAGCAACCACCTGGATCTACTTCAGTATTGGTTTCACGGGACTTGGGGAGCAAGAGGTACAATTATTATGCACATGAAGTTCATACTGCTTGCTGTACCACAAATAATAAAATCCTTTGTCTATGACCCAGAAGTCTCATGTCTTCTACCAGGACCCATGAAGCTATAGTAGACTAACTTGTAAGCTTGCGAATAGAGTGAAATCTTAGAACCTTCACTGTTCATAACAATTATATAATCCTAAACTTAGTCATCTGCTTCAACAAATATTTTTAAGTGGCCCTTATGATCTCATTGGTGTTCTAGGGTTCTAAAGAAAAACAAGGAAAAAATTCCCCACTTTCATAGAACTTACAATCTAGTTGAATTGGAGGAAGATCATAGGGGACACCTCAGTAAGTAAGAAAAATGATATATTGGGGCACCTGGGTGGCTCAGTGGGTTAAAGCCTCTGCCTTCTGCTCAGGTTCTGATCTCATGGTCCTGGGATCAAGCCCCGCATTGGGCTCCCTGCTTACTGGGGAGCCTGTTTCCCTTCCTCTCTCTCTACCTGCCTCTCTGCCTCCTTGTGATCTCTGTCAAAGAAATAAATAAAATCTTTAAAAAAAATGATATATTACCTTATGATGAGTGCTTTGCAGTAAGGACAATGGGTAGAGAGTTTCAAGGTCATGATTGGGATACTATAGCTTACAATTTTAAATAGGATCCTTGGGGAAGTTTTGATTGAGAAGGTGACATTTGAATAAAGATTTTGAAAACTTAAGGACAACTTTGGAAGGCCATTTGACCATTTCTTAGAAAACTAAACGTACTCTTACCATACAATCTGGTAATCTCACTCCTTGTTATTATCCAAATGAATTGGAAACATATCCATACAAAAGTCTGCAAACAAATGTTTACAGCAGTTTTGTTCATAATTGTCAAAACATGGAAGCAATCAAGATGTCTTTCGATAGGCAAATATAGAAACAAAGGGTGGTTCAGCCATGCGATGAAATATTATTGATAAAAAGAAATGAGCTATCAAGCCCCAGGAAGACATGGAGGAATCTTAAATGCAGATTGGTAAGTAAAACAAGTAAATCTGGAAAGTCTATATACACATTGTGTAATTCCAAGTATGTGATGTCCAGAAAAAGTAAGACCATGGAGATGGTAAAAAGAGAAGTGGTTGCCAGGTAGAAGAGGAAAGGGATGAATAAATGGCGTACAGGGATTTTTAAGGGCAGTGAAACCCTTCAGTATGATACTGTAAAACGGATTCGTGTCATACATTTTTCAAAACAGAGAATTTACAACACTAAAATAAGCCCTAATGTAAACATGCAAACTATGGATTTTGGCTAATTATATCAATATTATCTATCAATTGTACAAATGTGCCACACTAATAATAGGGGAAACTTGGGGCGGGGGTGGGGTGAGGAGAAATATGAGAACTTTATATACACTCCACTCAATTTTTATGTGAACCTAAAATTCCTCTAAAAAAATAAAGTCTATTAAAATTATTTTTAGAAGTTACAGAAAAAGCCGTTTGGTGAGATAGGATAAGAGAGCTCTAGTCAGAGGGAATAGCAAATGCAAATACCCTGAAGCAAGAATATGCCAACATGTCAAGAGTGAGGAGACCAATGTGACTAGAACAAAACGTAAAAGGGAAAGGTTGGTAGGAAATGAGGTCAGAGCCCTAAAAGCATCACACTGTGCAGAGGGTATAGAGATGTTGACTTTTCTGAGTGAAAAGGGAGGGGGGGGGCTGTTGAAGGTTTCAGCAAAAGAGTAACATAATCAGTGTTAACTTTTAGATGGATCATGTTGACTTCAGTGTTGGCTATATTGTGGGAAATACAAGGATAGAAATAGATGAGCTGGTTAAAAGTCACCATAATCTTGGAGAGAAATGGTAACATTTGGACAATTGGACCAGGATTTCTGAGTGGAGCAAATGAAAAGATAGAGTGAAGCTTAACACAGATGGAGAAGATGTGAGGATGGCACTCCTGAGGACGAGAGGAGGAAGTCTGCTTTGATTGAGATAAATCTGAGATCCATAATAGACATCACAGCAGAGATATGGAGTAGGTACCTACATATATAATTCTAGGTAGAAGTCTGACAGGAGGTACCAATTTGGAAGTTATTAAGCAACAGTAGTTGGAAATTTGAAGAGAATGGAAAAAAAATATGAAATCCTTGTCTACAAGTCTGCGGTGTAGAAAGTGAGCAAAAGTGGAATAATGCAGGGTAACATTAAAGACCCATTGGAAATTTGTGTTCATAAGAAGAAGCAAGACCGTCAGCACAAATGAGTGCTTTTATCAACAACATTCAACAGCTTAGGTATAGGGATTGAGAACGCAAAGGATTACATTTAATTAGGGTTGGAATTTTTTCAGATAACTTGGAGAAATAAAAGACATGGTTATCATGTGAATAAGAAAAAGTCACTATAGGGATGGACTACATATCAAACCAGAAATTGAGCACATATCAGTAATGAGAGACAGAGAAAAATGATAGTCAATTAATTTTAGGTCATGCGGAAGTTCAGATGTATTTGGAGTTGACGTATTGGAGAGAAGAAATCAGAATGGAAAGCAGTGATGTTCTGAAGTGATATAGTTTAAACCGAGATTTTTAGAAGGTTTCCAGTCTAAGATAAGCTATAGAAGTAACTGGCTGAGATGAGGTGGAAGTCATTGAAGAAACCAAAGTACTGATTGCTGGGTTTCTGGTCTGGTGGATAAGGAGAGTGGAAGTCGTGATTCCATACTAATAACAACTAGAATGTGACCAAACTAAAAACCAGCAACTCTTTTTTGATCAGTTAGAGTTGAGGTCACAGGGCAAACTGCTGCCTTCAAAATTGGAGACAGGCAGGCAGCTACAGAGAATCATAACATATGAGACCACAGACCCACTAGTGGAAATCTCCTAGGGAACCAGTCCTGGGGTAGGAAGACTGGAACTGTACTTGATGAATTTGTGGAAGTTCAGTGTGGACAAATCTGAGAGTTAAAAAACAAAACAAAACAAAACAAAAACAAAAACCCAGTGGGACCCAGTCTTAGGGCAAAATAACCGCACTTCTGTGAATTTTACCTCTGGGATCATCAGATTCTCACAGTGAAGTCTGGAGAAAAAAAATCTCCCTATACTTCCAACAGGGGGAGAAGAAAAGTAGCCACAATATTCTTTTCTTTAGCAGGCCTGTCTTCAAGAGAACCTAACCTGCTTTACAAGAGCCTGACCTACTGGGGCTTTATCAGAGCCAAACTGGTGTGGGAGAAGGCAATACCCAACTCCAGCTCCCTCTAACCATCTTGTCCCACATTAGGGGGGCAGGGCACAGAAATCCAAGAAACAGGTGAAGTTTACAATCCAAGGGCACAGGCTCACTAAAAGACTGAGATTTATGCATAGGAATATTTCCCCTCCCCCAAACACCTCCCCACTGCATTACTAAAGGCTTATTTATTGCAATTCTTTTTACTCGGTATGTCATTTCTGGCTTTTACAAAAGATTCCAAAGCACACTAAAATGGCAAAAAACTCATTTTGAAGGGACAGAATGAATATTAAAACCAAAGTCAGATATGGCAGGAGTGTTGGAATTATCAGACTAACAAGTCAAAATAACCATGATTAATATGCTAGGGGCTCTAAGTGGAAAAAGGAGACAACATGCAAGCATAGATGAGTATTGTAAGCAGAGATGGAAATTCTAAGAAAGACTCCTAAGGAAATGCTAGAGAGAAAATAAACTGTAACAGAAATCAATAATATCTTTGATGAACCCATTAGTAGACTAATACCTTTGAGGAAAGAATCTCTGAACTTGAGGATATATCAATAGAAACTTCCCAAACTGAGAAACAAGGGAAAAAAAGACTGACAAAATGAAGCAGAATATCTGAGAACTGTGGAATCACTCCAAAAGGTGCTACATCTGTGCAATAGAAATACCAGAGGGAGAGAAAAAAAAAAAAAAAAACAGAAGAAGGAACAGAAGAAATACTTGAAGCAATAATGGCAGAGAGTTTACTCATGTCAGATGCCAAACCTCAGACCCAGGAAGGTTAGAGAACATCAAACAAACAAACAAACAAGCAGTTCTACCCAGTTATACCATATTTAAACTGTGAAAACTCAAAGAAAAAGAAAAAATCTTGAAAGACATCAGAGGACAAAAACACTTATACAGGAGCAAAGATAAGAATTATATCAATTTTTCAGAAACCATGCAAATGAGAAAGGAGTGGAATGAAATTTTTAAGTGTTAAGAGAATAAATTAAAAAAAAAAAAAGAAAGAAAACCTGCCTAGAATTCTATACATATGAAATTATCCTTTATAAGTGAAGGAGAAATAAAGACTTTTCCAGAAAAACAAAAATTCAGATAATTTGTTGGCAGCTGATCTGTCTGGCAAGAAATCTTGAAAGAAGTTCTTTAGAGAGAAGGAAAATCATAGAGATCAAAAGCTCAGATCTGCATAAGGAATGGAAGAGCATTAGGGAAAGAATTAGTGAAGGTTAAATAAAAATTTATTTTTCTTATTCTTAAATGAGCAGATAATAGGATGTTCAAAATAATAATAGCAACAATGTATTTGATGTTTGCATTGATTTGAGTGACAGCAATAATGTAAGGGACAGGAGGAAGGAATGAGGAAAACTTTGTTATTATAAGGTATGTGTACTACCTGTGAACTGGTATAGTATTATTTGAAAATGGATTTGAATTATTTGTAAATGTATATAATGAACTCTAGGGCAACCACTAAAAAAAGCTTGTAAAAGAAGTATAATTGATATGCTAAGAAATGATATGCCTGGATATTAGAAGTGTCATCCACATGAATATTGAAATTGCCAAGAGCAAAGAGAGAAGTTATGCTAGGAAAATAGCCTTGAGCCAAAAACTTAAATATTCAACAGAATAGAGAAAATAATCCTACAATCTGTAGAAGTTACAAAAAGGATATTAAGTGGTATAGTTTGATGAAAGAGATTCAAAGCTGGGAGATTTCAGGAAGGAGGGAAAGAACACAATCTAAAGCAGCATATAAAGAAGTCTGGACTTTGTGCTGTAGATTATAGGGAGCAATTGAGTGCATGATTAATTTCACATTTTACGAAGACCACTCTGACAACACAAGGCAGTGAGGATCGTTTTGGTGGAGGCTATTGGGAGAGTCCTATTGAGAGATACTGGGAATGCCTGGAACGGTAAGATAAGAAGGAAGAGAACAGATTGTAGAAGCTGAGAAAAGAGAAGCACTTGGGTTTGGTCACTGATTACTTATGAAGCAAAAAGTGTTTTAACTAGGATCTTTGTCAGTTTCTGACTAAGGTGATTGAGCAAATGATGACCAAAAGAGGAAAAACGGGGTGGGGGGGATTTCGAAAAGGATTTGGGGCAAGGATGAAGAGTTCAATTTTGAGCAACTGCACGTTAGATACTTGTGGGACATTGAAGTGAATGTGAAGTAGAGGAAGAAATTCAGGATGACCTCTGGAACTCTGTACTGGGTGATATGGTAAAAGGTCATTTTTAAGACTGTGATCAGGAATACATAAGAATGATCAAGTTTGGAGCTAAATATAAGAAGCTAATTTTAAGAAAGATAGAGCCTAGGTATCTGTAAGTAAAATGTTTTGTATCAGGTAGGATTAAGTTCAGAAGAGTAGAGCAGAAATCCCTCACAGAATTATGAAACCTGAAAGACAGAACTTTCTTTCTCTCTTATGGTAAAGAAACATGTTGGGGTGTCTGGGTGGCTCAGTGAGTTAAGCCTCCACCTTCGGCTCGGGTCATGACCTCAGGGTCCTAGGATCGAGCCCCGCATCAGCCTCTCTGCTCAGCAGGGGGCCTGCTTTTCCCCTCTCTCTCTGCCTGCCTCTCTGCCTACTTGTGATCTCTGTCTCTCTGTCAAATAAATAAATAAAAATCTTAAAAAAAAAAAAAAGAAACATGAAGATTTCTTCATATGGTCTAATATGTCACTTAGTCAACCTGGGCGTACCTTAGTTATGAACTGTTGCCCAGCTTTCAATTGTCAAAATTTTGGAAGACATAGAGCAAACTTGAAAACTTCTCTTTGACAGTCTAATATGTTAGGCACAGATCAGTTATTTGGACATAGCAAAATCTTTTCTAGATTTCTAAGGTGAAGTTATTTTTATCTTCATTTTATGGATGAAGGAAAAGACTCAGAGGAGCTAAGAAGCCTCCTCAAAGATCAGTCAGTTAGCAAATAGCAGAAGCCAGTTTCCTGAACTAGGACCCATGTTCTTTTGTAATCTGCTTCCATTCTTGGATTTCCAGCACTGGGGGTGGAGTTTTGGGAGAAAGGCAGTGCCGCAATATGAGACAGTTGAATACGTATGGATAAGGCACTGGGTAGAGGAGAAAATAAATTATTGCGGGAGTTTACAGAATTCACGGATAGAGAGTAGGGATGATAGTGATTGTTTATATAATGCTTTTGCTAGATTATCTATTAGGAATGCTTCTTTATTGGAACTTTCATGTGTTTTTTAAGTGTGTTTTCTAATCCAATTAAAGAAAAAGAAAGTTTACATTTCCAAGGCAAGTGTATATGGATGTATGTGTGTGTATAAATTTCTTGGATAATGCATACGTTTAGATGGGTTTTTTAAGTTTGAAGAGGTTGAAGCCTCCATACGCTCACAACTTTCATTGATAGAAATTATTTTTTCTCCCATTTAACGAACAGTGCCTGGACTTATTTTTATGGTGAGAGACTGGTAGAGTAATAATTTTCTACTGGCTCAGGTTAAAAAGAAAACAATAGACCCAAAACTGCATCACTTAGGTTACAGCCCCAAGTCAGTCAACCAAGACTCTGTACTGAACCTAACTGCAGTTTCAACCCACCCGGAGTTTAACCCTTAGCCTTCAGTCAGGAATTTTCAAGTCAGCACCAGTAAGATTATCTGTCACATGGGTGCTCTTCATCCCTGAAAGGAAGTTGAGATAATCCTCTTCCTATAACTCATTTGTCCCTAGATGAAGGTGACTTCACCTGAAATAATCCTTTTTTCCTGTTTATGATTTCCTCCTCCTGCCTTTGAAAACCTTTCCTTTTCTGTAGCCCTCTGGGTCTCCCCTCTGTAAGCTACATGGGGTGATGCCAGATTCAGGAAGTGATTAATAAAGCCAATTGGATCTTTACAATTTACTTGGTGTAATTTTTGTTATTTAACACTAGACAACTACTATTTCCATACATATAAAAGCTACATTTTTTTTTTCACACGACCTAAAAGACTAAAACTCTAAAGTATTGATAAAAGCTTAATTTATAATGCATTGTCTCTATTCTGCTAAGACAAAACACACCGATCTCAGGGATGAATCTGTTAGAATTTGTCATGCTTTTTCACACATCTAGAAACAAATGTTGGCATATGTCAGACTTAGTGGAATGGCAATATTCTAATAATAGCTGCATGTTATGCAGTATCTTATAAGAAGGAAAATAATTTTTATATATGAAAGTTGTGAATATATGTAGGCTAAGTTTTAAGGTTAATAGAAGAGCTATAGAACTAAAAGAAATATCTATGAAATTAAAATAACTAAGATACTATCTGTATTGATATCATTAGAATCTTTTAAGAAGTTGTCACTTAGAAAGTATCCAAAAGAAGAATTGGTTCAGAATGACTGGAGATATCTGAGAGAAAAACAGCCAAGTTATTTTGCATTTATTGGAAACTAACAAGAAAATTCCAGTTCTTTTTAACGAAAATGTATTTATTCACCCATTGTTAATCCACTCATTTACCTGTTCTTTAATTTATTCAACACACAATTAATTGTCTTCTTCATACTACATATGCATGCTGTGGGATAATGGTTTTTAACTAAGGATAACAGCACCCACTTAATGGGCATTTGATTTATTTGGTTGGGGCCATGAATGAACATTTTGTGTAAAGAAGAATCATTCCACAGAAAAGATTGTCAATAACACTCTGAGAAACATTGTGTGTACAGAAGCACTGTACAGTCTCTTAACTCTAAGAGACTCATAGCTTGGTGGAAGAGTGATAGAAATAGACCAGAACCTGTTATCCTGGATGGCAAGTGCTTGCACGTAGTCATTCATTGGCTGTGACAGAAGAATGGCCCAGCAGAGTCAAGAGGGGCATGGATGCTTTCTCAGGGAGACAATCCATGAACCATAAGGAGTCAGCCAGGAAGAAAAGAGAGGTGACAAGTGTTCCAGGAAGAAGAGCTGTGATGGTGAAGGCAAAAAAGCATGAGAGAGAACAGTGGTGTATTCCATATAATTAAGGTGGTTCGTTGACTTTTCATAGGTAAGTGCAGAAAAGGTGAGATAATAAGGCCTGAAGAGACAAAGTACAAGTCATACTGGAGATGGGGAGGCAAGTTCAAGTCTGTAGCAGAAATCTGGTGAGTCACTGGTGAGGTCTGACCTCAAGTAATTGCAGAGAAGAAGGAGTGAAGGAACAGATGTGAAAACATCATAGATTTCTTTGCCTAATACCTATACGGGTTTCCCCTGTTATCCAAAAGTAGAGTGTTCTGTGAAAACTTTTGTAAATTGAAATGGCATAAAATGACAAAGCAATTATCATTAATTTACATGGAAAATTGTTGAGTGTTCCCTGACCCAAAAAACCTCTCAGACTTTTCTGATACCTTAGGACACATCTTACTAATGAATGTAAAATAAATGGAAGAAAGCACGGATACTCACAGACACAGCTCAGAGCTATTGCAGCTTGCTGCTGAGATGCTGAGTTGTAGTTCCTGGGAAGGAGCTTGGCTGGGCCGCTCTTGCTGCTCAAGGGTGTGTGCTGCTTCTATGACAGCTCATCGCAAAGCAAACACTGACTTTTTTTTTTTTTTTTTACTTTTCACCTTTTTTTGTTAAAGTGAAAATCCTCTTTGGATTTCTTTTGATCAGCAAAAACGAGTACTAATGTAGGTCTTTCGCAAAAGTAAAGTGGCTTAATGCAAACTTTAAAAAACCAGGGGATACCCACGTATCAACATACAATCAAATATCCCGAAGCAACTAGCCTAGATATCCTTTTTTGATGACATCAGGAAGGCCTACTCATCCTGAATAGTTGTCTTACTCTTTCTTGTCCTCTGAAATACCTTTTACACCAAAAGAGTAAATTCATTCTGGTGGGTCTGTTTGGAATAGAAATCTATTGACTTCGATAAAGATGGTATATTGAGTGTAGCTAGTAGAAATAGCAAGTATTAAGTCAGTGAATTTGGGGGAATATGTATAGATCACTACAACCTTATAGAAAATCATGGTAGGATGAAAAGAGGACTGCAGAATGCTTGCATTTTTGTGGTTCCACGAATGAGATAAATCTGGGTGAAAGTAGTGATTTAAACAAATGAAAGAGCAGATTCAGCCAAGTCTGAACTGTGCATTACTGTTGTGCATTACTATGCTTGGAGTGACTCCAAACACAGGTGTAGAATATTATGGTGAAATGTATCTATAAATTAATTCAACAGAAAACATAAAACATCTACATCGAACAATTTTTTTTTCTTTTTTTCTTTCTTTCTTTCTTTTTTTTTTAGCCATAAGCAGGGGGAGTGGCAGGCAGAGGGAGAAGTGGGCACCCTGCTGAGCAGGGAGCTCCATGTGGGACTAGACCTCAAGATCCTGGGATCATGACCTGAGCTGAAGGCAGACACTTAACTGAGTGAGCCAGCCAGGCACCCTTCAAATGTAAATTATTATCAGAATCTTTTTTGAGGATATATTTTGATAATGGAAGAGAAATGACCAGGTTTTGTTGTTGATGTTATTATTTTTTTTTAAATGGGTTTAAAAAATGGAGAAAGACAGAATGGGATTCTGAATCCAATATTCACCAACAATAATATTACTATTCTTAGATTACTGCATGTGAGAGAGAAATCCTAAATTATTAGATAAATCATTGATAGTCTTTCCTAAAATTTCCTTGAGATGTAAAATGTAGCATCAACATGAACATAAGAGCGAATATTTGGATGTGGTTTGTTTTATTTTACCCTACATGTAAAACCAGAGGGTTCTTAATAAGTAAAAATAGACATTTGATATTTTATTAAAATTATTTTAATATTGTTGAGAGTCACAAAAATGAGTTTTTAATCTAAGTCTTGCTAAATCATAGATTATGCCATATATATAATATACTTCATGCATATTTCATATTTACATGAAAAGATTTTCCACAGAGCTATTTCTTTCTTTCTTCCTTCCTCCTTTCCTTCCTTCCTCCCTCTCCCCCTTCCTCCCTTCCTTCCTTTCTTTCTTCCAGAGAGAGCGAGCACGCATGCAAGGGGGGAGGGGCAGAGGGAGAGAATCTTCAAGCAGACTCCCCACTGAACGCATAGCCTGAAGTGGAACTCCGTTTTTCCACCCATGAGATCATGACCTTGCCCAAAACCAAGAGTCAGTCACTCAACAGGCTGAGCCATTCAGGCATTCCCCACAGAGGTATTTTCTATGAGAAGTCAGACAATATCTTTAGCTTATCTCTTCCCTTTCAAAATAATCTTATATTTAGAACCATTGTAAATCCTAAATTAAAAAAAAAAGAAAAAGTTGATTTTTTTTCTATGTGAGTAATCAGAGCAGTCATTCCCACATATCAACTGAAATAAATGTCAAGGCTACAGATAAACCATTTGGTAAATTTGTGTTTGACTAAAACAATTTTAAGGTTTTCCCTTTGGCACTTTTTTTTTTTTTTAAATTTGTTTATTTGACAGACAGATCACAAGTAGGCAGAGAGGCAGGCAGAGAGAGAAGGGAGGAAGCAGGCTCCCTGTCGAGCAGAGAGCCCGACGCGGGGCTCGATCCCAGGACGCTAGGACCATGACCTGAGCCGAAGGCAGCGGCTTTAACCCACTGAGCCACCCAGGTGCCCCCCTTTGGCACTTTTTAACTCGAAAATCTTTCAACATATTCCTTGTTTTCCATGGTTTCTCGACTATGTTGTTGGAATAACTTTTGCAACCCCTCTGCAAGTATGCTTCTGGGCCTTTTGGATCTTTTCTGGGGACCTGGGCCTGAATACATAAATTTATTCTAAATGTCTGGGTGCTCTTACTATTATTTTTCTTACTGAGGGTGATTTTCCTTTTAATGTTTGCTTTAGCTTTTCCTATTTTAAAATCAATTTCTTGGGTTAAAAGCTCCAAGTTTGGATGGGCCTGTCTTCTTTCTACTAAAATAGTACAATATTGTTTGAAAAATGTATCTTGAGCCCTGCAATGGGCTCCACACTGAATAGGGAGTCTCCTTGAGATTCTCTCTCTCCCTGTCCTCCTCCCCCTTCTTGCACATACACACACTCTCTCTCTCTAAAATAAATAAATATTTTAAAAAATAAAATAAAAATAGGGGTACCTGGGTGGCTCAATGGGTTAAGCCTCTGCCTTCGGCTCAGGTCATGATCTCAGGGTCCTGGGATCAAGCTCCGAATTGGACTCTCTGCCCAGCGGGGAGCTTGCTTCCCGCCCCGCCTCGCTGCCTGCCTCTCTGCCTACTTGTGATCTCTCTCTGTCAAATAAATAAATAAAATCTTAAAATAAATAAATAAATAAATAAAATGCATCTTGAGTTTTCGTTTCATTTTATAAAATTGTTCATAGATGAATATATTAGTGCCAAGTTAAATCTCTATATCACTGGCACATTGTTGCTTTTCATATCTTAGACAGTATTTTATGATATTATTCTTTTAATGTTCAGTCTTGGTTATCTCATAAATTTTTTATACTGATGTTCTCTGTAAACCTGTGCTCTTCAGAAAGTTCACCGAAGAGCCACATTTATGTCAGCTAATACATTTTACTCTTTATTTGGATTATTAGCATTTGCTTAACAAAATTTTAAATATATCCTCTAGCCCATTTAAAAATTCTTGCTTATAATATTGACCAAGATAGGATTTAACAGCCCCTCAGTTTAACTAAACTTAGATAGGCTTTTTTGTGAGTAGACCTCTGACTTCCTTTTTCCTAGAACATTTGGTTTAGAATACTTAAAATTGTAAATTATTCTTCTGACTCTTTGAGATGTAAATCTTTTTAAAAAGCCTCCATTCAATTTATAGCCCAGAAATGTCTTTCTCAAGGACCAAGAAACAGTCTTTGAAATGTAATCATCAAGAAAGATACTGCTCTAGCTCCCGGTTTCTATGGGAAGGTAGGAGACTAATTTCAGGGGAACCTTGCTCCAAGCTCTAAAATTATCTCTTACCTGAGTTTACTTTTCTTTTGGGCAAGGGCACGTAAACCCACATAGTCTACAATCTCTCCCACCCAGATTTTCATATTCTCCAGTCCTTTATATCAAGAGTTGGTTTCAGATTGAATTCTGGCCTCCCTTCCCTATTGCAAGTAGCCTTGAATAAAATCGTACTTGCTGGTTTGATTCTGTCTGATGCAATTTTTGTTTGACAAATGTTTTACTAATTTTTTAAGTAATAAATTGCCTTCTTTAATTCTCTTTTTAAAGACTTTATTTATTTATGACAGAGAGATAGTGAGAGAGGGAACACAAGCACAGGGGAGCTGGAGAGGGAGAAGCAGGCTCCCTGCTGAGCAGAGAGCCCATATGGGGCTCCATCCCAGTACCCTGGGATCATGACCTGAGCCAAAGGCAGATGCTTAACTGACTGAACCACCCAGGCACCCCACCTTCTTTAATTCTTAAAAGGGTGGAATAAATCTCTATTTTCTGAATCCCCTCTTTTCCAGTTAATTATAGTAATAATTTTTTCATAATTTAACTTTCTTTCTATCTCCCTCCCTTCTTTTCTTCCCTCTCTCCTTCCCTTCCTTCCTTCTTCCTTTGGACAAAGAATGTTAAGTCCTATAATAATCTTTGTCCAGAACTGTGCTATTAAAGCAATAGGCTTGGGTGTAAATTTCTTGTCTTTTATTAATCTACTGTGGTCATTTGCCTTATTAGTCCAATTTGAGTTGAAAGTATCAAATTCCTACTGTCTCTTTATTAAAGGAGGAAGGAAGGAGGCTTTTTTTCCACATCCTCATATTTTGCTAATGGATTTCCATTCTACTTTCCAGAGGAAGCAGCAGTAAACTATTTGCAAATCCTTTCTGAACTTTCTGAAGTGTCCCTCACCAGACAGGTGTTATGGAACACATTAAGGTGAATGATTATTTTAAGAAGCAGTGCTGGGTTGTCTCCTTCTTCTTCTTGTGTTACTTATCTTGTACTTGTCAGCATATACACAAGAGTTTGCTGTGAAAACAAAACTTTTTCCCAGACAGAATCTTCCTTCTCTAGACTCTTACTGGAATCTACATTAAGGGCATTTTTTTTTTTGGAGGGATGGGAAGTAAAGTAGAAGGAAACATAAGAAGTTCTGCTTATGATCTACACTCAACAATTTCTTTGTTATATTTTGGAGTAACAGGCTCATATAATTCTTCAAATGTTATTTTCATTTCTGTTCTTTTTAAAAAATTTATTTGAGAGAGAGAGAGCGAGCATTAAGGAGGAGGGGCAGTGGGCAAGGGAGAGAGAGAATCTCAAGCAGACGTCCCTCTGAGTGCTGAGCTGAACTTGGGGCTAGATTTCAGGACCCCAAGATCATGACAGAGACTTAACTGACTGAGCCACCCAGGTGCCCCTTTTTTGCTGTTTGTTTTTTTTTTTTAATTAGTTAAGTACCATAGGGGAGAAGGCATAAATATACAAAATCCCTGAAATATGAAACAAATCCCTCCTTTTTCTAAGTAATGAAAGTATCATTAAGACAGGAAGTTAGAAGATAAACTGCTTTTAGTAGAATTAGTAGTATTATTCTGGATCCAGATTGATTTCATACCTAAAGTTGAATACAAAGTGATATGTGCATCATTTCTACTCACTGTATCAGTATTGAATATATTCCAATTCTAAGTTCAGATCCTAGAACTTAAATATTTCAATTATTAAGGTCCCTCTGCACCAGGAGAAAAGAAAAAGACAAGAAAGAAATAATAAAAAATGTGCAAACTTTATCCTCTATTTTGTTAGATATAGTGGTTCAATCTTTTGCAATAATAAAGTATCTGATTCTCTCCTATTCTCACCTTCCTGTTTCTACCCTTAGATTCTTGTATTTCTTAGCATAAAAGAGATTCCAATGAAAATAAACACACAACTGAGTTTTTTAATATGCAGCCTTTAAAATTAAGCTCAACCCAGACTAGTGAACATTCTGTCTGGATTATGAAGGCTTCTTGCACTAGAAATATTTTAAACCACTATAGTTATACTACCAATTTTCTTCCTACTTTTTCTCAAGTTTGACAGTGAACTCACTTTCCTAAATCAACAAAACTTTTTTGTCTCCATCTTCCCAAAAGACACAGCTGTGGGAGGAAAGGGAAGAGGAAGGAAGAACAGCATATTTATATTTATATTTTCCATTCGGTACATCCTCTCTGCTTAAATAGATCTTGCCTTCCTGGTGGGTGTTTGCATTGGTTCTTAAAGTTCAGCCTCCTGGGGCTAGCATTAATGACTCTCCCATAAGCCCTATTTTCCAAAGGCAATGGACAGAGGACTTCAATGAGACATTAGCATCTGAATAGGTCAGGAGTCCTGATATTTAGTGTGACAAAGATTTGTAATATTTATTCATTTAATTATAAATCAAAAGTGTCTGGCCTTTTATCAGCACTTGAGGTTCACACATAATGCAAAGTTTCCTCTCTTAAATCAAATCGTTACCATATATGATATTCAAACAGTAAAGATATACATATATCTTATATATGTATATCTTTACTCTTCTTACATATTCTTATATATATATTCTTATATATATATATCTTTATATCTTTTATATCTATCATCTATCTATCTATATATATATATATCTTTTTATGGGAATGTAATGAAGATCTCATAACTTTGCTCTGTAGAGGTCAAATCTGATTTTCTGATTTTATAGAGTGATTGCCCACTATATAACCTCCTTTTTCTGCCATGCATTTATGCCCGAAACCTGTTGTCCCGGAGTGTATGACCTATCATTCTGTCCAAATGCCTTTTACAAGCCTCTCTGCTCCTTTCACAAGCTGTCACATTTTAAGGTGATTGTCACCTGCAGTCCCTAGGTACTGAATTGAAACATGTCAGAGATAGCAAGAAGAGAGAGATTCATTTCTCTCTGGGTATCACTGCTTTATTGTCATCATTCCTGAGGGCTATGAGGGCTTTTCTTTGTCATATTTTGTGGCATGTGATATCTGCAATGAAGAAATATAAATAAGAAATATGAATGACCTCATTTGCAAAAAATGGGGGGAGAGATAAATTAAGTAAGGATTAAGTGATATGTCCCATTGCATTTATTTATGATAAATATCTACAGAAAACTTATTACACATGAGAGACTTTAATGTGTGCACCTTGAAGTAAAACTTGGCACTTGATACCTTCTGCAATATGTGTAAAAAAGAAAATATACTTTAGACTCTACACTCATCCTACGTATAACTCTGGGCATTATGCTTAACCTCTAGGAGTGTTTGTCTCAAACTTATCACCTGGAATATATTGACATTTGGTCTGCTTACTTGACAAGACAGTCAGATGATTCAAACAAAATAACATGTATGAGAAAGTCACTAGAACCTGGGGGCTTTTTTATTTTTTTTAAAGATTTATTTATTTGACAGACAGAGATCACAAGCAGGCAGAGAGGCAGGCAGAGAGAGAGGGGGAAGAAGGCTCCTCAGTGAGCAGAGAGCCTGATGCAGGACTCGATTCCAGGACCCTGAGATCATGACCTGAGCTGAAGGCAGAGGCTTTAACTCACTGAGCCACCCAGGCATCCCGAACCTGGGGGCTTTAATGAGGACATGAAAGCTTCATAAATATTCATATAACTGAAGAGACTAAAATGGAATATGAATTTTAAAAAAGTCAGATTAGTGTGATGGTTAAGATCACAGATTCCGGGTTTAAAACCTGGGTTTGCATTGGCTGTGTAACCTTGAACAATTTATTTAGCTTGCTTCATTCTGCTTCTTCATCTGTAAAATTGGAATAGTATCATGTCTAGTTCATAGTAATATTATGAGGAGTATATCAGTTAGGTCTTGCTGCAAAAAGAATTAAACTTAGTGGCTGGAATCAGCTGGGTGATTTCTCTTGCTGCTTTTGCTTGAGTCATTCATGCAGCTATAGGCATCTGGTGAGTTCACGGAGGATATCTGATGGAAGAGCTTCACTCAGGTATGTGGTGGGTGTAGTCATTGGCTGCCCTATCTCTCCACAGGGCTGCTTACACGCAAGGAGGCTGGTGTGGCTCCCTCTACCCGGCAATCTCAGGGCAGCAAGAAAGCAAGAGCAGAAGCTGAAAGACTTCTTTCAACCCAAACTGTCAACTCACAAACTGTCACTTCTGCTCGTTTTACTGTCAAAAAATTCACAAGGGCAACACATTTTAGAGGAGACTTGGGAGATGTGGCAAGATCACTGAAAGGTCCCCAATAATGGGTCCGTGATTAAAGGAGTGAGACTGATACAAAGTGAAGGTCAAGCAAAGCTTTATTTTGTGCCAAGCATCAAGAATCAAACCGGACATTTGGGGCCACACCTCTTACAGAGAGGGCGACCTCTCTCTGCTTCACAGATTAGCTTTTAAGGGCAAAGGCCATGTGGTTGGGCCTGGCCATGCACAGGTGGCCAATGAGATTGTAACACACAGAGAAAGCTGCACAGTCATGCTAGGTCACACATAAGTGACCAATTGAATTACAATTTACCCTAGTAGATATTTGAACTAGCCTATCACCTTGGTCAGAATTGGCACCCAAAGGGCGGGGCCCATACTCCTTGGTAACTAGGGAGACAGTATGCACCCCCCCCCCCAACTGATTGGATGTCTCCACTTGGCCTGACCCACCGTTTTATTTGGGCTTTGTTACCTGGGACTGGTTTCTGGGACTTGTTTTTAAGAAAGTCCCCTGGGGGAAGGGGAGGCAGGGACAGTTAAAGGGTTAAACAATAAGGTTATTGTTTAACGGGATGGAAGCACTCTGGCTAAATAGGTCCTTACAATCACATTACAAAAAGGTGTGCAAACACAGTTGGGGGGAAGCGTTGCTACATTTTGCAGTCTCCCACAGGATTAAATGAGATCATATTTGCAAAATGCTTAGAGCAGAGCTTAGAACATAGTAAGTGCTACATAAACATTTATTGAATAAATCATTAATACATTTTACTGAAGAAGAAACAACATTTAGACTTTCCTATGAAATAAGAGTCTATAAAGAGTGCCATTTGCATGCTGACACAAAAGATGAGTACTGATGAGCTAGAGAGCTCTTCTATTTTTGATGAACGGAAACACTTAACAGAGAAAATAGCATTTGAGTGTGGCCTTGAAGAAAAGGTAAAAAAAAAAAAAAAAAAATGGCAGACCAGGATATGTGCAGAATGCTCCCTCCCCTAGCTAGAATCTCGGTTATTTTGCCATCTTTAGCAATAGACCCATATCATTCCTCCTCCATCTGTTCTAAAGGTAAAATATCAGATTTTAGAGGACAAGCAATCATGTAACTTAATAAGATTGCTTTGACTGTGAAGTTTTAGGTGTCCCTGCTTACCCTTTCCTAAAGTAAAATAAATTGCTCCAATCCCCTTGGACTATTTTTTATTTGACTCATTTTTTTCCTACTTTAGCAGGTGAGGAAAATAATAATAACTAATATTTATTAAACATTTGCTAGACACTGTTCTACATCCTCTACCTCTGTTAATTAATCTAATCATCACTCTCTGTGAGTTCAACATTTATCCCAAGATGAGAAAATTGAAGCACAGAGAGTTTAAGTAACCCACCTCCAGTCACACACTTAATGTATGTCAGCAACGTGTTTCAACCATAGGCAGTCTGTCCCCAGTGCCTGTGACCTTGTCAGTGCCATGATGGGCTGTCTCTCTGCTGGCATCCCAGATCATTCATAATATAATAGATTCTAAGGTTGCATGTTTTCAGTTTTTTTTTTTAACAAAATGAAATTTCTAAATAACACCCAAGTCTGAAAATCTATAAGAACTCTATACCAATGAGTCACAGAGCATGGTACTATAGAGTATTACAGCTGGAAGATATCATAAAGCTCATCATCTGATGTGACTACCACTTTTTATAGTTAAGGAAGTGAGTAATGTTTTATTTATGATACATTGTGAACTATAGACATTGGCTAAATGCCAAAGAATGTTCCTGTCTTTGCACATGTCCCTATGTGAACTTAGAATCAGGGCATCTGGAAGCTGGGATTCAATGATTGCGTTTTGTTCACTTTTTATAGACCACCTAGATCATTTCAAATTCTAATGCTTTGCTATGAAGCTCAATTTCCCTAGCTTGTTTTTTTTTTCCTGATTCTAAAAATAATAAAAATCATTTAAATTTGCATGCTAATGAACAATATAAATACACGAAAGTGCATAAATGCAAAAGAAAAAGCCCATTTAAAATAAGATTACACATAATCCCACTATCTACAGCTAAGAGCTGCTAACACAATGGTCTATTATATCATGTCTTCTGTCTGAATTTTTTTTTTAACAAAACAGCTCTTAGATTAAGGTCCTATTTTTTTTTTCATTTTAACCACTGCTAATGTTTTCATCATTAAGTATTTTGATGATGAAATTTATAATAGCTTCCTAATGATGGAGATTTGGAATATAGGTGAGGTTCAGTGGGGTGGGGTCTGGAGACTCAAATTCTTTGGTGCAAAATGGTGGTTTATTAAAACATAGGGAGGGGGCCCATGAGCAGAAAGAGCTTCTACACTGGGGTTCTGAGGAGTGGCTGATTATATACTATGGAGTTGACATATAATATGGGGGAAGATAAGGAAAAGGGAGGTTTTCAAAAGAACTTTCATGTGCTAAAGAGGACCTAGAAGAAATTGGAGGCCTTGCCATTGTCAAGTTAAGGTTGTTTTTCTTTCTAGCAAGGCATTAACATTAATATAGCTGGGAGCTTCCTGGAGGAACGTTAGAGTCTGACTGCTTCAAGTATCTGTCAATGGGCTGAAGGTTATAAGGACATTTAATTGTATCTTCATTTCCTTTTGGAAGCTAAGTTATTGATAGAGATGCTTTGTTCCTGTAGATTGCCAAGACATTTGTAAACTGAGGGGGACTCAAGTCTCTGTAAGTCTAACTATTTGTTTTTCCTCTCCTTAGCTTTAGGGCATCCAAGACTGCGAGAGAAATGTCACAAATATCCCATGGAGGGGGTGGTTGTGGGGTGTCAGCTTCTGCTTTGTCCTCAGCTTACCTTCTGTTCCCTTATCAATAGTATTTCACTTTATGGCTATGATATCATCATGTATTGTTTTCATTTAATGACTCAGCTTCCTGTATATTTTCCATGATCCTGGCTGTGGTGTGATGTTCTCTTTCCTTTTAGTTTTAATGACAATACAGATGTCCCAATCTGTATTAAATCTCAAGTTTTGATACTGCTCAGGGCACCTTGATTGATCTCCCAGAAATCAGAAAGGGAAAGATTATAAAGCTTCAGAAACAAACACAAGACAAGCAAGAGGTGATATTTTGCAGTTCAGCCTAGAGGTGAAATAATCTTTAAGATGTAAATTCTTGGTTAAAATGAGTTTTTGTTTTTATTTTTTTAATATGAAAGCTTTATCAAAATCTCTGTACATTTGTAATGTTAAATAAAGTAAAGCTAACAAAATATTAAACATACCTAGACTTGGATTTCAAACCAACTTCTTCACAGATTCACTCACTCTGTATTCTACTTGGGCTTTCTAGGAGAGAAATTACATTCTTATACGTACTTGTCACTGTTGGATCCCCAATGTTGGGTCCCCCAATAATGGGTCTGTGGTTAAAGGAACGAGACTGATACAAAGTGAAGGTCAAGCAAAGCTTTATTTCGTGCCACGCATCGAGAATCAAACCCACCAGCTGCGGCCATGCCTCTTACAGAGATCAAGACCCCTCCCTGCCTCACAGACTAACTTTTATAGAGCAAAGGCCATGCGGTTGAGCCTGGCCACACACAGGTGGCCAATGAGATTGCAATACACAGAGAAAGCTGCACAGTCATGCTAGGTCACACACGGGTGGCCAAATTGTACTACAATTCACCCCATAGTAGCTATTTGAATTAGCCTATCACCTGGTCAGAATGGGTGCCCAAAAGGCACCCCAAGGGCGAGGCCCATACTCCTAGGTAGCTAGGGAGAGAGTATGCATGCTTAACTGATTGGATGTCTCCACCTGACCCAACTCTTCCCTGCATTCAGGCTGTTATCTCCACCTGACCTGACCCACCCTTGTATTTGGGCTTTGTTACCTGGGACTGGTTTCCCAGATTTGCTTTTAAGTAAGTTCCCCTGGGGGGGGGGGGGCGGGGGGGGGCAGGGGCAATTTAAGTTTTACTGCATAAACAACAAAATGGCTGTTCAACCCAGTTGGGGCTGCTCTGGCTAAATAGGCCCTTACAGTCACTATTTTCTTATTACATAATTAAATTTATTATTTTTTTTCTTTCTTTGGTTAATGTTGTTTGGAAACTATGGTGCTTAGGCATTATATCGAGTGTCAGTTGTCAAGTAGCATTCTCCAAATGCCCTTTTATAAATTGCCTTCTATTTGTCATATTTCAGAGTATGATGCAGTGTGGATTTCTGAGTTCTTCCTCTAGGAAATCATCCACAATGATTAGAAACACAATATGTTTTGTTTCCTCGATGGCTGTAGGCCAGGGACCACTCTTTGCAGTTGGAGACAGCCTTTAGGTCCATGCCCTGTGGCCATTTCCATAATCCCTCCTACAACCTGGCAGTTTACTTCTTCAAGGCCAGCAGGAGAGCACCTCTGTGTTTGAGGACACATGCATTTTTACTGAAGGGCTCACCTTCAAAACCCAGAAAAGCGTCTCTGGTTAGAGTCCTTAATTACATTTAAAAAGTTCCTTCACTTTCACCATGTGAATTGAAGTATCCCATCATATTCACAGATCCCACCCCCACAAAGGAAGTGGGTTATATAAGGGTAGGAGGTCAGTGGGAACCATATTAGAATTTTAACTGCCACAGCATCCTTCTCAACCCTTTCCAGCTTCCCTCCCCTAGCTTCACTTATCTTTGACTTTGACTAAAAATCAGATGTAAATTTGATCTGTGGTTGCTGTTGACATATTTCTGTGGCATGTGGTAAAAGCTTACGCACATAAT
>NC_137889.1:175342680-175508381 GCF_963455335.1 Martes martes | reverse complement strand
CTCTGTGACAAATAGATAAATAAAATATTTTAAAAAAGAAGTAGAAAATTGTGGACTCAGTAGTGGTTCCCCTCTTTACAATTTATACCTTCCATTTGGAGTTCTCAATTATCAGCATCTTTTATTAGTCATTGTTTGAGATATTTTACAGGAATATCCAGATGCCACACCAATGAAAACTGGCAAACTCTCAAATGGTGTGATTCTATTTTGGTGACTATAAATCATAACCTACAGCTACAATCCCCATTCATTCTGTTGTTTGTGCCTTGCTTCAGGTGTTAAATCCAGTAGACCTACTTTCAGGTTCCATTTATGGACTCATAAATTGCCAGACAAATTAATCTGAGTATAGCAAATGGAAGACTTTCATTAATTTAAACTTAATTAGATAGTGACAGGTTAAAAAAAAAAAACTATAAAATGTTCAACGTAATTTTGAGAAGTATTGCATAAAACACAGGACTTAAAGTCCTAAGTGAAAATACTGTAACTGTCAATTCCTTGGAGCTTGACCTTTAAATCATTTAACATCTATGAGGCTTATCACACAAAATTGAGGGAGGATTCCTATAGGAGTGTTAACATTATAAGATAAATGAAAGAACTTGTCCAAGTTTCTGTCATGTCGAAATGTATAAGGGAAAAATGGAAAAGTTGTTAAGCACATAGACTCTGGAATCAGACAATTTGGATTCAAGACCCAGGTCTTGCACATACTAGGAATATGATCTTGGTCATAAAGCCTTGACCTCTGTTCCTCAGTTTTCTTATCCATGAAATGGGAACAATAATAATAACTATCCATAGTTAAAATTAAATACGTTCACATACAACAATCACTCAAAACAATGTCTAGAACACTTTAATAACTGCATACATGCTTGCTATTAATATTATTAATATTGTTTTTATCATCATCCTTATTAAATAATGCTTTTCAAAATATTCATTCTATAAGACAATCAAATGCTAAGTGATAATAATGGAATTTTGGTTTTTCTTTTTTTTTTTTTTTTTTGTATTATACCTCACAGTGCCTAGCTCTTCTTGACCAATTTAGAACTGGGAAATTTACTCAAGTCTGGGAAAATTATTCAATGGAGAAAATAATCCATGTCTTCACTTCATTTAAAATTGCCCTTTCTCTCATATTCTTAGTCACCCCAATTATTCATTATGAAATAATAAATGAATCAAAATAAAATAATCAAATGAAAAAGCATTTAAGAAACTTCTAATGTGATGTGGGAAATAAAGGCAAAAGGAAAGTTAAATTTCCTCACTACCTACAGCCCGCTGACAAGTCCTTCAAACAGGCAGAGTGACATTCCTCTAGAAACTCAGCTGCCTTGATGTTAATACTTGTTAAGTGCAAAAAGGAATCTTAGCTCAACCCCCAAGATCCTGTGAGTCTGCTTTTACATATGAAAATTCCTTTGGAAACTTCCTCTATCTCCACCCACCAAGCGTGTGAAGGGTCTCATGACTAAGGTTTTATTAGACAGTAATAAATGAACTTTTCCTAACATTAGCTAGACCTCCCAAGGTCCTGGATACCTTGCTTCCAAAATTCCTTAGAGACTTACACTATCCTTAACCCCCTCTCAACTTGAAATATATATATATAAATGGCCACTCTTCATGACCCCTATGCAGCTCCTTCTGCCCACAGGTCCTGTCCCTGTGCTTTAGTAAAACCACCCTTTTCAGCAAAGACATCTCAAGAATTCTTTCTTGGCCATTGGTTTCAAACTCTGACATTTTTCCTACATTATAATGTACATATTTGCAAACACACATGTACACTCTACACATGCTTATGTGCTAAGACCTTGACAGATATTATCTTGATTAATTACTTATTCGTATTGTAATCCTATAACAATCCCATGAAGTAGTATTTTTAGGATATAGGACACAGAAAACAAAACACAACAGTAGAGCAAAGAGTTTAATGACTTTCTCAAAGCCACATAGTATGATGAATATTTGAAGCCACATATGCCAAAATCTTCCTAGCTTGTGTGCACTGAGAAGGTTGTCCTCCTTGTTTATGACTAGAGTCGATTGTGACTGGTTGCTAAGTGTCCAGGCCTGATTGGCTATTGTCTAAGTTGTATCCATTGTTAGTTGTTTCTGTAGCCACCCTGCTCTTAGTGAACAACACTGCTAAACTTTTTTTTTTTTTTTTTTTTTTTAGTGCCTGGTCTTGGTTCCTGAGGGGGTTTTCAATAATCATCTGCCTATTTCTCTTTAAGTTCTTAAAGACATCTGTTCTGGGATTTTAACCATTCTTATCTTAACTTTCAGGATTGAGAATGAAGAAATCCCCAAAATTCTGTATCTAAATTCTTTGAACTGGTACCCAAAGTATGTAGAGAAATGTCAGAGGCAAAAAAGTGGGGCAAATCAGCTCCAGGATCGTTCATCATCTACTTGATATTACAAACCTGTCATGACCTGAATTCTGTAACAGAGATTCCCCAACAGGCAGGCTTAGAAATGATTACAATTTTCTTATAGTGTAGGTGTCTAATTTCCAGATGTGCCCAATGAATCAACTGCTGGCAAACAAAGAATATTTAACAAGCCTAGCTTCTCACCTTGATTTTTATAAAAACTAATCATTTGAATTTAACTCTTTTCCAAGAAAAGTATGTAGTTGATAAGTGAGGATTCAAAGCAAAATAAAACCCAACAATAATCTATTTGAAGTCTCCTAAGTGGCCTTTTAAAAAAATCAGTTCATAAACAAATACAAAAGCAATTGTTTTTGTATATACTCAGGCATTTATTCAGCTTTCGGTAGCCTGGCAAAATAAAAGAGTCCAAGGCCCAAGAGATGAATAATCAGGATAACATTTTCAATTCAGCTAATTTCTTTTACAAAACAACAAAGATAAGAACATAAATACAACTAGGTACAATTTGGATGGCTTTTAGTCTTCTGTGCATTGCAATCTAAGTTTATTCTAGGTCTAAGTCACAAGTCAGACATCCTTTGTAGAACTATCTAACAAATTCTGTTATAATAATATTGTATATGTTGGAACAGGCTAGCAGTGAATTTGAAAATGTCCCAGAATCTGAATGGTGAGAGAATGTTCAAGCCTAGTGTGTTTTATTTATCAATCTACTCTTTGTTGCTTTCTCCCCTCCCTCCCACCAGTAGACACTCATTCACAGTATCTATAGTTTAATTCAGAATCAGTTACATTTTAGATTTATGATACTGAATATGAATTAGTGACTGTCATGGGCTAACTGTGTCGTTCTTTCCTTCCATCTCAAATTTGTGTGTTTAAGTCCTAATTCCCTGTAATTCAGAATGTGGCCAAATTTAGAGACAAGATCTTAACAGAGTTCATTAAGTTACAATGAGGCAGGTAATTGTTGTCTTAACTCAATATGACTATTATCTTTATAAGAAGAGATAATTTGGATATAGGCATGGACAGAAAGAAGATGCTATAAAGACACAGGGAGAAGATGGCATCTAAAAGCCAGAGAGCTGCCTGGAACAGATCCTGCTTCCACAGTCTCCAGAAAGAGCTAGTTCTGCTGACATCTTAATCTTGGACTTCAAGCCTACAGAGCTATAATAAAATAAATTTCTGTTGTTTAAGTCACATACTATGTGGTATGTTTGTATGGTAGCCCTAGGAAACTAACTCAGTAGCCTAGTTTTTAGACAGTTCTTAATGTTTATACATCTTGGAAAAGAGAAATTTGGAATTCATCTTTAATCTCATCTAAATTAAAATACATCTTCAGTGTGTAGCACATATGAAATATAAAGTTACAAAATTAAATTGAAAACCAACTCTTCCAATTTTAGAGTCCAACTACACAGTATTTCAGGTAATGGTGAGTGTTACACAGAGAAGAAGAACAAGAAAGTGGAATAGGAAATGTTTGGGGGGTGGTTGTAATTTTAAATCCAGAGTAGGAAAGACTTCACTGAGAAGGTAATTGAAGAAGTTGATACACAAGCCATACAGAAATCTGAGGGAAGAATGTTTTAAGAAGAATGAACACCAGTGGAGGTCTCCAAGATGGTGGAGACCAAATTTCTTCTGATCCCAGGAATTCAGCTAGATAGTTATCAAACCATTCTGAACACTTGTCAACTCAACAGGGGATTGAAATAAAGAATAGCAGCAACCCTATAAACAGAAAAATGACCACTTTCTGGAAGGTAGGACATATGGAGAAGTGAATCTGAGGTTATATACTGGAAGATAGACCACAGGGGGTGGGGACCTCCATCAGCCTGTTACCAACAAGTGACAGAGCAGCACAGCATGAAATCAGAACTTTGAGAAGTCTGGTCTGCTGAGGGACATCGCTCCAGTGGCTAAGCAGAGGGTGGAACCCTTGCTGGAACAGTATGGTCTCAGGATCCTCAGGGTCAAAGAAAGACCAGGAGTGCCCAAGTGCAGTAGAGCTCCCAGGTATCAGAGCAGGGAAGTCTGCTGCAAAGACTGAGTAGAGGAGTAGGCTTTCAGCTCAGGATTGTCATGACAGGGATCCACCAAACAGTCACGCCACTGCTTTTCGAGCAGGGGCCCAATGAGTGGCAGATCCTAGGAGACTCCCCTTCCTCCCCCAGGAGGATTTGTGAGGGAGCACACCACAGGAATCTACTGGGTTTGGAGACTCCAAATGGGGTCATGTGCCAGAGATAGAAATGCTCAGTCACAGGCTGGGTGAGCACAGAGTGCATCTTGGAGACCATGGAGACAGGATTGATTGACTGCTTTTCTTTGAGGTTGTACAGGATTGAGGCCCTGAGATCTTGGCTCCCCCAGGGCTGTAGACTAGGAGGCTGCCATTTTAATTCTCATCCTCTAAAGCTGTATAGAAAGCCTTCAGGGAACAAAAGCTACAGAGAGCAAACCAGAACAGATTACTTAGCCTGGCCCCTGACAAGGGCAGTACAAATCTGCCTGGGGCAAAGACACTTGAGAATCAATGCAGTATGTCCCTCCCTGAGAAGGTCAGCAAGAACATCCAGACAAGACCAAGTTTATCGATCAATAAAAACTATAAAACTCCAGTACTAGGGGAATACAACACATAAAATTCATGGCTTTCCCCCATGATTTTTTTAGTCTTTTAAAGTTAAGTTTTTAAATTTGCTTTATTTTTGTTTTCAATTCCTTTTTTTAAAAATATTTTAATGGTCATTTTTATAGTCATATTCTATCCCTTCATTATATTTACTTTTATTTCTGTGTGTGCGTGTGTGTGTGTGTGTGTGTGTATTTTTTCTTTCCTTAAAATTTTGGGAGGCAGTTTCTTCTAACAGGCAAAATACACTCAAAATCTAGTGTGGCTCTGTTCTATTCACCAGTCTGATCATATTCTTCTACCCCTCCACCACATTTCAGGGCTCTTATGATTTATTTAATATATATTTTTCTGGGGACATTGTTACTTTTTTAGTATTTTGTTCTTTCATTCATCTATTCTTCTCTGGGCAAAGTGACAAAATGGAAAAACTCACCACAAAAAGGAAAAAAAAAAAAAAAAGAGCAAGAGGCAATACCGACTGCCAGGGAGCAAATCAACATGAACATTAGTAAGATGTTGGAACTAGAGTTCAGAATAATGATTGTAAAGATACTAGCTGAGCTTGAAGAAAGCATGGAAAATACTAGAGAATCACTTTCTGGAGAAACAAAATTTAACCAAGTCAAAATAAAAAAGGCTATTAATGAAGTGCAATAAATAATGGAGGCTCTAACAGCTAGGATAAAGGAGGCAGAAGACAGAATTGGTGATATAGAAGACCAAATGATGGAGAACAGAAGTAGAGAAAAAGAGAGACAAACAACTATAGGATCATAAGATGAGAATTTGAAAAATAAGTGATATCATAAAGCAAAGCAATATTAGAATAATTGGGATCCCAGAAGAAGAATAAACGAGACAAGGGGCAGAAAGTGTATTGGAGCAAATTATAGTGGAGAACTTCCCTAATTTGGGAAAAGAAACAGGCACCAAAATCCAGGAGGAACAGAGAACCCCCTCAAAATCAATAAAAATAGGTCAATAAACAGACCCCCAATAATAAAACCTACAAATCTCACAGAAAAAGGAAATCTTGGAAGCATCTCAGGACAAGAGGTCTGTAACCTACAATGGTAGATACATTAGACTGGCAACAAACCTAACCACAGAGACCTGGCAGGCAACACAGGACTGGCATGTTATACTCAGGATACTAAACAGGAAAAATATGCAGCCCAGAATACTATATCCAGCTTTCAATTTCCTTGAAAATAGGATAAAAAGCTTCCAGGACAAAAACTAAAAGAATCTCCGATCACCAAACCAGACCTAATAGAAATATTAAAAGGGGTCCTCTAAGCAAAGAGAGAGTCTAAAAGTAACATAGATCAGAAAGGAACAGAGATAATAAACAATAACACTCACCTTGCAGCCAATGCAATGGCACTCAATTCCTATCTTTCAATAGCTACCCCGAATGTAAATGGGCTAAATTTCCCAATCAAAAGACACAGGGTATCAGATTGGATAAAAAAACCAAGACCCATTGACATGATGTCTGCAAAATACTCATTTGAGACCCAAAGACACCTCCAGATTTAAAGTGAGGGTGTGGAAAAGCATTTAACAGGCATCAAAAGAAAGCTGGGGTGGCAATCCTTATATCAGACAAATCAGATTTTAAACCAAAGACTATGAGAGATGAGGAAGGATACTATATCATACTTAAAGAGTCTAACAAACAAGAAGTTCTAACAATTTTTAAATATTTATGCCACTAACATGGGAGCAGCCAGTTATATAAGCCAATTAATAAAAAAATCAAAGAAACACATCAAAAAATACAAAAATAGGAGGGGACATTAATGCTCTCCTTATTGGAATAGATAGATCATCTAAGCAAAAGATCAACGAGGAAATAAGGACAATAAATGACACACTGGACCAGATGGACTGCACAGGTATATTCAGAACATTCCATCCCAAAGCACTAGAATACATATTCTTCTCTAGTACTTCTGAAACATTCTCCAGAATAGATCACATTTGTGGTCACAAATCAGGTGCAACCAGTACCAAAAGATTTGGATCCTTCCCTGCATATTTTTGGACCACAAGAGGAGAGTTGGAAAGAACTCAAATGCATGGAGACTAAAGAGCATCCTACTAGGGAATGAATAGGTCAACCAGGAAATTAAAGAAGAATTTTAAAAATTCATGTAAACAAATGAAAATGAAAACATAACAGTTCAAAATCTTTGGGAAGTAACAAAGGTAGTCTTTTTTGTTTGTTTGTTTGTTTTGTTTTTAGATTTTATTTATTTATTTGACAGAGAGAGAGATCACAAGTAGGCAGAGAAGCAGACGGGGGGGGGGGGAAGCAGACTCCCTGCTGAGCAGAGAGTCCAACGTGGGGCTTGATCCCAGAACTCCAAGATCATGACCTGAGCCGAAGGCAGAGGTCCAACCCACTGAGCCACCCAGGTGCCCCGCAAAGGCAGCCTTAAGAGGAAAGTATATAGTAATAGAAGTCTTTCTCAAGATATAAGAAAGAACTCAAATACACAACCTAATCCTACACTTAAAGGAGTTGGAGAAAGAACAGTAAATAAAGCTTAAGCCCAACAAGAGAAGATAAATAATAAAGGTCAGAGTAGAAATCAATGAACTAGAAACCAAAAGAACAGTAGAAGAGATCAACAAACCTAGGAGCTGGTTCTTTGAAAGGACTAATAAGATTGATAAACCCCTGGCTAGACGTCAAAAATAAAATAAAATAAATAAAATCATGAATGAAAGGGGAGAGATCACAACCAATATCAAAGAAATACAATTATATTATTAGCAACTATATGCCAGCAAATTAGATAATCTGAAAGAAATGGAAGCATTCCTAGAGACATATAAACTACCAAAACTGAACCAGAAAGAAATAAAAAACCTGAACAGACCCATAACAAGTAAGGAAATTGGAGCAGTCATCAAAAATCTCCCAAAAACAAGAGCCCAGGGCTAGACAGCTCCCTAGGGGAATTCTACCAAACCTGTAAAGAAAAATTAATACCTATTAATTCTTCTGAAACTGTTCCAAAAAATAGAAATGGCAGGAAAACTTCCAAACTCATTTTATGAAGCTAGCATTACCTTGATCCCAAAACCAGACAAAGACCCCATTAAAAAGGTGAATTACAGATCAATACCCCTGATGAACACAGATGTGAAAATTCTCACCAAAATACTAGCCTATAGGATCCAACAGTACATTAAAAGGATTATTCACCACAACCAAGTGGGATTTACTCATGGGCTGCAAGTTTGGTTCAACATCCACAGAACAATTAATGTGATATAATACGTTAATAAAAGAAAGGACAAGACCATATGATACTCTCAATAGATGAGAAAAAGAATTTGACAAAGTACAACATTCTTTCTTGATCAAAATTCTTTACAGTGTAGGGATAAAAGGTACATACCTCAATATCTTAAAAGATATCAATGAAATACCCACAGGGAATATCATTTTCAGTGGGGAAAAATGGAAATCCTTTCTCCTAAGGTCAGGAACATGGCACAGACATCCACTATCACTATCACTACTCAAAATAGCACTGGAAGTCCTAGCCTCAGCAATCCAACAACAAAAAGAAATAAAAAGCACCCAGATCAGCAAAGAAGTCAAATTCTCACTCGTTGCAGATAATATGATACTTTATTTGGAAAAAAACAAAAGGCTCTGCCCCAAAACTGCTAGAACTCATACAGGAATTCACTAAATTGGCAGGATATAAAATCAATGCACAGAAATCAGTTGCATTTCTATATACCAACAATAAGACAGAAGAAAGAAAAACTAAGGGGTTAAACCCATTTATAATTGCACCCCAAACCATAAGATACCTAGGAGTAAACCTAACCAAAGAGGCAACGAATCTGTACTCACAAAATTATTAAGAACTCATGAAAGAAATTGAGGAAGACACAAAGAAATAGAAAAACGTTCAATGCTCATAGATTGGAAGAACAAATATTGTGAAAATGTCTGTGCTACCTACAGCAATCTACAAATTTCATGCAATCTCTATGAAGGTACCATCAACTTTTTTCAAAGAAATGGAACAAATAATCCTAAAATTTGTATGGAACCAGAAAAGACCCTGAATAGCTAGTGGAATGTTGAAAAAGAAAACCAAAGCTGGCGATATCAAAATTCCAGACTTCAAGCTCTCTTACAATGCTGTAATCATCAAGACAGTATGGCATTGGCACAAAAACAGACACAGAGATCAATGCAACAGAATAGAGAGACCAAAAATGGACCCTCAACTCTATGATCAACTAATCTTCAACAAAGCAGGAAAGAATGTCCAATGGAAAAAAGACAGCCTCTTCAACAAATGGTGTTGGAAAATTGGACAGCCACATACATAAAAATGAAACTGGACCATTTCCTTACACCACACACAAAAATAGACTCAAAATGGATGAAGGACCTCAATGTGAGAAAGGAATCCATCAAAATCCTTGAGGAAAACACAGGAAGCAACCTCTTTGACCTCAGCTGCAGCAACTCCTTCCTAGAAACATCACCAAAGGCAAGGGAAGCAAGGGCAAAAATGAACTATTGGGACTTCATCAAGATCAAAAGCTTTTGCACAGCAAAGGAAACATCAACAAAACCAAAAGACAACTGACAGAATGGGAGAAGATATTTGCACATGACATATCAGATAAAGGGTTAGAATCCAAAATCTGTAAAGAACTTAGCAAACTCAACACCCAAAGAACAAATAATCCAATCAAGAAATGGGCAGAAGACATGAACAGACATTTCTGGAAAGAAGACATCCAAATGGAGAACAGACACATGAAAAAGTGCTCCACATCACTTGGCATCAGGGAAATACAAATCAAAACCACAATGAGATATCACCTTACACCAGTCAGAATGGCTAAAATTAGCAAGTCAGGAAATGACAGATATTGGTGAGGACGTGGAGAAAGGGGGACCCTCCTACACTGTTGGTGTGAATGCAAGCTGGTACAGCCACTCTGGAAAACAGTACGGAGATTCCTCAAGAAATTCAAAATAGAGCTACTCAAGGCCCAGCAATTGCACTATTGGGTATTTACCCCAAAGATACAAATGTAGTGACCCAGAGGGGCATGTGCACCTAAATGTTTATAACAGCAATGTCCACAGTAGCCAAACTATGGAACGAGCCTAGATGTCCATCAACAGATAAATGAGTAAAGAAAAAGTAGTATGTATATATACAATGGAATATTATGCAGCCATCAGAAAAATGAAATCTTGTCATTTTTCAACAATGTGGATGGAACTAGAGGGGCTTATGGTAAGCAAAATCAGGCAATCAGAGAAAGACAATTATATAATTCGCTGATATGCAGAATTTGAGTAACAAGGCAGAGGATCATGGGGAAAAAGAGGAAAAAATGAAACAGGATGAATCCAGAGAGGGAAATAGACCATAAGAGACTCTTAATCTCAGGAAACAAACTTATGGTTGCTGGAGTGAAAGGGTGGGAGAGACGGGTGGCTAGGTGATGGACACTGGGGAGGACATGTGCTACGGTGAGCATTGTGAATTGTGTAAGAGTGATGAATCATCGATCTGTACCTCTGAAACAAATAACTTATTATATGTTAATTTAAAAAAATGATCCCAAAGAGCAGATGGAGTGCATACAGCCTAGTAAAATGTACTGTGTAGGTCTGAAGAATTGTATATATAATAGTAGTAAAGCATGGGGAAAGAGACATAAGAAGGTAAGGAATCATTTGAAAGCGTTATAATTTACTGTGAAAAATTACGAATTTAACTCTGTAATACGATATTCCACTAGAGACAGAAGATAGAATAGAATTACAATTGCATTTTTATGTTAATCGGAGCAATCATTCTCACTGCATATTTGAAAATAGACTTAAAGTGTCAGGAGTAGCATCAGAGACAAGATGAATGAATGAAGTTAGGACTAGGGAAGTACCAAAAACTGTGATAAATAGTCATGTTCTGAGTATATTTTGAAGGACCCAGCTGTTTTTTATGGTGTGTGGGGAAGACAAGAGTCAAAAGTGACTATTGGTTTTGACCTGAGAAAATAAAGTGATGGAGCTGCCATTGCTGAGGGGGGATAATACTGGAGATGGGTTGGTTCAGGAGGATATTCAAGAGCTCAGTTATGATAAAGAAAATGTAATAAAAAATATAAATGTGAACCTAAAGTTCAAACAACAGAATGGCTTAAAGGAGGAATCAGCATGTATGCAATATATTAAGACTCAACGCTGATGAGATTATCTAAAGAATTGATGAAGGTAGAAAATGGAGGGGTTCCAAGGATGAGTTTTGGGATACAACAAAATTTCCAAGTCACAGTGAAGAATTGAAATGAGTAAAGGAGACTGGGAAGGAATGGATAATAAACTAAGAGGAGAAATAGGAAATGGAATGGCTTGGTTGGAAAGTGAGAAAAATATGTTAAGGAGGCTTGATGTTCAGATGTATAAAATGCTGAGATGTGTCCCTTTCATTAAAAGGTGTTCTTATCTCTGCAATACAAAATCCAGATTGTGGACATTTGTTTGTTTAGTCATCCATTTATTTTGAATTGCAATGTTTTTTTCTTTCATTTAGAATGACAGTGTAAACTATGTCATCTAAAATTTCTCTGCTATTATCCACCCCAAACCAGAAAACTCTGGTTGTTGAGTGAGACACTCTAAAGAAGGATTTCAGTTGGCTATTGCTACATAATAGCCACAAAAAATCTCAATGGCATTCTCATTTAGGTCATTTATGCCTCTTGTAGGGGGTGGCTGTTCCAATCATGTTCCACTGCAGATGATCATGAAAGGACAATATGATTTATGTGCCTTTCACCCTCCTTGAACTTGTGGATCCAACCAGAGAACCTTCTCTAGTCAATAGCAGAGACACAAGAGAGTTGATCCAACAATCATAATTTTTTAAACCTTTACCTGTGTTACATGTAATAACATCCACTGGCTAAAGCAAGTTACATGGGCATGACCAAGTTCAGAATCAATATGTGGAAAAATGGGAGAAAAGAGAATCCACATTTTTAAAAAATAGTTTAATCAAGGACATGCACACAATAGTAGCCAGGGAAAAGTCTTCTAGATAAACCAATAATTTTAAAAATTCTGTTACAGACAATATTTACAATTCTAAGGAGAGTAAAATATAACAAGAAAAGAGAAAAACAGAATTAGAATAATTTTAGAATGGGATAAATGCATATAATTTAAAAATATTGGTTATAGTTATTTTATTATAAGAAAGTCACTCTGACCACACTTAAAGTTGAGAGGACTCAGTTCTATCCACTTTTTAGGAAAAGGAATGGCAAAGAATTTTAGTGCATAGTTAAAAACCATCACAGTCAATAATAATCACAATAAAAGAATGACACCACTTACCTGCAAAATTATCATATTTTAAATATTACTTTTCTGATGTTAGGAACTGTGTCTCTTTCTTGACCATATCTGCCAATAACTTAAGTCTATTGGGGAAATGACTACTGTAAGGTACATATTGATTTCCTTTTCTGAAGCTCAATTAAAGACAATAGTCCTCTGAATAGCTGCAGGTTGTCTTGGTTATCCACTTCAGTGATTAATTAGAAATTGTCTCAAATTAATATGTTTAGAAAGGAAGCATTTTCAATTTGTTTTTAAGTGATAGAGTGTTTAATCCATACAAACAAATTAAAGTGCAATTTTTTTTTTTTTCAGGTAGAGGCTGAACTATGTACTCTATCTCACATTAATTGTTTACCTGACTGAGATGGGCCTGAAGGATCCAGCAGTCTTAAAAGCTTCTTTTTATTCTCTTGCAAGGTCTCATGAATTCCCTTCTTTTGTCCATCCTCATGTTCTCTCAGGTCCTCTTTTGTTGTGTGTGGTCCTTAATCCTAATCAGTTTCATTTTTCATTTTATTCCGGGACCATTTTCCAGGGCTAGTTTGGCTGCAACTTTTCTGTATGTAAAAGGAAAAAGAAATATGAAAGAAAATCCAAAACATAACTAATACTTACATTTTTAAATCTTAAAATTAATTAGGAAATTCAGAGTTGTAATCAATAGCCACTTAAGTTTCTCTCTAATTAATTATTTGGTAATGTAATCAAGACAGACACAATTACCTTAAGCAATTAAAAAACAACTTTTCCCAGTTACTAAATAGATTGCAATAAAAATAGAAGATAAAATCCATATACTCTGTTGGCAGTTTATTTTTATGCATTTCAATGAAATTTATGTAATTTAAAGTGATGTTAAAAATAAGAGCATTGATTTTATGCAGAAAATGAACCAATTAAGTGTAATACTTACTTTTTCTTGGTATAATTAGTGGGAGTAGTTATTCCATGATTAAAAAGAAAATGCTAAAAAGAAAAAAAAATCAGTTTTTTATTGAGTCTCCAAATTATCTGGGGAATCATATCTCCTATGTTCCTTCCACAGTGGTTTTTGTACCTTGGCATTTGTGTGACAAGCCATTATATTCCTTCAGAACTCTTCTCAAACCTTGGTTCAATCTCTTCACATTATATGAACTGAGCTATGAAACACTTGTTTCTCTCAGACCCTCTTCTAGTCAATGTGCACCTATAACCAGAAAAGGGAATCTGTATTCTCCTTATTACCTGCTACCAAGGTGTCTTTCAAGAAATAACTCCTCCCTAAGTCCTGTAGTCCTCCTAGCTCACCCCCTTCCAGTTCATGCCATGATTTATCCTTCCTCCATGAAGGACATAAGTAAAATAATTCATCATCTCAAAACCATCACTCCTTCAATTTCCTGAACTCCATATTCTCTATCTCTCCCCTATTTCTGCTGCCCAATTCTTAAATAAATTACTCTCAAGCTATAGTTTATATTAAGAACTTGATAAAAATAATTCAGAATGTATATTCAGATATGTCTCTCTTTTTTTAAAGCATGCAAGGTGCTGTTTCATGTGCATAGTACTGCTGTAAAGCACTTAATATCAAAGATCTCATACTTTGAATCCTGTATCTATACCAATAAACTCCCACTCTTCTGTTATCCTTAGTTCTCCCTTCTTTTTGACTTCACCATGACTTTAAGCCTTCTATCCATCCTCTGTTTCCTCTAATTCTTACCCTGTCTCCCACATGCATATTTTGGTTTCATTAACTCCCACGGACCTGTTAGCGGCTCACCTGAACACACCTGGGTCATCACCAAATGATGACTATAGTGGTATATTAGAAACTTTTACTTACCAGAACTTTTCTCTTTTTTTTTTCCTTGCCAAGCTATACTTTTGAGTTATTATCTTGTCTTTTATGGAAAAAAATGACATTTTTCTCATTATGATATTGTAAATTTTCATAATAAAATGTGAAAAATATATAACAGTATTTTGAAAAAATGTTTATCGCAATAACAAATTTTTTAAAGATTCATTTATTTATTAATTTTAGAGAGAGTAAGAGAGGTAGAGCGTGGGAGGGGCAGAGGGATATATAGAGAGAAAGACCTCAAGCTGACTCCCCACTGAGTGCAGAGCCTGACATGGCGCTCCAACCCAGGACCCCAAGATCATGATCTGAGCCAAAAACAAGAGTTGGATGCTTAACTGACTGAGCTACCCAGGTGCCCCAATCTCAGTAATAATTTTATAATAATAATTATAATATATAAAATAATAAATAATAAATAAATAAAATAATAATATAATATAATTAATAATAATTTTATTGCTAATTTTCTTTAAAAGAGGACTCAGAAGGCCTTCACTAGTCACTAGAACTGCTGGTTCCTTGATCTTGGACTTCCCAGCCTCCAGAATCCTGAGAAATAAATGTTTATTATTTAAGCCACCCAGTCTATGTTTTTGATGTTGTTATTGTTAGAGCAGCCCAGGTTAAGACACTTATGGACTGTTGATATGCAATTTTGGTAACATGCATAAGATCTTAAAAATCTATATCCACTTTCACCCAGCAGTTGCATATCTGAGGGTTTATCCTACCAACCAGTGGTAGTTGGAGTCATACAGCTCAGATGACTAGGTTCACTTAGCAATTGTGTTAAATATCTTCATTTGGTCCACTGAAGCTACATAGCAATCTTTTCTTTTTTTTTTTTTTAAAGATTTTTATTTACTTGCCAGAGAGAGAGAGAGTACACACAAGCAGGCAGAGAGGCAGGCAGCAGCAGCGAGAGAAGCAGGCTCCCTGCTGAGCAAGGAGCCCGATGCGGGACTCGATCCCAGGACCCTGGGATCATGACCTGAGCCGAAGGCAGCGGCTTAACCCACTGAGCCACCCTGGTGTCCCCATAGCAATCTTTTCATACATTTTTGTGTATTTTTGGATTCATGGCCTAAGCAATTTTCAAACTTTTTGCTTTCCTCCAACTATAGTCCCAATCACATTTCCTCATTCTTTCAACTTTACCATGAAAATCAAGTCAATCCATGTACCCCCAGCCACACTCTCTAAAAATCTCTTAAACATCTGCCTCTATCTTTGGAAATTTGCTGTTTCTATCCCCTATTGACCATTCTGGGAACTTAAACTAGTAATCTTTATAAATTTGTGTCTTCTCCTTTGCTACACCCCCTCCCAAATTCCTAGAAGAAAACAAGGGAAAATCTTGATGCTTGGACTTTGGCAATGATTTTTTGTTGCAAAGGCAACAAAAGCAAAAATATGCCAATAGAAATGAAAAGGGTCCTCATTTCAATTTTGTGCCTATTTTTAAAAATAGTATATTATATAATAAATATATAGTAGAGTCACCAAATTTTACAACTTACCAAAAGAGACACAAAATGAAAAGAAAATAAGGTCTTTAAACTATTGAAGAATGTAAAATTGCATTAAGAATTTCCTACAATGAAAACTTTAGTTTTATGTCACTTCAACAGCCCATTCAGTCAGGCAAAAAATGATGTCACTCTTATACAAATTCTTTCAGAGAATAAAAAAACACTGAAAGACTTCCCAACTCAATTTATGAAGCCTGGGTAAACTTGATACCAAATGCCATACAATACGTTACCAAAAAAAAAGGAAAATTATGAACCAAATTCACTCTTTAACACCACAGCAAAAATCATAAATGTTGAAGTGTATATAAAAAAGTGTAATGGGGGTGCCTGGGTGGCTCAGTGGGTTAAGGCCTCTGCCTTTGGCTCAGGTCAGGATCCCAGGATCCTGGGATCGAGCCCCGCATCAGGCTTTCTGCTTAGCTGGGAGCCTGCTTCCTCCTCTCTCTCTCTCTCTGCCTGCCTCTCTGCCTACTTGTGATCTCTGTCTGCCAAATAAATAAATAAAATCTTTTTTAAAAAAGTGTAATGTATTTTGTTAAAAATTGTATATTACTGAAATAAAAAGTTGGTTTAATATTAAAAAAAATAAATTACCCATTTGAAGATAAAAGAAAAAAAATAAAAAAAATGTTAATACATATAGGAAAACAATTAATAAAATTAAATATCTATTTAAGGTATTAGTAAATGTCAGTTCTCAAATTAGTAGATTCAATGCAATCCCAACAAAATTTTTAGTGTTTTTTTGTAGGACTGACTTAACAAGAATAACAACAACAAAAAACCCTGAAATTTTCATGGGAACGTAAAGGGCCAAGAACAACCCAGACACTCTTGAAGATCAAGGTTGGAGGATCTGCTATTCTAAAAAGCAAGATGCATTATAAAGCTACAGTAATTAGTCAAGTTTAGAATTGATGCAAAAATAAACAAATGGACCAACAGAACAAAATAAAGGGCCCAGAAACAATTCCATACCTGTGTGGACAATTGGTTTAAAACAAAACTAGTACTTTAAGACAGCAGGAAAATGATTGTAATATTAGCTTCAGGTGTAGGATTTAGTGATTCATTACTTAGAACACCCTGTGCTCCTCACAAGTGTACTCCTTAATCCCCATCGCCTATTTAACCCATCCCCCCCTGCCTATCTTCCCTCTAGCAACCTTCAGTTTATTCTCTGAAGTTGAGTCTGTTTTATGATTTGACTCTTTCTTTTCCCCATGTTCATCTGTTTTGTTTCTTAAATTCCATGTATGAGTGAAATCATCTGGTATTTGTCTTTCTCTGATGACTTATTTTGCTTAGCCTAATACTCTCTAGCTCCAACCACATCATTACAAATGGCAGGATTTCATTCTTTTTTTTTTTTTTTTAAATGGGTCAGTACTATTTCATTGTATATATATATGTGACATCTTCTTTATCCATTCATCCAGTGATGGACATTCAGGCTCTTTCCATCATTTGACTATTGTTGATAATGCTGCTATAAACATAAGGGTACATATACCCCCTTGAATCTGTATTTTTGCATCCTTTAGGTAAATACCTAATAGTGCAATTTCTGGGTCATAGGGTAGTTCTGTTTTTAACTTTTTGAGGAACTTCCATTATGTTTTCCAGAAAGGCTGCACCAATTTGCATTCCTACCAACAGTATAAAAGCGTTCCTCTTTCTCTGAATCCTTGGCAATATTTATTGTTTCCTGTGTTGTTAATTTTAGCCATTCTGACAGGTGCAAGGGGGTATCTCATTTTAGTTTTGATTTGTAATTCCCTGATGATGAGTGATATTGAACATTTTTCTTTTATCTATTGGTCATCTTCTTTGGAAAAATCTTCATTCATGTCTTCTACCCATTTCTTGACTAGATTAATTACTTCTTGTGTGTTGAGTTTGATAAGTTCTTTATAGATTTTGGATATGATGTTAACCCTTTATTAGATATGTCATTTGCAAATAGCTTCTTCTGTTCCATAGGCTGCCTTTTAATTTTGTTTCCTTTGCTATGTAGAAGTTTTTATCTTGATGAAATCCCAATAGTTTATTTTTGCTTTTATTTCCCCTGCCTCAGAAGACATATCTAGTAAAAAGTTGCTATGGCCGATGTCAATAAGCTACTGCGTGTTCTCCTCTAGGATCTTGATGGTTTCCTATCTCACATTTAGATCTTTTATCTATTTTGCATTTAGTTTTGTGTATGGTGTAAGAAAGTGGTCCAGTTTCATTCTTCTGCCAATTGCTAAACAGTTTTTCCAACATCATTTGTTGAGGAGACTTTTTCCATTGGGTAGTCCTTCCTACATTGTTGAAGATTAGTTGACCAAATAATTCTGTGTCCATTTCTGGGTTTTCTATTCTGTTCTAAATGTTGATCTACCTCTCTGTTTTTGGGCCAGTACCATACTTTTGATAATAATAGCTTTGAAATATACCTTCAAGTCCAGAATTGTGATGTCTCCAGCTTTGTTTTTTTCCAAGATTTCTTCGGCTATTTGGGGCCTTTTGTGTTTCCACGTGATTTTGGGATTGTTTATTCTAGCTCTGTGAAAAATGCTTGTGGTATTTTGTTTTAAAGATTTATTTATTTATTTTTAAAGACAGTGAGAGAGATAGCAAAAGCAGGGGGAGGGGCAGAGGGAGATGGAGAAAATCTCAAGCAAACTCCCAGCTGAGCATGGAACTTGAGGCAGGGTTCCTTCTGACAACTTTAAGATCATGACCTGAGTTGAAACCAAGAGTTGGACACTCAACCAACTGAGCCATTTAGGTGCCCCATGCTGGTGGTATTTTGATAGGGATTGGACTAAATGTGTAAATTGCTTAGTATAGGGATTTTAACAATATTTGTTCTTCTAAGCCATGAGCCTGGTATGTTTTCTCTGTTGATAATGTCTCCATAAGTATTTTATAATTTTTGGAGATCTTTTACAGATTGCTTTAAAAATAACCAATACTTGATCTTTACCTCATAAGGTACATAGATCACACATTTGCTTTGCAGAAGTTTGTGTTGTGTGACTTTGCTTTTATGAAAGACCTACATTAATACCTGTTTTCCTAAGTGACAGAAATGCAGAGAGGATTTTTTCTTTTGTGAAAAATGGTGAAAAGCAAAAATAGCATACAGCATTTGTTTTCCAGTGAGCCTTTATACAGACAGTGTGCCCTGAACAGTCCCCACCAAGTTTCTTCCCTGAGAACTACAGCAAGACATTCAACATTAAGCCACAACAGTTTTGATCGGTGTGGTAAGCATCTGTGCTTTATCTTGATTTATTTTGTTTCTCCATCAGCACAGTGTGTCTTAAAGTATCAGAAAAGCCTAAGAGACATTATTTTCTGAGGGTCAGAGAATACTAGAAAAAATTCCATGTAGATTAATGGTAATTTCTTCTTTGATTCATGCTATTTCATCTTGGGAAAGATTTCATGGGAATGCTCTACTTTTGGACAGAAGAGGAAACTTATAGATAAATTCTATGTGCAATGATTCCTAAATGTGAGTTGTAAGATGAAGAAGCTAAAACTTCATCTTTATAACATATATTTCAAGACTAACAAGATGTTTTGAACATGGCTAGTAATAGAATGTGTGGTAATCAATATGCAGTAGGTATATTGTCTCAAAATATTTGCTCATTTTGCCGTGAAAGAGATGATATTTACCAATGGAACTGAAAGTGACTTTTTGATTGGGTCTGGAATGATCATTAGTCAGTCATCTTTTTAGCAATTGTTTCTTCCTCCCTGCCTCTTTTTAGAAAAGAAGTCATTGGGTTATCCACATCTCTTAAAACATTTCTCTTTTCCTGTTTGACAGTCATGTAATATGGATGGGTGTTTGCCCACCTCTACCTCCATGGGTACACATGGAGTAATGTGAGCAAACTGGCATAATCACAAGCCCTGTTGCTAAATCATGGTTTCAGAGATGAGCAACAACCCAAGCATAAGCCAACTACCATGAAATATTTGCTCTGGTCATAGTTATTGTTTTATGTTTGTCCAATAAGAGTGAAACTCAGAACTTATTTGATAATTGTGGGAAGCTACACCATTGCTACATAAGTGTAAATGAGGAAATCTATAACTGTAGTTTGTAATATCTGTTGGAAAACATTCTGCAATGAAGGAAGCCAACCTCAGGAAGAAGCCAGCTAAAAAGATAATTTAGCCAGGAGAATTACTGAGAATTTGGTTACTTTTCTTGTTAAAACAAGAAAAATTAACATCCTGAGTTTTCCAGCTCAGCTCTGTAGATCTCTGCATTTTCCCTCAGCTCTCACTTCTCCCCCACCTTATATCCTCCGCCAATCCTCACTAAAGTGTGTTTCCTTCCATTTAGTTCAATATTTCTTTCCTGGGAAATTCAAACAACAGCTTTCTCTTTTCACAATGAGGATGTCTTTTCCCTTTAGGCCTCATCTTGGCTAAGGTAAAGTTACTGCAGCATCTTTTCTACTCCAGTGGAAGAAAGCCAGAGGAAACTGGCTATTTGCAGAACTGGTTTAGAATTTCAAAGCACAGCATAGAAGACTGGGAAGGTCACTTGTAAAGCTATTTGGGGTTCCTGAGCTCTAGAAGATCTAAATAACTTGCCTAAGATCACATAGTGATGAAAAATAAAGAAAATATCAAAAAAATTAGTGATTTGGGCTTAATAAAAACTCTCAGTTACTTTGGGGATATTCCAAAGTTATCAGACCTTACAGAAATTCAAATAATTCAGGTAAGTCTTTTCACTTGCAATAAGAATAGCAACTAAGAATAATTCTCTATTATATAGATATTTCCATCTTCCATTTTCTCTTAGGTTCCAAGAATAAACCATGCCTTTGGAACTGATGCTACTCACTCTAGACAGGATTTAAAAGAAAACATCTTTCAAAAATAGACTTGTTCATTTTGAGATTTAAAAAGGACTTCATAAAAGTTGATTGCAAGAAAATGTTGAGAAAAATTAGACCTGCTGTAGGTCCCTCCAGAATCATGTTTCTACACCATCCTGCTGAGGACGATCATTTATGGGGAACTTTCCCTTTTATGTGCTAAGTTTAAACATTCAAGGTCTCTGTTTTTTGTATTCATTCTCTTGATTTTTAAAGCAAACTTATGAGGTTGTTAGAAGAATGTTTTTATTGTTTGTTATTTTGTTTAGTTCACAGGCAAGTATGCTAAATTTCCAAAATCACCCATCTAACAAGTGAGAGAACCTAGGTTTTGGATCTTGATATTGCCACTTTAGGATCAGAATTGTTTCACCTATATTGAATTTCCTCCAAATTTAGGCAGACCCATAATTAAATAAAGATACAGAATAAACAAAATAGGTATCCTCAAGACAAATAAAAGTGGTATTTGTGTTATCTATAGTAATGAAGAATGTGATAATCAATTCCCCTATTCTGTTCTATTATGTTGAAGTCTAAGCTACTAGTGTTACCATTCATTCAGACAAGGAAAATTTGAAATTTTTTATTTTATTATTTTATTTTATTTTATTTTATTTTATTTTATTTTTTGTAGGAACTGCTCTGGGACCAATGCAAAAAGAAAAGTAAAGCTTCATTTCATAATGGAAATAATCATAATCAAATTTATTTCTCTTCCTCAAATTCAGTGGAACTCTTATAGTAGGTTGCTTCTCTGAAGAAGGTTTAGCTGGTTTTCCAGGCTAGAAAAGAATGAGCAAAACTTTTTCCAAAACTATTATTGCCTGGATGGTTTTATTTTCTTTCAGAGACCTTTTAGGACAAAATGGTATGAAGGAACTATCCATTGAAATGGATTTTTGGATGTATATAAGCAAAAGCATTCAATGTCCTCTAATATTTCATCCTTGGGAATGGACTACCCAAAGTGATTTCATCAAAATTTATTGGTTATCTTTTATATTTCATGGTTTGTGTTTGTTCTTGAAGGGCTTTAGTTTACGAATATACAAAGGCATATCACATAGATTTCCCATATACTCAAAATATTTATAAATTTGTTGGAAACTCTCTTTTTCTTTATGCTATTTCCTAAAGTATAGCAGAGAGACTATTTCTAAATAAAATAGACATTCAGTAAAAAAGAGCTCTTATTGAGTATCTTCTATGTGCCAGACACCATTCAAGATTATGGAATATAGCAGCAAATAAAACTTTAAAACATTCCACAGTCCTGAAACTTCTATTCTTTTTTTTTTTTTTTAAGATTTTATTTATTTAATTGACAGAGACACAGCAAGAGAGGGAACACAAGCGGATAGAATGGGAGAGGGAGAAGCAGGCTTCCTGCTGAGCTGGGAGCCCGATGTGGGGCTCAGTCCCGGCACTCTGGGATCACGACCAGAGCCAAAGGCAGATGCTTAACTGTCTGAGCCATCCAGACACCCCAAAACTTCTATTCATATCAGAGAAACTTATTTGCCTAAAATATTTGGTGAATAAAGACCAGAAATAAATTTATGCCAAACAGGTGACAAAGGATGATTAATTAATATCCATTCAGAAAACAAACATTAACTGAGCATTAGACTTGAAATCAAATGAGCCAAGTCCATTTTGGTTTGCCCCTTTTCTCCATGTTAAACATTACCTTCTCTAGAAGAATGGTTCTGAAAGCCTTTCCATAGCACTCATTTCCATAATGGCTTCTCTGTTTTCTTTTTTTACAGAGTAAATGGATTTAGAACATTCCTATTATTCTCATCATCTGTTAGAAATCAGTCTCTCTGATTTGGAGAGCATGGGAGAATTGTTTAAATCTTACAAAATTTTGTTTTATACAATCTTTGTGAACCTATGTTTCTGGGGTCCAGATTGGACCATGGCAATGATTGATTCAAACAAAAATCCACAAAGACAGTGATAATAATAAACATGACAAGAAGCAGAACAAGTCTCTAAGATTCCTCAAATATATAATGTATTCCTTTAAGCCACCCAGGATTCTAGTATCTGAACCACCAAAAAAGTAGAAGATGGCCTTTGGTAGTTTTATCAGTGGTCATTTGAATGACTGAAAACATTTGTTGTCGCAAAAGGATTCACACTTAGTTTGCTAGAATAAGCTTTCCTTTAGTATTTGAAACTGGCTTAAATGTAAATGTTACTTTTATATATTAAGTTTTATATCTTCCTGTGGCAAAAAAAACATTTTATCAGAAGTTTTATTAGAGAAATGGTAGATTTCTTGGAACTCTGGTATCTCCTTTTCACTAGGGCTTAAGTTTAAAAACTGGTCTGGAAAATAAACTATTTTGGTGAGACAACTGATAAACATCTTCTGGAAAGCAAATAACATTTCTGATAAAATGTGTAAGTTATTTATGAGGGAAAATAATGGAACAGACTTTATTTCTTGGAAAGTAGTAACCTAGCCATCCAGAGTATAATGACCTTTAATCAGACATTCTTTTAATTCCTATAAATTCTAACAATAATTTTCTAAATATCAACTATATCAATGATTTTTAAAATTCTCTTCCCACAAATATTTCAACTAAGAGTAAATATCCTTTTTTTTTTTAAGATTTTATTTATTTATCTGACAGACACACAGCGAGAGAGTGAATACAAGAAGGGGGAGTAGGAGAGGGAGAAGCAGGCCTCCTGCTGAACGCTGAACAGGGAACCTATGTGGGCTCAATCCCAGTATTCTGGGATCCTAACCTGAGCTGAAGGCAGATGCTTAGTGACTGAGCCACCCAGGCCTTCTATGAGATAAATGTTCTTTTAATGAATGGTCTTGGAGGGGACTGGATACTCACATGCAAAAGAATGAAGCTGGAACCCTACCTTACACCATATGCAAAAATTAATTCAAACTTGATCATAGACATAAATGTAAAAGCTAAATTTATAAAACTCCTAGAAGAAACACTCATAAATCTTTGTGACCTTGGTTAGGATAATAATTTCTTAGATATAACATCAAAAGTATAAGCAACTAAATGGGTAGGCCTCTGTAAAATTGACAGAGACGGAAAACCCTGTAAAGTGGTTGGTTGCAGTTGTGTGGTAGTTAAGGACTATGGCAAAGAGTCTCAGGCAAAGGATGTCATCAAGGAATACTTCAAATGCAAGAAATGAAAAAATAAACTTAGTTCTTGTTCCACCAAAAAAAAAAAAAAAAAAGTATAAGCAACTAAAGAAAAAAAACACAAAAATCCTTTGTGCTTCAGAGGACACCATTGAGAAAGATGGCCCACAAAATGGGAGGAAATGTTTTCAAAACAAATCTCTGATAAAGAACATGTATCAAAAATATATTAAGCATTCATATAACATAACAAAGGTAAATAAGCCAATTAATAAATAGACAAAAGATCTGAGTAGGCATTTCTCCAAAGAAGATGCTAAAGACAAACAAGCACACAAAAAGTTGCTCAACATAGTTAGCCATCAGAGAATCCAAATCAAAACCACAATAGATGCACTAGGATTATAATTTTAAAAATGTGTAATAACAGTATTGATGAGGATATGGAGAAATGGCAATCCTCATTTATCTCTAGTAGGAATAAATAATGGTACAGCTGCTTAAGAAAGGAATATGGCAATTCCTCAAAAAGTTATAAGTCATCGTATGACCCTGTGATTCTACTCCTAAGTGTATATCCAAGAGATGTGAAAACTTATCTGCACACAAAAATGTGTGTGCAAAAATTTTCATATCCATATTATTCACTCTAACCCAAATGTAGAGATATCCAAACCTTTGCCTACTGATAAATGCCTAAACAAAATGTGATATGTCCATGCAATGGGGTTACTGAGCAACAAAAAGGACTAAAATATTAGTACATGTTACAACTTAAATGAACCTTGAGAGCATTATACTAAGTGAAAGAAACCAGTCACAAAAGACCACATATTGTATGATTCTATCTATATGAAATGTCCAGAATAAGCATGCCTATAGAGACATAAAATACTTCAATGGCTGCCTAGAATTGGGTCTGGGGATGTGAGGACAAAGGGAGGGAAACCACTGCTAATGGTCATTGAGTTTCTTTTGAGGGTGATAAAAATATTCTGAAAACAGATAGTGGTGATGGTTGCACAGTTTTGTGGAAATACTAAAAACCACTCAATTGTGCACTATTTATAAGGATGAATTTTGTGGTATGTGACTTATATCTCAATAAAGCTATTAAAAACGAGAACTATTTGAATTGGCTTGTTAGAAGCCATTTACTTTGAAGAAAGATTATATTAAAACTTTCAAATATAATTATAAACAAATTATTTGTATTTTTTAAACACTGGTACTGATATATAAAAAATAAGAGTAGTATTAATATCTTAGTCCAAATGCAGTGAAGATTTATTTGAAGGCAGCTCATTATCTCTCAGAAAAAGCTACCCACAACATCTTTATAAACAAATAATGGAAAAATCTTTTTTCATAATTAGTAAAAATCATACTTAATTTTACTTCTGGCTAATTATTCCTCATGATTTTTTTTCCTCATCTCTCTGAAACCTAGACAGCTAATTAGGAACTAGGCTTTGCTGAAGTGACACCTATTTATTACCAGTAAGTTTTGCTGGATTAAAAAAAAAAAAAGGACAGAGACATTTTTTTAAGTAAATAGAAAGCACTTCTCAAGTCTTGTTCTTTTACCACCCTCAATTTGTATATCTCTAAGATCTCCTATCTTAAAGATAGCAAAATCTGACAAGATGAAGTAATTTACTCTCTTATCTGCAAACTCAGATGTACAGTCCTAACACGTGTTCTTCAATCCCAAGTGGAACTTTGCCCTCACAGTAAATATCTCTTTAGTCCATAATACTATTCTAAGAATTCTTCTCCTGCCCTCGGCAACCAGATGTGTATAGTATGACTCCATCCTTGTGACCAAAGGTGATTGTCATGGGATAGACACGTGACATAAGCTGACCAAATGGGTTCCTTGGAGAATTCCAATAAAGTGTGTTATGTGATATTTCATGATTAACACAGGTTCTATAGAAACACAAAGACTACATTCTTAACCCAGGCACTCAGGGAATGCATAACCAGGCCAAAGAACACTGGAGAACGGAAGAAAAGAAACCTGCAGTGTTAGACACTTACAGGGTCTCCTTTGCTCCAAAATATCTGCTATTCACTGAATCCCTTTACTCTTCTGAAGTTTCTGTATTCCAATACAGTCATGCCTACAGAGTGGTAAGCAGATTGATGCTCCAGAGTTAGGTGCTCTTCCATTTTCACAAAATCTTTTAATCTCCTGATATCTTTGCCTTACTTGGCAGGATCTACCTTCATACACCTAGAGTGAGAGGGAAGGAAGAAAGGACATGAAGAGTTTTGTGGAAGATTTTCATTATTGACATACAAAAAGCCTTAAGAAAAGTGTGGTATGTTTATTTTGAACACATGACAAGAAAAGCTACAGTAGAGCTGCAATAAACATTATTCATGATTTATAGTGCACTGATGCTTGCAAAGTGATATAAAAATTAAATTTTCTTTTTGAAAATGTAATCACAATTAGTGTAAGAATACAAGAAGGAATACAACTCTAGGGGGAAATAACCTTTTGAGAACTGGAACACATTTGAAAACTCAAGTCACTCAAAATACTCTGATTCCAGTAATAAAATATGCTTGTTTAATTACATACCTACTCAGCTATTTTACAAAGTATACTTCTTTGACAATTGAGAGAACCAAAAATTGGACATCGTTAACCTTGGATGCCAGAGGGCATATGTTATTTATGCTTAGTATAAAATAATTGAATCCAAGTCTAGACACTCGGGAACAATTAGAGAGCAAGCTGTTTATTTTCCATTGCCTCTGATACCTTTTGGGAAAGCTATGACTTTTCAACTTAGAGACAAACAAAATCCTCTTCAGATTTTTTTGTCACCTAGTTTCACCTTTTGTCTCACTTTTTCTTTATTATCTGTATGTTTACCTCTGTTCATTAGCTGAAATTCATAATACTTTATCAGACATAATTAGTTTCTCTGAAGTATTTGACACAGCCATTCCTTTACCTGGTTTCCTTAACACCAATCTCTCATAGTTTCAGTGTTGTTTTTTTTCCCCCCTCCAATCTTGGCACACTGTATATTATTTCATTTCAATTTAGTTCAATTCAATTAATTTTTTGAAGAACTATTATATTATGTCTAAGCAAAGTGCTAAGTGTTGAGAATATTATAATTAGTAAATGGGTCTTTCTCATCAAGAAGCTTCCTATAACTGGAAAGATAATATGTCAGTAGGCCTTTGGCTTGGAGAGCTTATAATATAGACTGCTTTACCATAACTGATCAAGTCAAGGAAGATCTTTCAGTGCAGATGGTATATGATCTGAATTCTTAAGGACAAATAAGAGCTAACAATATGTGGCAAATCTGTGCGCCATAATCCATAGTTGACTATCCAGGAACTACAAACCTCAGCCCTTTGGAGACAGATGACATCATGTGATTAAGCTCCTGCCAGTGGAAAATAAACAGAAATTATGCATGGCTCCTTGCAAGAACGATCTATAAAATTTAGAGGTACACTCTTCTACAACTTTCTATCTCCCATGGATTGGCATGATGATTATGACAGCAACTTTAGAAGCCATGTGCCAATGGCAGAGCAACCGTCATCCATGGACTTTGAATGATGTCACAGAGAAGAGTTCTAACCCCTGATCTCCTTGTATGGAAAACCCACCATGGCCTATTGTGTAAATAAGAAAAACTTTTACTGTTTGAGTCACTACATTATACTTTTGGATCTATTTGCTCTAGTAGCTTAGTCTACTCCAACTAATCCACCAGGTTATAGGATTAGGAAGGACATTCCTGTCAAGGAGGTACTTAAAGTAGTTCATCATTGCTTGAACAGAGAATATGAAGGAAAATATGCCATGGATGAGGTGGAATTGAGAAGTGAACCAAAATATGACAGACCTCACTGACCAGAGAAAAGTTATAAATTCAACTTTGAAAAAGTTTTAAATTCAACACATTTAGAAATGTGAAGGTATTGTAGGATTTTAGAAAGTAGAGTGACATGACTTAGATTTGACTGTAGTGTGTTATGCTTGGAGGGCATCAATGTAGGAGGAAGAAGGCAGATAAAGAACTATGGCAAAAAAAAGAGATGGGAATTGATGAAAACCTGAAGTCTTGAAAATATAGGTTCTTGTGTTGGATGCTTGGAGTTTGAATCCCGGCCATACCATGTACTAAATGAATGATATTCTATAAGATGGAAGATATTTTTGAACCTATTTTACAAGATTTGCTCGTGGATTTAAGGTGATAATCTATGTAAAGTGATTACACATAATACTAGACAGATAGTAATCACTGCTACTGCTACTAGCAGGATACTACTACTTTTTTTAAGGCAGCAAACATGGATAGAAGACCATTTAAAAAATATTATTTTTTAAGATTTTATTTATTTATTTGACAGAGAGAGAGAAAGAATGACAAGGGGAGGGTCAGAGGGAGAAGCAGATTCCCTGCTGAGCAGGGAGCCCGATGCGGGACTCAATCCCTGGACTCCAGGATCATGACATGAGCCCAAGGCAGTCGCTTAACCAACTGAACCACCCAGGCGTCCCTAGAAGGCCATATTAAAGAAAGATTTCCCTGGTAGTATTCACAGGGTTTTAGAGCCAACTGGACCTGTAGAGTGAGAGAGAAGGAATCAACAAGTCTTCCCAGAACTCTAACTTAAAGGTCTAAGTGAATGCTGGTGCCATTCTAAAACATTAGGAAAACTTGATAGTTCGTAATATGGGGAAGGGCAAAGTCACATTGCAGAAGAACATTTGAGACAGATATCATTGGTGACATCCTTGGAAAATAGAATCTTCCATATCTGCTTTTCCATACTTACAAGTTCTCGGATTTTGGACTTTATTTTCTTTTATTTGTACTTTTAATCTAATTCTCCCTTCTAACAAGCTATTTGTAGTTTTAACAACCAATTCAGATGAATAACAAAATGGCTTTCCCATTTATTCCTGTGAGCCACTGACTATGAGTTGGCAATTATAAGTCAGCAAGAAAAGTGTAAGGTATTTACTAAATGGTAATATAACCATTGACTCCTCATTTGAAAATTGATAAAATTAGATATAATTATCTTATACTACACACATAAAGTTCACAGAACTCTAAAATTATTAAAATAAAATATAGAAAATTAGCTATCAGTTGTAGGAAGGGAGCAGTTTCCAAAAAAGCACAAGTTATAAAAGTAAGAGTAATGGAGTATCCTATTAAACACAGCAAAATAGAAAATAAATGTGAAACATAAAAATATCTGTGAATTAAAAGACCTGTGATAGAGACACCTGGGTAGCTCTGACTTTTGATTTCAGCTTAGGTCATGATCTCAGGGTCATGAAATTGAGCCCTGCATGGAAATCTGGGTTCAGCTCTGATTCTGCTTGAGTTTCTCTCCCTCTCCTTCTATTCCTCCCACTGCTTCTGCACAATGTGTTCTCACTCTCTAAAATAAATTAAAATAGATAAATAAATAAATAAAATCTTAAAAAAAATAAAAGGCCTGTAATAAACTGGGAGAATTTATTTGTAACAAATTTATTAATTTGATTGCATTCATAATTTATTAAAATTTTTATATACCAATGAAAAAATATGAAAACTTAAAAAAATTTTCCTTGTTAGGTGAAAGATGGGATTTTTTTTCTTAAATTTTCCTAGTTCTGTACATTTCCCAGTTATGTTCTAAAATTATCATTTCATACGTATCTAAATGGGAAAGAAGTCTGACAGAAAGAAATGCTGGAAGAATCCAAGATAAATATAAAATTTTGAAATCTAGTAGTAGAATTGTAAATATGACCACATAGGAGAACAATTTAATAATCTTTACTGAAAATAGAAATACATTATCACTAGGTCCAGAAATTCTGTTATTAGATATATGTAAAAAGAGTTTCTTGTAAATATTTATAAAGATACCCATGATTTGACAAACCAAACCAAAACAAAACAAACAAAACAAAAAAAGGAATGTCCCTTAAAATGCTTAATGAGCAAAACTAGTATTAAAACATAGAAAAATAATACTAAAAGCATAATTAAAGGATACATATACCCACATACATATACCCATATACCCACATACATGGTAGAATGGTGGGATTTATATTCTGGTCCCAGAATTTATAATTTTTATGAACTCCTGTAGTCTATTTAAACTCTTTGTGGCTTAGTTTCTTTATGCATAAAAGCAGTTGTTTTGATGATTAAAGGAGTTAATATATGAAAAACACTTAGAAGAGTCCTTAGTTTATAGTGAATGCTCAGCAAATATTAAAAAAAAAAATCTTTACTTTTTAATCCTACTTCTGCTCCTCTTAAAATACGGACTAAAGAATATCTATCAATTTCTAATAGTGTTCATTTCTAGGGATGGAGAGAAGTAAGACCAAGAATAAAGTACAAATGGACTTAACTTCATCCATTAAAATTAATTTCATTTACTTGAAGATATAAAACAAATAAAAAAGGAAATAGTAAATATTTACCTATATCATGAAATGGGCACAAGTATAGTTATATATTATTCTCTGAACTTACTTTTGAAAAAAAATCCTCAAAATATGATGAGGTATCTGAAGATTTTAAATATTTATTTCATCACTGGCCCTATTTTATGATAGTGGGTAGTTTGAAAATGAAATTTAAGCAACTAACTTGTTACATAGTTTAGAAACAGAGTGTTCATAGTTCCTGTCATCCAGGTGAACAGGGTTAATTTGGAGTCCGTAAATACAGTATTCATAGGTCCTGTTGAAACAAGTATGGGAGTGTCTAGTCAAGCTGGAAAATGGAAAGGGCTTGAAGTTAACATTTTTAGGGAAAAAAAGGTGACATTTGTTCCCCACTGACCTTTAAAGAATTAAAATAGCAGGGAGAGAAAAGTATGTGCTCAGGTCAGCAGGAAAGGTAGAGCCAAGCCAGGTGGGCCTGTCAGTCCTGCCAGAAGCATTTATTTCCTCTACTTACAGAGCTCTCCCTCTGGTGAGGGGCCTTTCTATTCTGGAATTTAGGACATACCCTGATTTTAATGAACTTGCCTTAGTGTCTCTGTAAATGTAATTGTGTTCATCAGACTTGTTCCAGATTTTAGTTTCAAAACAATCATCGACAATGTGCCAATTATAAATAAAGTTTGCAATAATAAAATGGTTTGTTACTATTATGTAGTAAATTGATTAATTTCTCTCCTACTGTGTTATCTCACTTTATATGTTAGGGCAATGCTGAATCATTCTAAGTCCCTTTACGGTTTCCAGCATGGAAAACGAGTATGTGGTGTAAATGTTACCAGTGTTTATCTAATGGAGGTGGGAGGGTGTTGGTGTTTGAGTTTATTTTCATTAAGAATTTCTTACAACATTTATTATAAAACATTTGATCAACTGTAATTGTATAGTGCCTCAGCCCCTCAACCAGAAAGAAAGAACTCTAGCTTGCTAAACAGAATAAAAAATTAATGACAACATCCAGTACTCTTAAAATCCATCTAAATGAGATAAACAGGAATATGTGTGCTCTGGAAAGGCAAGGTAAAAGAAAGAAAGAAATAAGGGAAGAAAGAAAGAAGGAAAGAAGGAAAGAAAGAAAGAAAGAAAGGAAGGAAGGAAGAAAAGATGTATATGGTTAAAGAGGGTGTCCAAACCTACCAAGTCAGTGTTTACAAAGACAGGAGTAGAAATCGCATCATATTTTATGAGTTGATGCTTTCAAGAAAAAAAAAAGCAAGTGGTTTTTAAAAAAAATAAAACTAAAAGGAGCAATTGTAACCATGGGAATTATATAGAGTAGGGCTTTTACAATGATATTAAGCAAAGTTAAATACTAGAGAGAAAATAAATGAGAGACATGAAAATAATATTGGATTTGAAATGTCTAAGAGCTCCTAACTATTTAATTCTCTTTATACTCGTCTTTAAATGACACATATGAAGAAATCTTGGCAAAGGTAACCATGTTAAAATAATAAAGATATATGAAAAATAGGAAGACGCGTTAAGGGAAAATGCACATAAATCCTGAAGCTTATCTAAATAAGATAAAAGCTTTGCAGTGAAAGGATCAACGCACTTTTTAAAAATTGAATGTCTTTCAGTAGTTTAGAGTTATGAGTTATGAATTGAAGTCAGAAAGAAGAATTATTCTAGTAGGAAAAAAAGAAAACCCCAAGAATATAGTGAAATAAATATACTGTGATGGAAAAAAACTTCCAATTTCTGGTATGATCATGTAGCAACCACAATGTTAAAAACAAAAATGAAAACCCTCTCAAAATCCAAACTTTTAAACATTGTATAATTAGTAACATAAAATTGCACAATATTTGAATTTTTAAAATTATTCTGATACGAGAAGCCATGACATTTTATTTTTGTTTTAAGTCTAATGAAGATTACAGCACAGGCTATAAACTTCAGTAAAGGATGTAAGTTCAAAATAAATTAAGTAATGAGAAAAGAATCTAATTATGTTTTAAAATCCCAAATTGCTTAGAATTAACAAATTTGCATGAGACTAGCAAGTCTTATTTGACAAAGTGATAAATAAGAGTGATTCACAATTCTTGAATAAATATCGGTAATGCAGAATTACGGGATAAAGCTCTTTTGCTCTAGATAATGAGGAAGAAGAGCAGCCCAAGCTACCTTATGATAACATTTCTTTCTTCTTTAAGATGATTCCTATTGTGACTTCAACAACTGAGAGCTACTGGTTTCATTAGAGGCTTTGAAAGCAATGAAGTCCTTGAAAGGGGACAGCTACAATAATTGCTAGGGAGAGATGAGGTCAGGAGTGTGGGTACAGAATAGAGGTGTTATTTGATATTGAGAGTGGGAAATGAAGAATGACTGAAAAGACCCTAAGTACTTTTTCTAATGGAAACTGATATGGAAATCAATGTGAGTTATTTGACGAGACTGCAAATCTTTAAAAAAAAAAAAATTTATTTGAGGGAGGAGGGGCAGAGGCAGAGGGAGAGAGAGTCTTAAAGACTCTGAGCTGAGCATGGAACCCCATGCCAGGCTTGATCTCACCATCCTGAGATCAGGACCCTAGTTGGAACCAAGAGCCAGCGATTTAACCAACAGTGCCACCCAGGTACCCAATGAGACTTCAGGTCTATGCAATTCATTTCAGCCCAAATTGTAGAATTGATATCTGCTAGGCACTGGGCTTGCTTTTAAGAGTTTAAAGTCTAGGGGCACCTGGGTGGCTCAGTGGGTTAAAGCCTCTGCCTTTGGCTCAGGTCATGATCCCAGGGTCCTGGGATCGAGCCCCCCATCAGGCTCTCTGCTCTACAGGTAGCCTGCTTCCTCCTCTCTCTGCCTGCCTTTCTGCCTAGTTGTGATTTCTGTCTGTCAAATAAATAAAATATTAAAAAAAAAAAAGAGTTTAAAGTCTAAATTAAGGAGCACAAATTAAATGACCATAGGGACTAGAGTAAGTTAAAAAAAATAAAAGGTAAAATTTGCCAGATGCTAAAATATAAAGAAAAGAGAAGATTATAGCAAGCTTAGGGTAGAGGGATTCCTTCTTAGAGAGAATACTTGCTATTCAGAGAAGCCCATTGTTACCAACAGACAATGCTGGCCTAGCGGTACTAGTATTCTTCTCCCTGGGCCCTCCCTGCTTCTATCCTGCCTGCCTCCTCGCTCCTCTCCCTCTTCCCCTCTCTGTTCTTTTGTTCTGCTTTCCCCTTCTTTTTCTTTTTTTAAAGATTTTTGTTTGTTTGTTTGCTATTTATTTATTTATTTGACAGAGATCACAAGTAGGCAGAGAGGCAGGCAGAGAGGGAGAGGGAGAGGGAAGCAGGCTCCTCACTGAGCAGAAAACCTGATGCCGGGCTCAATCCCAGGACCCCAGGATCATGACCCGAGCTGAAGGCAGAGGCATTAACCCACTGACCCACCCAGGCATCCCTCCCCTTCTTTTTCTTTTCATTCCCTCCCACTCCTTTCACCTTCTCTTAGTTTTTCCTTTTAATTCTTTTTTTTTTTTCACTTTCATTTTTTTCAGTACATGTCAGAAAGCCAGATTTTATGCAAAGCCTCAATTTTTAATGCTGGCGAATGACTCTGAGAAAAGAAACACTGGAAAACTACATGTATATGGGAGTAGATATAGTTCCTGGACTGTCATTTTCAAACCCTGGTCTAAATAATGTAGTTGTTACAGCTTAAATTATGTGATTAGTTCTGGATTGAGGACAATTCAAAACACTGCTAGTGAGTCCCTTGTTCCATGAAGGCAAGCAAGTCTTAATTAAATGGAATGGAGTTAATTTGGGGGCATGAATTTCTCTCTTCATGCTCTGGTGGCAGATTTAGGGAATGGTGCTTATGGTGGGTGCACCTGTTAATAATGTTTTACTCCACTGGCTATTAACAAAAGATCATGGTCTTTTAAAATTACCATTATTTAATTTACTTTGTGGCTCTAAATTTGGAAATTGTCATAGATATATGATTAAGAGAATGAGGAAATTATTCAGAATATCTTCAAAGATTCCCTGACAGTGAGATCAATTGTGCCAAGATTGCCTTTTGCAAAGGACATTGTCTTTTGCAAAGGAAACCCCACTGATAGAAGCACATGGAGATAGTCTGCACAAAATCAAAGACATTAAATTGTAAAGAATAATCCAGCTGGTACCCCAGGGCACGGCCTGGATAAAGCAATAGTAAGTTTTCGTCTTTAATTTAGATATTTCCAAGACAGGGTGAAATTCATTATTAAAATCTTCATTGTGGCCCAGTCTATTTTAAACTACACATTTAACCAAGCTGGTTACTGTAAGTGTTAACATGTAATTCTGCCCATTGTCATGAATGCCCTTGGAAATCTGTATCCTTTGATTCACCTCATATTATGGAAAATAATTAATCATATTCCCCATCATTACATCTCTGCTTCATGTCTACAAGTGCAAAGAGTTTTATAATTTAAAGAAGTAAGTTTGTTCCTCACAGGTCTAATTTTCAAACTCTTCTTTGGTTCCCTCAGTCTAGCACAGAACAGAAGACATCTAGGGATCTAACAAATCTTCTTCATATTGAATTAATTAAACTTAGCTTGTGAGACAGTTAGGCTCCTTGTGAGGCTAAGGATAGATCAGAGATGAAATAGAAATAAAGATACTTTTTGTTAAATTGAGATAAGTCATGTTTACAGAAATTAAATAGTGCCAAGCATATTTAATTTCTCCTTAGAAGTTGAATTTTCATAACTTTTATTTTTAACTACTGCATTTCACTATTTATAATAAATTAAAATATGTTTAATTTTATAGTTTTGGGGAAAAGTTCGCATCCATGGTGATAAAATACCAAAATTTTGTTTAGTTTGAATGGCTCTTCCATTGTAAACTCAACTTCCTTAAGAGGCATTGGATATAGTAAAAAGTATTAGGAAAAAACTAGCTGAAAAATACAGATTCTTATCCTTGTTTTGTCACGCTTTAATGATGTGACCTGGCTATGTCAGTCATCTCTCTGAGAACTAATTTTTTAGCAGCTTAGAAAAATAACATTTACTGTTTCTGAAACGGTTGTTTGAAATAGTTGGGATGTGGATCAAATAAGAATTCACATAAAAGCAGTGTCACTATGCAGATATATAATTGTACTTTTTTCCCCAGAGCCTTATCATAGATATAATTGTGTAATTTTTAATAATATCTGCTAACTTTAGGGGTGCCTGGTCCTGTGGTCCATTAAGCCTCTACCTCTTGGTTTGGGCTGAGGTCATGATCTCAGGGTCATGAGACCGAGCCCTATACTGGCCTCCACACTCAGTACAGAGCCTGCTTGAGATTCTCTCTTCCTCTGCCCCTCCTCCTCTCTTTCTCTCTCTTTCAAAAATAAATAAGTAAATCTCTTAGAAAAATATCCATTAACTTTAGTAATCTCCAAGCACAGATGTACAGTAGTCACAATAGATGAGGTTATGCTGTACACAAACACCCTCCAAATCCCTAGGGCTTGAGCATAAAGAGTTTGTTTTTGCTCATACCACGCAAGCCCTTGGGACCACATTCCGCATCACATTCCCTGAGGCTGCCGAAGCAGGTGCCCCCTGGACTACTCCCAGTATTCTTGGCAAACTGGAACGCTACCGCTCTGGCAAGGGAAAAGCTCGCCAGACAGGTCAGCAATTTAATGCTTCCGTTTCACGGGGCCTGAATTTGTTTGTTAAGACTCCATGAAAAAAGTGTCACAGACTTAAACAACAGAAATTTATTTTCTCACGGTTCACGGGAGATTGAAATGTCAGCAGGGTTGGCTTCCTTCTTCTGAGACTTCTCCTTGGCTGTGTAGAGAGGCGTCTTCTCGCTATCTCTTCACATATTCTTCCCTGGACATGTGTCTTTGTTTTAATCTCTTCTTTTAGGGACATTAGTCATATTGGATTAGGGTCTGCCCTAATGAACTTATTTTAACTTAATTACCCCTTGAAAGTCTCTATCTGCAAATATAGTCGGATTCTGAAGCACTGGGGGTTAGGACTTCAACATAAGAATTTTGAGGAGATAAAATTCAGCCCATAATAGGAGCTCATCCAATGAGAGTGGCTGGGAAGAATAGCATCAATGACTACAACCACTATCTTTTCATTGGTATATTAAATTATATGGCATGTAGTTGTTACTTATTTAAAAAAAAAAGTTTGTAATAAACTGTTACTAATATGTCAGGCATCTTTTTTTCTGAAAATATATGTATAATTGCATATGTAATATGTAAGTATAATTCTATATATAATATACTGTCATCTACTTTAATCAAAAAACATATCCTATAAAGCTTTAAATAAAGGTATGCAATAATTTTTCCCTCTTTGGAGTAAAAATGCTGAAAAGTATCCTCTTTTTTCTCCAGTGGTCTGTTTTTGTCTTCCTATTATAACTGAATTTCTACCTACCTCTTTTCAAGCATAGAACTTAACGTTCTCCATGAATATGATTTCAATAAATCACATGCTATTGATGGCAAGAAATCTATTTCTGAATGAGGCCCAAACACAGAAACCATCAGTAAATCAGTCTTACAAGGCTCATATATCACCTGGCTCATTAGAACCCATGCTTGCTCAACTTATAAATGAAATAGACTTTCTCAGTGGGATTGGTTCCAGATAGAGGGACAGGGAGTAGTTCTGTAGGACAATTTACTGTCTCAGGGTTCTGTCTCAAATATTAATAGAAAGTTACATGGGATAGAGGACATTAAGCACATTTTCTCAGCTATATGGATAACTTTGTTGATACTTTCTACTATCCTTTAAGGAAATTAGAAGATTTTTTTTTTAATATTTCAGTGCAAAAGGATCATTACCTATCTGTGGCTCATTTACAATAATATCATCTTGATTCCAGCCTTCAGAGGATGGAAATGGATATTGACCAGTTGTTTTAGCAGTGGAACAAGAACTTCAATTTAATGCTTGTATAATAACATTATAATGGCAACGGTTACAAGAAGATGTTCATTATTTTACACATAGGATAGATAGCTTGGCTTCCTTATAGCCTTAATAAGTTTGTGTAATTTAATTATTATATACTCCTTAATATAAATGAGCTGCAGTGTGCAGATAACTCAGTTCTTTAAAAATAGAAAAGAATGGCCAATTAAAACAACCCTGTGGTCACTACTTCTATTTGATAATTTTAAAAAAAATATTAGTCCTTTAATATTATTACATACTGATATGCATTTTCAAAGTTGCAAACAAAGGCATCCCAAGAAAGGAAATTTTGTTTCTATGAAAGTGAAAGTAATTTCGACCACAAGATCACATTCTGCATGCTGGTAGAAAAAGTAATCTAGTAAATGTCAAATTTTATAAGTCAGTTTGCAGTTTTGTAAATCATTTCAGGTTTAAACTAAGTCAAATCTGGAATCCCTAGAAGGCACGAGACAGTATCACCCGCTCCATGCCACTCAAAAGGAGCCCTCAGGGGGCTTATAACTTTCATCAGACCTTCTTCCCCTCGTTAGGCCTCCCCTAGATATCTTTCCTCTTATTCAAAATATAGATGCCAGACTTGGGGTTAGTATGAGACTGGTTACCACCCCAGCAGTATATACCACAGACAGGACTGTTCCACACGGCTTGTTGTTTCCTTGACCTTAACACCGGAAGCTAGGCGTTGGGTCTCCATTCCCTCAGAAGCATCTGTTATCTTTTCTTTTCTTTTCTTTTTTTTTTTTTTTTTGCATCGGTTATCTTAAAGGGATTCCTGATTCAATGCTGATTTGGGTTGAGGGTCATTCACATTTCTGCGACTGACTTTACAATTCTCTCCTTCTCCTCAGAAAATATTTAGTCTGAAGGGGGTTAGTTAGAGAAGTCTAGTAAAACCAGTACATCTCTCCTTTTTCTGTCTGTTAATATAACTGGAGGCTTTGGAAGATAAACGTAAAAATGTGATGCCTTTGTTTTCCAGTTGCTTTGTATTGCCCCTTCCTTGGGACAGCCGGTCTCTCTGAGTGAATGGAAGGTAGGGGGAGCATCTCTGGCAACAAAGAGATGACCAGGACAGAAAAGCAAAAGCAACATTGTAATAATGCTTTTCTCCTCAGTCACAGGTTAGAAACTGGGGAGAGGGTATTCCTTTTCTATTTGGCAGCAAGAAATACGATAGGGAGATAATGGGCTTCAGAGTCAGATGCTTGCATCTGAGTACACCACTTTTAAAATTCTTGGTCTTGTTTTTATTTAATTTTTTTATTTGAACCTACCAAAGAATTACAAACATATTTACCCTTAGGTTGAGAAAAAAATTGTTAACAATATGTTTGACATATATATACTGTTGGGGTAAAATATGGTTTCCTGCTATTACGAGCATCAGAACAATGTATTATATAGAGTCACTTCTAATATTTTATCTCCTTAAATCTACTTTGGTTTCTACAATTTTAAAATGCCATTTCTAATGTCCTCATTTTACTATTTTAAATCTATATTTTCTATTATCATGGATCAGAGTTAAGTAGATTTCCTTGAACTCAATTTCTTGTGCATTAACTTTCTTCTCTCATTCTCATTTCACTTTCTGAAAGCTATGCTCTTATGGTTTAGGACAGTTAAGTAGATTTCAAAAGCCCAATTTTCTTTTTATCAACATGATAATATATTGAATTCCTTAGTAATGGTCTTTCATTACACTATTTTGTTTTAATTCTTTCCTCTTCTGCTGGATGTAAAATACTTTACACAGATGCTTTTGCATGGAACTTGAAAAGAGTTTTCCTCTGGTTGAAATGGTATAAAGGAGTGGATGATGGCTAAGCTGAAAAAAGGTGATAGAGGATATGGTGTCCGTTCCATCTCAGTTCACGGTATAACTTTGAACGAATCCCCTCATCCGTGTGGGGTTCAGTGACCTCATCTGTTGAATGATTACATTCAGTTAAATTATCTTCTAGAGTTTCCTTGCAGATCCAAATTGTGTTCCACTTGAATCTGCATCTCGGCTAACAGTATTTACCAGCCCTGTTTTAGGCATTGTGCTAGACATCTCATAGGTGAAACCTCATTTAATTCTCACTCTATGATGTATATGGTATTATCTCTATTTTACAGATTAGGCAACAAGATTTAGAGAAGTTAAGTGACTTGCACAAGGTCGTACAACTGGTAATTAGTAGGGTTTTTGACCTGAAATCAGATCTTTCTGACTCCGAATGTTTTTATTTTTATTTACCATTGCCATAGTCTTCCTAAAGGGAGAAATGAATGTCAGAAGATCAAGTAAAGGGGCACCTAGGTGGCTCGGTGGGTTAAAGCCTCTGCCTTTGGCTCAGGTCATGATCTCGGGGTCCTGGGATCGAGCCCTGCGTCGGGCTCTCTGGTCAGCAGGGAGCCTGCCTCCCCCTCTCTCTGCCTGCTTCTGATCTCTCTCTCTGTCAAATAAATAAATAAAATATTAAAAAAAAAAGAAGATCAAGTAAAGTATCTGAGTCATAAAAATTGGAGAAATAATATTTTCTGAAAATAGTTGCACTTAGCTAAACAAGTTATTTATTTTTTAATTGTTTTCATGTGATATAAATTCATATTAGCGGTATAATTCTAATTTTGAAAGAATTAAAGAATAAAGCTGTATGATAATCTGTCCTAGAAAACCCAGTTTTGTTTACTACTAACAAATTGTACTTAAGAATAAAACCAGCAACAATACTTTTTTTTTAAGTTTATTTATTTATTTGACAGACAGAGATCACAAGTAGGCAGAGAGGCAGGCAGAGAGGAAGGGAAGCAGGCTCCCCGCTGAGCAGAGACCCCGATGTGGGGCTTGATCCCAGGACCCCAGGATCATGACCTGAGCCGAAGGCAGAGGCTTTAACCCACTGAGCCACCCAGGTGCCCTTAGCAATAATACTTTAGTTAATACTAAACTATGTGTTTAAGGGTGAAGCTGGAAGTTGGTACAGAGAAGGGTAAGAAAGTTAAGAAATATAATAGATGGTACAATTCCACAAATTTTAAAATCCAGACAGTGGACTTTATTAAAAATGCTGTGGTTCAAGCAGGTTGAATGTCTATATACAGAAAAATTGTCCTCTTGATATGTTATGTCAATATCTCATTTCTAAAAGAAACAAACTTAGTTTGAATGAACGTGAGCTTCCATTCTTTAAGAAGCTAAATGGAATTCCCTCTTGATAAATCTTGGTGTACAAGAGAAGTGAAAGAAGGGATACATGGAACAAAAGAAACAACAATCACACACACACACACACACACACGCAATGTGGAAGGCATAAATGAATGATAAGTTTATACTAAGAGCTCATAAACTGAATGTGCTTATGTTTGTTATTCACTAATAAATAAACAAAATATCTACATGTTAATAGATTTGCTATCTATTTATTGATGGATAGCTTTGACTTGGCATCTAAGCTCCACTATTTCCAACTTGAGTGCTCTTGTAAAAGTTATTTTATCTCTCTTAGTAATAGTACCTGCCTCTTAAGTAGGTACTTATAGGTGAAGAGAGAATAAAATGAAATAATTTATGTATAACTTTTGATACAGAGTCTTCATAAAATTAACTTAAAATTTTCAGTTGTTGGCATTACTGCATTATAAGCAAAAAACAAGGGGGGGGGAGTGGGGCAATGTTATTTTTTGGAGTAACAAATGATAGAAAAATTGGGAAACTACATTTCTTTTTTAAAGATTTTATTTATTTATTTGACAGACAGAGATCACAAGTAGGCAGAAAGGCAGGCAGAGAGCGAGCGGGGGTGGGTGGGGGGAGCAGGCTCCCTGCTGAGCAGAGAGCCTGATGTAGGTCTCCATCCCAGGACCCTGGAATCATGACCTGAGCTGAAGGCAGAGGCCACCCAGGCACCCCTACATAACATTTCTTTAGGCTCTCTTCTCCCATAAAGGAGGATGATTTCAAAATTAGAAAGGAAAAGGTAAAGGGGACATGAGGAGCTAATAACAGGGTCAATGACCTATTTGAGAGTCACCTTCTCCCTTTGCCATAGTGAGAGTCTCATCATCTGTCATTTGAATTACTTATTGGCAATAACCATCTGGCCTCTAGTCTCTCACTGATTCCAATATTCCATTCATGTTGTCAACACTCACCAAAAAAGAATCTCCACAAATTCTGTAATATCCTTCTCTATTTAAAGTCTTCAGTGCCCTTTATTCCCATAGGATAAATTTGGAATGGCATTTGTGGCTTTTACCAAATTGCACCAAGTTTAAATCTAACAGCATGATTTTTTTTTTTTTTTACTTATAATTTATGCCTTGGTGTGTATTATAATCTTACTCAGAGTACTTTAACCACTCCTCCTTTTGCTGATAAATAATTCATTTTTCCCCTTTAGAATTCAGTTTAGTATTACCTTTTTAAAGTCTTTCTCAAATCTCTACGATTTAGTTAATTTAATCTTACTCTTCTCCCAGGTTCCTTTGAATATGATTTTGTTGTGAAACACTATATTTGTTCAAAAGTCTATCTCCTTCACAGTATTTTGAGTTCCCCAAGGACAAGGGCCATGTCTTGAATTGATTCTTAAAACAGCAAGGTCTACTGTGGTATCTGGACCATTTTATTAATATCTGTTGACTGGATAAACAAATAATAAATAATAAATAAATAAATGTGTTAAATCCCTGGACATTTCTAGAATATTTAAAGCAATATAGAAAGTCTTTATTTCAATAATCAGTGAGCTTCACCAAAAACAAGTATATGAAACTGAACTTGTTTGTTTTATACTCATAATGTATTTTATATTTATTTGTGGTGAAGATCCACCATTGTCTCCAAGACCATTTTCTTTATTCCTTAATAATAGAATACCTAAATTTTTACTGGGCACATGGGCACGCAGAATTTAAAAAAGCACTTTTTAGATTTCTTTTAAGCAAGATATGGCTGTATGACTAACTATTAGATAATAGGATATATGTGGAAGTGTCATGTAACAGCTGCCAGAATCCTTTCCTAAAACAAATTTGCATTGTACATTCCTCTTTACCCTTCCTCCTTTCTGCTGCCTGGAATGTGGGTGTAATAATTGGAACTTGGAACAGCCATCGTGAACAATGATTCGACCTTGGGATTGGAGGCCATGAATGATGAAGAAATAGAAAGAACCTGGGATCTTGAGAATTGTATAGAATAGAGCATCTATACTGGCTTTGGACTACTATCTCAAACTTCTAAATGAAAAATAGATAAGTTTTTATTACACTTGAAGCACTTTTATTCTGGTTCTCTGTTAATATATACTGTGAATTAGCAGATAGAATTCAGGGCATAACCTATAATTCAGAGCTAAGGGTATTTTGAAATATGTACATTTCAGAGATATTAAGAGGATTGCTTATTGCCATAGGACTGGTAAGCAGTGACATATGGAAAGGAATTTGGATTGACATCACATACCTATACAACTTCCCCAAGATTTTGTGCCTTATTTGTGGAGGATACAAAGTCCATCTCAGAAGGTGGTCATAAATGAGATGATGCTTAAATGCTCAATAAATGTCCATTGCTTTCTCCAGTGGAACTATCTTCGCTAAATCTGTAGGAGTAGAAGAATATTCTTGATAGTTTATCAGAATTCCAGGAAAATACTTGGCAAATTATCTTGGGTATGACATACTTATAGATTAGATAGAGAAATGTGCAAGTTTTAAGTGATAGAACAATTCAATAAATGCACAGCTACCCCCAAATGTGTTGTTTAATAGATGATTGTCACCTTGAGGGAGGTATTTTGTGGTCTGTCATAAGATACTCTATTTAGACTTATAAATTTTCATCAGCCACTTGGATGAAGGGAGGTTTGTCAAAGTTACAAGAGATGCAATGTTTTACCAAGTATGTTTTGTAAACAATTCAAGTCAAAATTCTTTGGAATGTTTCTTTAATATTTATATTCATACTGATTTCTAGGAAAATATATTTAAAACATGTGTCCCAAAAATTTCTTGGGAAAGAGGTCTTTAAATACTGAAAATCACTGGTTTAGATGAGTGAAGTCTCATTTTTAGAATATTCTCCTCCATTCTGGAAACTGCATATTAAAAGATACATCATTGTTTCTGGGTCTATCCAGAATGATATCCATTTGGCAAAAGGATTAAAAGGCTATGGCTTGTAAGGATTCAAATGAGAAGTTGAGATTATTTATACAGTAGAAAACTAGACCCACAAAGATCATATTAGCAGTCTTCAGATATTGAAAGTGTTTTTGTCTAGAAGCAGAAGGTAGAACTTAATATCATGGAGCCAATACTACAGTATCACTTGATACTCACTTGCAGGAGTCTTGATTCAGTCAAATCAAACACATACAAATTTGATGCTGTCATTTTCCTGTAATTATTCAGGCAGAAACTGGAAGAACATCTTGCAAGAGGACTTTTCATTTTGGCAGGAATTTATTACATGATATCTAGTGCTTCTCCCTTTTTGAATAATCTTAGTACCTTACTTTCGCTTTTTGTTCCTTCAAATCACTCATTGATAGAAAATTCAAAATTCCTGTGCTAAGAATGTAAAACCACAAGAATACTTTACTTCTAATTACTAGGGTAACTTAGAACTGTTGGACCTGAAGAAACAAGCTGTGACCCTCTCAGTTTACCTGGAAGGTGAAAGTAATCACTCAATCCAAATCCACTTCCAATAAAAACTTTATACGTTAGTTTTTTAACTGATACAAACATTAAATACATATTTTAATTATTGATGGAAAGTATATGAATATGATATATTGCTTTCTAGCATTAAAAATATCTACTGTCCACTGAAAATATACTAGGTGTAGCCTTAAAACTCTCCTAAAATCTCAGTGAAAACACATGTATTTAGATTTGGGGGGAAATATTATGCTAGCATTGGTCTTCACGCTTGTTCATACATACACCCACTGCTAATAGATTTGGTCAGTATTTGCCAAGGAATTGTACAGTGAGAACACTAGTGCTGAAAAGAGATATGATGTGTCCAGTTCCATAAGGGGTGAAATCATTGATTTGTGTAAGCTCCTTCCTGCTGGTGCCCTCAGAATTGACTAAGCTAGCAAGAAATTCAGAATCTATCTTACCATATCTTCATATGATTATGTTTATTGCCCTTTGAACAAGGTTAAAAACTAATTGAGCTCTAAGGTCAAATTTTTATCAACATTATTTTTTAAGTCAATTTAATTCTTAAAGATTAACACTGCAACAGAGCTCCTAAGCTAATAATTTTTTACATGCTTTATGGCATAAGGGAAATATTTTTAGATAATAAATCCCCAAATTATTTAATACCATTTGTTGTAAATTTAATGTATAAAGCATTCAGCAGGTAACTATAAAAATATATTTAAAAAATTATCAATTTATTAACTTCTACTCTGAACAGAGCCTGTGTGTTGTAAGAGTGTCCTAAATACACAGATGCAAAATCCCAGCACTCACATTGCTTATAATATAGCTGAGAAGATAAAACATTAAAGTGAAATAAATTACACATGTCTCCAAAGAGTATAGATCTTTAAGCATGAATTAATGTGTTTAAAATGGGCCGTTAAGAAGTAAGTTATAGTGATAAGTAAGGATATAACTTTGGAATCAGGGTTGGAAACTGTTTCTATTTATATTTCAGGAAGTTAAAATTAAGTAACTAAAATGAGAGGGTTTAAGTATTATCAGCATCACATAAAGATTAGAGCATGAACTTGCAAACAGCCCCCCTTGGAGTCCAAGTGACTTCCTCACCTGGAAGGTTTGCTGTGATATGCTCAGTGTGTTAACATATCTAAGGGAAGATCATATCATTTAGGAGATGTGCTGCTTGTCATGGAGAGACAGAAAGGTAGATCTCAGGAGCAAATGGCCTTTACAAAAGGCCGTGGTCTCTTTCCCATCTTCCTTTTGCTACCTTTCAGCACATCCTCCCTGGGCACCCCCGCCCGCTTCGTCTCACTTTCCTAGCTGATTCCTTTACATCCACATTAGTTTTGTATTACTGTTTCTTATGTATATCTTTGTGTGTTATATGTTACCTCCCTACTAAAGATGATACTGATTTAGCTTTTAACTTTGCCAGGGACATTTGCCTCACCCATTCTCCAATACAGTTCTATTATGATTTTTGTTTGTATCATTACTCAATTGTTATGAACATAAACATATTAACATCTGAGCCATGAAATGTAACAAAAACAGCCGCAGCAACAACAACCACACGAAACTCTTCTTTAGAATTCAATCGGTATTAGATACAAGTTTCATTTCCCTTCTCTTTCGTTCTTATTCTTGGAGTTCAAAAGTTATTTCTTTAGTTTTTAAAGATTTTTATTTATTTATTTGACAGAGAAGAGCACAAGCAGGGGGAGCAAGAGAGAGAGAAACAGGCTCCCCACTGAGCAGGGAGCCTAACATGGGGGTCGACCCAGAGCCCCGGGATCATGATCCGAGCTGAAGGCAGCCACTTAACTGACTGAGCTACCCAGGTGCCCCTCAAAAGTTATTTCATACTCTCTCTTTTAAAATCATCCAACCATTTTTAATCTTTCTTTCTTTCTTTTAAACAGGTGACTTTTTTTTTTTTTTTTAAATTTGACAGACAGAGATCACAAGTAGGCAGAGAGGCAGGCAGAGAGAGAGGGAGAAGTAGGCTCCCTGCTGAGCAGAAAGCCTGATGCGGGGCTCAATCCCAGGATCCCGGGATCATGACCTGAGCTGAAGGCAGAGGCTTTAACCCACTGAGCCACCCAGGCGCCCCACATTTTAATCTTTCTAATATAATTGGCCTTCCAAGCATGTCTCCTTTTAGTACATTAAACACGCACACACACACACACATCAAAGATACTACTAATTTCATCTTTTTCTTGATTATTACTCCTGGAGTCTCTCCTCCATCTGTTTCAATCTGGCTGTTGTCTGGGTCCAGTGGGCAACAGCATACTAGCAGTTCCCACCATCCTGTCGATTTCCTTCACGTCTCTCCTGCTAACACCTTTCTTATGTTGGAGTCCCACACTTTCCTTTTCCTTCATTTAATTCCTCATTTTGCTGGAGCATATCCTCAAGTCAATTTCTGGCAAGTGATTTAAGAAATGATTTTTGACACACTGGTTGAAAATATCTTTATTCTATTCTCAAACTTCAGAGTTCAGTACCTAGAATTTCATGAGGGAGTTAATTTTTCCCCCAAATCTAATGATGATGTTCCGTACGTGGGCTTCTAACTCATTATTGACATTGAGCAGTCTGAAATCAACAATCTGATTTCTGAACCTTAGTTTCTTTTTATTTTTCTTTCCTATCTTCATTATACTAGGCAGCAAAAATATCTTTACATCTGGAAGCTTGGTTCCTTTGGGTCTGTAACCTTTTTCCATATTATTTACTTAATAGTTTCTTTACTCTATTTTTCCTATTTTAAAATTGCTATTAATATAGACGTCCTTCTAATCTTTTTTTTTTCCTATTTTGTCTTTTATTCTATTTTTTAGGAGGTATCTTCAAATTCATGTTGTTATCTGTTGTGGGGGGTGCAGAAGGAGCAGGGAGGCCAACTCAGGGCTAGATCCCAGGACTGTGGGATCATGACCTGAGCTAAAGGTAGATGCTTAACTGACTCGGCCACCCAGGTGCCCCTACAGTTATATTTTTAATTTCTTAAATCACTTCTGTTCTCTGCATGTTTGTCTGTTAGCTCCTCATATTCATCTGTGCTTATTTCAGAGTGGCAATATCTTCTCTTTTATCCCTTTGGATATTAAGTAAAACACTTTGAAGGCTTTTTATCCTCTCCTCTCCCTGGCTCCTCTGACTTCCTTTTTGCTGATTATTTTAGTCTCTTGTCTTTCACATCAAAGGATTTTCTGAAATGTCTATTGATCCTTGATTAGATATTTCTGTTTAAGACACATACACTAAATCGTCAGAATCTTTGTACATACTTTAGGGGAAATGAGACTTGTTACCAGCTGGGATTCATAGATCCACATAACTCAGGGTTTGTTCTGTTGGGTACATTTTCCTTGATAGTGAAGTCATCTCGTCTGTCACTTGGGAAATATACATTTGACTGCGAGCATTTTTTAAACTGACTAAGGAAAAAGGAGTATACATGTTTGATTTTCAATATGGTAATTTCTGGTCTCTCTTGTGCCTGGTTCCCTCCAAAGTCGGGTCCTTCTAGATTAATATCTCCAGAAGGAAATCCTGGAATCCAAGAACTACTTATATAGATTTTCCACTACTCCTCTTATTTTTTTCCTTACTGCTACTCCTACTTTTAGAGTTAAAAATTTCAATTTCTTAATCTTTCTGGATTTCTAAAAATTAGTTTTTTTTCTGCATTGGATAATTAAGTTTCAGCTTATTCAGGGCTCCACATTATTTATCATTTGCCCATCGCTTTATTTTTCTCATTTTGCCTTTATGGGCTTACTCTTTTCTTTTTTTTTTTTTTAAGATTTTATTTATTTATTTGACAGACAGAGATCATAAGTAGGCAAGAGAAGCAGGCAGAGAGAGAGGAAGGGAAGCAGGCTCCCCGCTGAGCAGAGAGCCCAACTCGTGCTCGATCCCAGGACCCTGAGATGATGACCTGAACCGAAGGCAGAGACTTTAAGCCACTGAGCCACCCACGCGCCCCTGGGCTTACTCTTCTTTGTAATTTCATAGGATTTTGGGATGGAGAATATGTAAATCAAAGTTTAAAAATCATGTAACACGAGGAGGTTCTAAATAAATTTATTTTAGGAATGACAAAATGAACTCCACCTCCTCCCAAGATACGGTCTTAAGGAAAAAAAAATATGAATTGTTGCAAGTTCTCAGATTATAAAGCAAAGGTCATTGACATTGACAGTGGCTGGTCTTGTAATGGTATAAACCAATATTTGGGCAGAGTCAAATGGTAGTTCGTGAAGTCATTCTACAACTGTCAATGTTTAAAAAGCTGGTTAAATTTAGGAGACTATAATAATGATTTTCCTGAGCACCCTCTATGTAAGAAAGAAATATATTCAGGTGGAAAATAAGGGCTCTTGGATTAGAGTTCCCACAAATGTCTTTCCTTCAGGCAGAAAAAGCATTGCCTGAGAACAAGAGCATGGAAGCTTCAGAAGTTATCATCACTGGAAACTAACTTTCTGTATTTGTAGATCCTTCTTATGAGCTTTCTACTCAAGCCTACACTTAAGAAACAGATGTACTCTTGGTGTGCTGACAAATCAGGTTTGGAATATGCAAGGTTTAAGGACGGACTCTGGGCCAACACAATTTCACAGGATAAATGTGGTGCTGAGTTGGAGAACAAATTTCAGAAAATAACTTTTAAAAAAAGGCAAGTTGGGCAGCACTATTTCAAACATAGAAATGGTCCAGTGAGGAAACAGAAGACATTAAAATGGAAACACCAATGACTGAAGTTAACACCTATTTTCACTACGGCTCCTAGAGGCCAGGTATATCAATCTGGAACCATTTAGCAGAACAGAGAGTGCATATGAAGGAGTCCAATAAAAGTCTCCCTACTGTACATATAGGGAACTTACTATGAAAACTTTTAGGAAGAACCTGTAAATCAGACAAGGTATCAGTGAACCAACCAGAGATTTGTCAGCACCATCCTTAGGTTGGGGGTACATAGGGAAGGAGTGACTGTTGGACTGTAAGAGTTGGGGCTGCTGGACGGGAACTGAAATAACAGAGGAGATAAATCTATTATCTGTAGACTCCACCAGAGGTAGAGAAAAAGAGAGGGACAGATACTGGCTTTTCTCATGCCCTCCCATATCCCACCAATGCATTCCATTCACTAACCTTAACTAGAAGCCAAATATCAGGGAATCCTAAAAAATATAATTTTCAGGACTAAGGCAGGGAATGCAATTAAGAGCAAATGAGTTAAAACCTGCTCTCGGGCTGTAGATACCCTCTCCACAAGTATTGTGCTTATGAATCCAGCAAATAAACCCTGGATTGGCAAGGGATAGCCACACTAATTTTCTGAGTGGGTCTTTTTGAGTAACCTTCTCTGTAATGGAATCCTTAGTAAATATTTATGTGAGACACATTTATTCTTATAGTTTGGGCTAATTCTTGAGCTGTATATCTTTTTACAGCTTCTTCAAAGTTTCTGAACTGGCCTTGCCCTTCCCAAGTTCCAAAAAATCCATTTAACCTGTTAACCATTGACCAAAAAAATCTGTTTATATCTCTGCTTCGGGATATCTCTCTATCATGTTAAAGAGACAGTAAAATATAGTACTGGAAATGCATCCTAATGGAGAAATAGCACCATTTTTCTCCTCTTTCTTTCTTTTTCTTTTTTTTTTTTAAGATTTTATTTATTTATTTGACAGACAGAGATCACAAGGAGGCAGAAAGGCAGGCAGAGAGAGAGGAAGGGAAACAGGCTCCCTGCTGAGCAGAGAGCCAGATGTGGGGCTTGATCCCAGGACCCTGAGACCATGACCTGAGCCGAAGGCAGAGGCTTTAACCCACTGAGCCACCCAAGTGCCCCCTTTTCTCCTCTTTCTACTCTACTAATTTGCTACAGTTCCACATCTGGAATAGCAGCTGCAATCAGAGACCCTACTTACTCAAGTTTACAATAATTTAGTCATTCTTACAGACTCATCAGTCTTTGAAAGTGACCAAGTCCGAGAGTTAAGTGGGCTGTGCTGTAAACCATTACTCTTGCATTTTTAATCTTCAGTGACTTATCATTTTTGCATTTTTTAGTGATTCAGTATTGCTTTTTATATATAATTTTCTTAGACAGGATGAACTATAGTAAATTGGCTCTCCCTTCTATAATAACTCTTCCTAAAGTTTCTGTCAGCTACTTACAGTATTTCCAGAACTTATATACTCTGGAACTAGAGGAGTCAAACAAAAATGTCCTATTGAGTATACAGTGACGTGGCCATAGGTCAAAATTGCATTTTGTATTTGATCCCCAACAACACCTTTGTCTATTTTCCCAAGAACTACTATCATTTCAGTCAGTGCCCAAGTGTAAATTTGGCAGGATCTTTTGGCAAGGCCAGGAGATATATTCTTAGAATTTATTTGTGATTTCATTATGGTATCCTTCCTCATAAATACCTGACATGCTCTTCATTCAAGGATATCAGGTCTGTTGCAGGATTTAGGTCTGGAAATTCAATAGAAATTTATGATTCTCTACTGAAATGACACTCCAGACTTCTGCCCACATCATTTGGATTTTTTTCAGTTGTATTAATCAAGTATGGTCTTATTGCACATTCTGTATTAATGCTACAGTCAAGAAACTTTCTATAAAGATCTCTAGGGGTTAAATGATGTTGATCATCATGATGTTCTGCTGCCTGAAGTGGTTAGCACTGCAAATCTGGCTCTGGTATTTATAGCACTCCTTTAAGTCACCCACTCAGTAACTTTCTGCCCCATGGAAATCAGGGAATCTATTTCATCTGCAGCCTGGAAGCATCCCTAACCAACATCTTAGCCCAACAAAATTACAGATTCACTTAAATGCTTTTCAAGTTACTGGAACTCCTAGCAACAGTGCCTTTCTTAAGACCTCAATACAAGACATGCCTTCTGAGAAATAGTGAAGAAATATGTGGGTGGGCCTTAATGACAAATCCACTCTAACAGTCCTCCTTCAGGAGTATTTGGGTTTCTTCTTTACATCACACACACAAGTCATTTTTCTGATATCCCAACTCTGTTTAGCAAAAGCACAGCCTTAGTAAGAACTTCATTACCCAGTTGAGAAAGCCATTATACCACTTTCAAATGCTAAGGTTGACACATTGATCCTGAGATCTGTAGGAAGTGCATCCATATTAAAGTTAATAGCCTCACCTAACATTACCTTCTCTACTATCTCTAATGTCCTTAAATTAATCCCTCTTCTAGTTACCCAAATGTTTGCCAATATAAATTAGAAAAGTTTAAGCATTTACGGCATGTACTTCATAGCCTCCCTGGGCTGATTTTCAACTGCTTCCTTATAAGTCAGGAGTGGGCTGTGACATGACTGGTTTTGGAGCTGGAGATAATAGGGAAGGCAAAGATGGGGCACAGAGAGAACTGGTTCCTTTTTGTATGGTAACAGTGCCCTGCACGCAGAACTACACTTAGAGAAAATCAGAGACAGGGTCGTTAAGGCTCATTGGGCTTGTAGGTACAGGGTGTGCTGATTCCTCCAAATTTCCCTATACATATATATTCCAGTCCTGCTTTCTTCTTTCCCTATCAGTGTCATAGTTCTCACATAATAGTCTTGAAAGCATTGTGAATTCACTTGATGTCAGAATTTGTCAATCTGTAGGATAAAGTAGTGTACTTTTAAATTTTGAGATATCTCTGTCCTTTGAATTTGAAAGCTTGCCAATCTTTTTAATATATCTCAAAGCTTCCACTGGTACCTTGACCCAAAATTATAGGTATTTTGCAGATTTTGTTTTGTGGTTCACTTTTCTTATGGTATTCATTGCTGTAAAGGCAACTACCTCTTTCCATAGACCTTGACTCTTTAATGGAATGTATGTTCTGAAAGAAGCAATGTAGTCCCTAAAGACTCCCATTCATTTCAAAGAGGTCATTTAATTAACTGTTTTGTCACCATTCACCAGGGAGTTCCAGGTTACCATTCCTCACTAGTGGATTTTCACTGTCTTAGGGTCAAATTAAGTATGATCACTGTAGCCTGTTGAACAGTGTCCCCTAGAAATTCACATCCATCTGAAACCTCAGACTATGACTTTATTTTGGAAATAGGTCTTTTGCAGATATAATTAAGGTAAGGATAGAGATTAGATCATACTGGATTATGGTAAGCCCTAAATTCAAGGCAAGTGTTCTTATAAGAGAGAGAAAGGGATATAGAGAGATACAGAAACCATATATAGATGGAGGCAGGGATGCAACTCTTTTGCCCAAGCCAAGAAATACCAGGAGCCACCAGAAACTAGGAGAGAGAAATATTTTCCCATTGAGCTTTTGGAGGGAGTAAAACTCTGCCAACAGCTTTAATTTTAGCCTTCCAGGCTGTAGCACTGTGAAAAAATTAATATCTGTCATTTTAAGCCACCAAGTTTGTGGTAATTCGTTATAGCATCCCTTGGAAACTAATACAAGCACAAGTTACATTTCTTTTCATTTATCAGAGTTCCATGTACCATTCTTATTTTATTTATTTGTTTACTAACCAGGATTCTTAGTTTCAACCAGAAAAAAAAAAAAAAATTACTCTTTTCTGACTAAAAACAACCCATGCAGTTTATCGAGGATCCCCATGAAGTTTTGGGGATGAAGCTTGGAAAATGGTAGGTTAATGAATAGAAGTCTAGGTAGTCAGAAACAGCCTGGATGGGGGACCCAGGTCCCGTCTGATGAGCCCAGCACTTCCACAACCATGGAACACCATACTGAAGAGCTACTCCTCTTCAACTGCTCTAGACCCAGCGTAACACCGTTGACCCTGCTGCCACTGCTCTTTCACCCCTGAACGTTGTGGATGCTTCTGACATTGCCACAATGAAGTCTTTTCTCTCCCTACTGCTTGGAATCATTAGATGCAAATTTAGAATCCAAAGAGGTCCTATGATATCGGTCTAGCCTGAGTTAGTTTTTCATGACTTAGTTTGCAGGAAGACAAGAAGAGAGCCTGGACATGCAAACATCAGTCCTTAGAAATTGATGAGGACTCTGCCTCCCACCCGATCTCATAAATGTTGGGAGGTAGAGTGGAATTTCACAGTCACAGGAAGGAGATCAAAAGTGAGGAAACAAAATCAAAATGAAACAAGACCAAAACAGCAAAAAGTCTTCACAAATATGTGTTGCACATGTTTAAGGCCAGTTCTATTGACTCCATAGAGAGAAGAAACCCCTTCCAGACTCTGTCAAAACCCCTTCCAAAACTCTGTCATATAGTCCTAATGAGAAGTTGCATTAGGTTCTGTTGCCAAAATGCTGTCTTTCTGGTAGGAAAAAGAATGGTAAATACACAGTTGTTTCTTGTATCTCTTTAATTACAAGTTTCTAAAACACTTGGAATAATAGTATATTTACTTTTCTTGTTTAACCTCAAGAGATCTTTGTCCATATTTTATCATTATGGTATCTTTGTTAGTGCCATATTCAGAATTAAATTCAGGTGGCTAACTAATAACATTTGAAATGAATGAAAATGGCATTTTTATTCCCGTATATGTAAAAATATCAGGGACAATATTAATGAAACTCAAAGCTTTGATACTATTGTTGAAGGAAATTAAATAAATAAAAAAAGCCACTTTAAATGTCAATTGATAGTATTATTTCAAAAAAATGTATTTCATATTGATCAAGAAAGAAATGCTAAAAATGAGTTCAATAGATCACTTGAAATGAAGGAAAATTTACTGATGATCGTAATATCTTATTGTCTAGGAAAATCAGGTTTCTTGTTGTCACTGGAAGTTCCCCAAAGAAACTTATTAACCAATTCAAAATAAAAATCAATTTTCATGGTTTATGCTGTCACCACTATTGATGTTTGAATACATATGACCGAATGGCTTGTCTTTCTGTTGTCGAATAATGTGTGAGAATAAGTCACCGGTGTAGCATACATAACATTTATCAAAGATTTAGGAATTGGAAAAAAAAATGTCATGTCACATTACTTTATTCCATAACTTTGAACTTGAATGAACTTCTGGTAAACTTTAGAGAGGAATGGGAATCTGAAAAGGTTCAGCAAACATTTTCACTCTATGAGTTCATCCAATCTAAAATTAAAAGTATTCTCTTATATTACCTTTATCTGAAAATAGTAACACTTGCTTTAAACAGGTATTTGTGGTTAGGTGTTGCAGATTGCTTTGCACTTCCTCTGTTCTATCAATCTTCTAGTATATTTTTCTAATGTAGATATTTGAAAACTAAAAATTACATTTTTGATACTTCTTTGTCCCTAAGGTTCTGGATGCTAATTGAGTCCCACTAAAAAGATCCACCCATATGAGATTTGGAAAGCCCAAGTGGGATTGAGACCATCTTTCTGGTGTTTGACAGATTTCTGCAGGCAGTCAAGGTCATGGAGATAGGACATTTTTCTGTAGCAGTCAGCATTCCAGTTTTTTTCTCCAGCTTCCTGGTTATTAAAAACAAAACAAAACAAAACAAACAAAAAAACTGCTTCCATGTTCCAGGACCCAGGCTCTAGTTTTGTGAATTGGGAGACATTTGTGGTAGTGATGGCTTCCTGACTCTGGATTCTTGATGTCTGTAATGCAATCATGGCACTGTGATCTTCATCTCAACAGTTTCCATGGTGGCTTCAGTGGTAGGAGTTCCCTTGGCAGGCAATTTGTCAGGGTTTGGGAGTCAGTCTTTGTAATATCATTCTAAATTGTATTCTTCCAACCCTTGCGATAATTTGTGGGCACCTACATATTTCCCTATAGAAAATCTCTTTCTAAATTCATGCATAGAGTACTTTAGCATTTTTCATTTCCTGAGTAGAATGGTGACTAATAAAACATTTAAAAATAATCCACACCAGACAATTTTATCCATCTCCTAAACATGAATTATGGCATCCAACAAAGTGTAGGCAGCTCAATTTGAAGATGGACACATCTTTGAGAGGTAGCCAGTCAGATCTTCTCTTCTAGAAAAAGTTCATCTTTGGCTGAACCACAACCAGCTTAAAGATGCAAGACATGGGAAGGACTTACAGAACGGAACAAACTGCAAGTCTCATTCAGGTAATTAGTTGGGGGAATTGTCATCCTCTCTGTGACCTGCAACCCCTACCTCACAAAGCTAATCATTCACTATGCATTCAGATCCCTGCTGCTATCACAACTTCACTTGAAACCTGGACAATAAGGAATCTAATATGTAATGGTAAGATTTTTTAAATCTCCCAAAAGAGATGAAAAAAATATATTTACAATCTGGTTTTCTTTTTTTTTTTAATATTCTTTTTTTTTAAGATTTTATTTATTTATTTGACAGACAGAGATCACAAGTAGGCAGAGAGGCAGGCAAAGAGGGGGTGGGGGGAAGCAGGTTCCATGATGAGCAGAGAGCCTGATGCGGGGCTCGATCCCAGGACCCTGGGATCATGACCTGAGCTGAAGGCAGAGGCTTAACCCACTGAGCCACCCAAGTGCCCCTACAATCTGGTTTTCTAGTTAGACTTCATTATATCTATCATGAAATGTGCCCTTTACTTTCTTTTGCTTCATTGAAAATAACGGGATATCTACTTCTCAGAGACGCCTAGAACTTACTTAGTGATAACGAAAAACATTGCCCTAGTTTTCCTGGAGACTTGTTTTCTGTTCATTTGTGTTAATTTTTATGGAGCTGATAATTAGTGAATTACTTAACCAAAATATCTTCCTCGTAATCAGGAGTTCATATTTTACAATTATTACTAAGTTCTTCCACAATAAATGGTGGCAAAAAAGCATTTGAAGCCATAAAAAATGTGCCATTTAATGAAATTAAAACTCTGGCTTGCCAGAGTGTTATACACGATGACATGTTGCTTGAAGGAAGTCCATTTTGCTTGGAATAAATGAACACTGGTGGAAAATAAATCTCTGTTTTAGATTTCAAATGCCGTTGTTTACAATATTGCACCTAAGGGTGAAAAACAAATGAGGTAAATGAATTTGTATATACATTCCATGATTTTCCAGCAGTGTTATAATTAAGACTATAAAACATTGCCTTTAGCAAATAGCTATTGTGGGAATTCTTTCCCACAGCCTTATGCATGGCAGCACACTTTGTTTGCCTTGATTTCTTCTGACAATGATTAGGACTGTCTGCAGAAGGAAGGCAAAATATAATTCTTATATAGAATTGTTTGCAAGAAAGACAAATGCTAACAGGATTAGCTTACCCTGATTAACTTCTGAAAAATAGAGACAATTCTAGAGTCAAAATCAATTCCCTTCATAGAGCAGAGAAAAACAATTCCTGTGTTTTGAATGGAACCACTGAGGCCCTGATGGTCCCTGGTCAGAGGCTCAGAATATCACAAATCATACATAGAATTGCACAAATTCTAAGATAGGTGGGGGGACATCTCTGCATTGTCAGTGTCATTGTCAACCTATTGTACCTTATCCCTGATGTGACTGAATTTAACTCACTTTTAGCTAAAAGGCAGACTGCATAATTAATCCAACATTAATACCTCACAGCCAAGCCTTGATGTGATAGTGGGAGCCAGATTCCCAAAGCTCCTGGTTGTATTCCCTACAGGCTCTGTGTTTCCTCCTACACAGAACACTGCTCCTTCTCAGTTTCTTCCACTGGCTCTTCTCCTTCTTTTTGACATTTAACTCTCAGCATTTCCCATCACTCATTCCTTATGCTTCTTCTCCTTTCCATGCACACTCATACTTTGGGTAATTTTATGCAGGCTATGGGCATAAATACCATCCCTATCCTTACAATTCCCAAATTGATATCACCAACCTCAGACTTTCCTTTGGTTCTAGACTCTCCTGTTTGATTGGCATATAAATTTTAACATGTTTGAAAAAGGACTTCTGATCTGTATCTCCAGACTCACTACCTTCCCGAGTCTTCGCCGTTACTTTTCACTCAGGACAAAAGCCTAACGTCATGTTTGTTTTCGTTTTTCTTTCACAACCCAAATCCAGTGCATCAACATGCCCTGCTAAGATATGTCAAAATATATCCAGAATCGAATCACTTTCTCACTGCCTCCACTGCTATTCTGTTCAAGTTGTCTTCATATAGACAGTGACAACTGCAGCATCTCCCCGCTGGTCTCATTCCTTCCATCCTTTCCTCTCACCCTTCTCACCAACTTCACCCTCAAGACTGTTCTCCAATATAGTTTAAAAATATTTATCAGAGCACATTAAACTCAAAGTCCTTCAATGATTTCCATAGCATTTAGAATAATCAAAATTCTTCCTCATGCCATAAAAGAACTCCTTGAATCTGAATCAAGACTATCTCAGTGACCTGATCTCCTCCGAGTTCTTCTGGCCCACTTGACTGAATGCTTGGCTGTTTCTTGAGCTCTACGCTTGCTTTGGAGACTTTATATTTGCTATTCTCCGGTGCCATCTCCTCTAAGAGAACATGCTTGATTCTCTAGGCTAAATAGCATAAGAAACTGACATACTCTGTTTCTTATTCGACTTTCTTTGTCTTCATATCTCTTAGAAACTCCTCCTTGAGAGGAGTTTTTAATTTTTTTTTTTGCTTTATATTTTCTTTCTTTCTTTCTTTTTTTTTTTTTTGAATTTGCTTACTTGTCTCTTTCCCTCAGCAGAACATTGAGTTCTATTGTACCAAAAGTACCTATTCTTTTTCTTATTTGCCACTGCATCTTTGTGCCTAGATCACAGCTTGGCAAATAGTAGGTGCTCAAATATTATTCATTAAACAAATAAAATTTCCTTTTTCCCCCTTCTCTAAGTCAGCCTCCTCTTGAGTATAGCAATATCAGCATGCAAATTAATCCCTCCTTGAAGAAAAAGATTAATCCTTACTTGCTTATTCTGAGCCCCTGGTACTCACTCCTAAGTCTCACAGAGACATATTATCTGAGCTTGATTCTCCTTTTGGTTGTCTTCACTTTACCAGATAGTTAACATTAAAGAATGATTATAACTTCTAGAAAGAAATTATTTTTAGTCTGAGATTATAGATTCCATTCGAATTACATATTGGTGCCAGGAGTTAAGAAACAGAATAATTTTAACAAAATAAAGCTTTCACAAACAAAAACAAAGCTTTAGTTAAAATAATTTTATTTAAAAATGATTCTCATTTATTACTCTAGTTTTTCTTCACTCTTTGTGCTGAACAGAGGCTTATTATTTTTGTCTCCATTGTACTTATAGAGAGAAACTGAGGAAAAATCTATAATTATTATCTGTGTTTTGAGAATTAACATGTTGTTTTTACTTTTTTGTGTTTATGATTTTTTAATGTTTAGAATTTGGTACCTGCACAAATACCAAGATGAAGATAGTGTGGAATGCTAAAATAAAGAGGATAGATCTGTTTTAATTTGTTTAAGCTCAGAACTGAGCACAGTGCATTTGATATGTTAAATTAATTTTTTAAAATATTTATTTATTTAATTTATTTTACTTTTTCAGTGTTCCAAGATTCATTGTTTATGCACCACACCCAGTGCTCCATGCAATATGTGCCCTTCTTAATACCCACCACCAGGCTCACCCATCTCCCCACCCCCTTCCCCTCCAAAACCCTCAGTTTGTTTCTCAGAGTCCACAGTCTCTCATGCTTCATCTCCCCCTCTGACTTACCCAAATTCACTTTTTCTTTCCTTCTAATGTCCTCCGTGTTATTCCTTATGCTCCACAAGTAGGTGAAACCATATGATAATTGGCTTTCTCTGCTTGATTTATTTCACTCAGAATAATCTCTTCCTGTCCCATCATGTAGATACAAAGTTGGGTATTCATCCTTTCTGATGGCTGTGTAATATTCCATTGTATATATGTGTCACATCTTCTTTATCCATTCATCTGCTGAAGGGCATCTTAGCTCTTTCCACAGTTTGATGATTGTGGCCATTGCTGCTATGAACATTGGGGTACATATGGCCCTTCTTTTCACTACATCTGTATCTTTTCACGATATCTGCGTAATATCCAATAGTGCATTTGCAGGGTCATACGATAGCTCTATTTTTAATTTTTTGAGGAAACTCCACACTGTTTTCCAAAGTGACTGAATTAATATTTTTGAATTAGATTAACTTTACTTTCTCAAAAATTGATGGAATCTTAATCATCATTAAATATTTATTATGATTCCATTATTTATGACACAAGCTGTTTACTTGTGGTTTACTTCTTAATACTTGCTTTCTATGGAATGAACCATTTCCATAATGATATAGATTAGTGTTCAAGGACCTTTAAACATTTGGTTTCTCTCTAGATAGTTTATGATTCTATCAAGTATCTTCTTGTCAATGAGCTACTAAATACTGGGAAAATTAGCATATTTTACTGTAGTTGAAAAATAACCTCTATCATTTCTACATTGTTTTAAAGTTTACAAAGACAGTCATAAACATTATTTAACTTGTTTCTGACAGTACCACTTTAGAGTTGATGATGTTCTCTCCAAACAGTCTCTAAAGAAAGTCTCTAATGAACTAAGTAATGCCCCAAGATTATAGAGCTAAAGAGAGGCAGAATCAAAAGCTTAAATTTAGTCCATCTAATTTCAAGTCCCAAACAATCTTTTTGTAATATTTTAGGAGAAACTTAAAAAAAAAAACACACACACACACAAAAAAAATAGTACACTGCCTTATTACCTATAATAAGTGGGGGAAGAAATACTTAGACTCAGAGAAATGTACCACATTAAGAGCTTTTTAAAAACAAACAAACAAACAAACAAACAAAAAACGACACTCCTTTCTCTAACCCTCAGAGGAATGAAATGAAATTGGTCTCTTTCCTACATTACACTAACAATCATCACAATTTTTTTTTTTTTAAGATTTTATTCACTTGACAGAGAGAAATCAGAGCTAGGCAGAGAGGCAGGCAGAGAGAGGAGGGGAAGCAGGCTCCCCACTGAGCAGAGAGCCCGATGCAGGGCTCGATACCAGGACCCTGAGATCATGACCTGAGCCGAAGCAGAGGCTTAAACCACTGAGCCACCCAGGCGCCGTACAATCATCACAATTTTTTAAAAGTAGGACCATATATCCTATTCTCAATTAAAAATATATTTGATCCTTGAGCAACATGGAAATGAGAGGTCGGAGAAACTTTCTAACCTTTTTTTTTTTTTTTTTTTTTTTCTTTCATGGCTATCTCTTTGGTCAGATTATAATGTGTTACTAATCTTTAAAATTAGTTTTTAAAATTCTCAGTACAATTGAAATTGAACTTTTCATCAAACCCTTGTTTATGGGAGAGCATAGTGGGAAAACAAGAGCCTCAGAGAATTAATATTTTTCTCTGCAGAAGGCCCTAAGTAGAAGTATGAGTGAAAAGCCCAATATGTAGGTTTGCATCTGATGATAAACTTTTGTGACAGATGCTTAACTGTGTTCATCCTTATACTAAATAGAACATATGATACTCCTATTCATCATAGTAGTACTTTATTTCTTCTAAGATGTGTTGGCTATGTTAATTGAGCTCCCCCCAAACCAGAAGGAAATTAGTAATAAAAGTATTAAAGCATTTCATAGACACTAATGTATAGTCCTATTCAAATATTTTTTTAAATGGCAGAGATTAATTATAAAACATGGTTTCTCCCATCAAACAGCAACATGCGGGATCAAGTTCCCTGACACAGCTGAACTTTAATCAGAGGAAATAATTAGAAATTGCTCACTGTAATAACTTATTTTTCGCAATTTCGAGTATGTCATATATCAACAGAAACAGACCAAGAGAAGGGCAATGGAGATAAATTATGTTCATAAAATGTTCATAATATTAGTAAAGGAGTAATGATTCTTTTAAGTACAGATGTAAAAGCAAAATTCTAATTATAGCTTAACTTTCTCACAAATTGTAAGGTGCTGAACCTCTACAATCTCTAAATAGTTTTCCTGGAAATGCTTCAAAACATTAATTGGATTGTTTGAAGGTTGTTAAGACACATGGTTCTTACAACATTATATGTTGTGGAAGGCCAGATGAGACTGGAGAGACTTTTCCCTAAATCCACACTATTTGTTCTCAGTGTTTTGCTTGAACAACTGAATGACAGGATGTATTATCTGTTATTTACCACCCCAGATACCTTTCTCATGATGGTATACACCAAAGGGCTCTTTGTTGAGTAGCATAATGGACGTGGGGCACAGCCTAAATTAATCTGTACAGCAAATAAGAGAAGTTACCCAGTAGGTTCGGAGGGGAAGTTATGAGATAAATGGCATCAGTGGCTTGAGAAAAGAGACACTGAGTGAGATTATGTGTATTGTCATGCTCTTCCATGATCCCTTTAGAAAACCTTCAGTAAAATATAAATCTCTCTCTGTCACACAGTAAGCCAAGACCGGGAAATTTGTTTTGAAATGACAAGTAGAGCTCATGCTTTGGTAAGAGTTAGAGTAAACAAATGTGTAACTGTGATAGAACAAGAATTCGCATCTATTGTAGCAGTGTGAGCCCTTGAATGCTGACATGGTCCAGCATTCTAGTTTAAAGGAGAATAAAATTTTTGGGCTTCCCTGACCTGGCTAATTCCTCCTTCCACACCCCATACTGAGCCCATCCAATTATTGGTGTACCTCCCTGAGGAACAGTGAGAGGCATTGAGGGACTGTGTGCACTCTCTTTTTATTCTTAACCGTAGACACTTTGAATTGCTTTTCACAAAGTGAAAGTAATGAGTCAAATCTAAGTCATCTCTCGCCATGATCCTTAAACCTGGAACTGCCTTTGTGGCCTGCCCTACTTTACCCTTAGATTGGACATTCTCTGGAGAGATATAAACTTTGTGTCTCTGCTACAGGTTTTTAGGTGTCTTTAGGTTAAAAACAGAGGATTCAGTTGGTGACAGCCAAGATCTGGAGTGGAGCATCAGGTAGTGAGTAGAGTGTAACAGTAGTATTTCCAAAGCCCACAGTAATAGAAAAGAAATAAATAGAACTATAGGAAGATCTAAGGAAGGCCTTATTTCTAAACTACCATTTAAAAAAAAAAAAAAAAAACAGAGAAACAGCGTACCTGGGTGGCTCAGTGGGTTAAAGCCTCTGCCTTCGGCTCAGGTCATGATCCCAGGGTCCTGAGATCGAGCCCCATATTGGACTTTCTGCTCGGCGGGGAGCCTGCTTCCTCCTCTCTCTCTCTCTGCCTGCTTCTCTGCCTACTTGTGATCTCCACCTGTCAAATAAATAAAAATGAAATCTTGAAATAAAATCATTAGTTGCTTGGAAGATTCAGGATTCTGATTGCTGAGATTTTCCTGAAAATAATTAAAAAATTAAAAAAAACAGAGAAACAAACAAAAGAACTGTACAACTTACAGAGGACTCTATACTCTATACTCAAACTCTAAACAAACTATAGAAGAAACTATAAAGAAAAGCATACTTATAATTTAAATCTGCCCCATCTGATAGACACATACAAAAAAAGATGAACCAGGAGGGGAAGGACTATTCATTATGTTGAGATATGTTCCCTCTATATCTGCTTTGTTGATAGGTTTTATCATAAATGGATGTTGAGGAGCACCTGGATGGTTCAGTTGGTAAAGTGTCTGCCTTCAGCTCAGGTCGTGATCTCCAGGTCCTGGGATCAAGCCCTGCATCAAGCTTCCTGCTCAGCAGGGAGTCTTCTCTCTCTCTCTCTCTCTCTCTTTCTCTTTCTGTCCTTCCCTACCACTCATTCTCTCTCTCTCTCAAATAATAAATAAATATTTTTTTTTAAAAAATGGATGTTAAATTTTGTCAAATGCTATTTCTGAGTCTCTTGAAATGATCATATGATTGTTATCCTTTGTTTTGTTAATGTGGTGTGCCACATTGATTCATTTGTGGATGTTGAACCATCCTTGCATCTTCAAAATATATCTCACTTGATCATGATGTATGATCCTTTTAATGTCTTGTTGAATTTGGTTTGCTAATATCCTGTTGAGAATTTTTGCATGTATGTTCATCAGGGATATTGATTTGTACTTTTCCTTTCTTGTGGCATCCTTGTCTGGTTTGGGTATCAGAGCAATTCTGGCTTCAAAAAATGATTTGAAAGAGTTTTCTGTTTTTTGAAAGAAAGAACTGCTTTCAGTTCTTTTTTTTTTTTTTTTAAGATTTTTATTTATTTATTTGACAGGCAGAGATCACAAGTAAGTGGAGAGGCAGGCAGAGAGAGAGGAGTAAGCAGGCTCCCTGCTGAACAGAGAGCCTGATGCGGAGCTGGATCCCAGGATCCCTGGGATCATGACGTGAGCCGAAGGCAGAGGCTTTAACCCACTGAGCCACCCAGGTGCCCCTGCTTTCAGTTCTTTGAACATTTGGTAGAATTCACCTGTGACGTTATCTGGTCCTGGACTTTTGTTTGTTGGGAGCTTTTTAATTACTGATTCAATCTTCTTACTAATAGTTGGTCTGTTCAGATTTTCTATCTCATTGTGATTCAAACTGGGTAGGTTTTTTGTTTCCAGGGATTTATTAATTTTTTTTCTGGGTCACCCAATTTGTGGCATATAATTGATCATTGCACTCTCTTAATGATCCCTTGTATTTCTGTGGTATCAGTTCTAACATCTTTTCTTTCATTTCTGATTTTATTTATTTGAGTCCTCTCTCTTTTTTTCCTAGTGAGCTTAGCTAAGGGTTTTGTTACTTTTCAAAGAACCAGCTCTTAGTTTCATTGATCTTTTATGTTGTCTGTTTCGTCTTTATTTCATTAATTTCTGTTCTAATCTTTATAATTATTTTCTTTCTACCAACTTTGGGCCTTATTCAGTCTTCTTTTTCTGGTTCTATGAGATGTGAAGTTAGGTTGCTTATTTGACTTGTTTATTCTGGTAGGCATTTATTGCTATTAACTTCTTCTTAGAACGTCTTTTGCTATGTCTTATAAATTTTGGTTATATTTCCATTTTATTGTTTCAAAGCATTTTTTGATTTCTGTTTTGAATTTTTTTCTTTGACCCATTGGTTGTTCAGTAGCATGTTGTTTAATCTCCACATATTTGTGAATTTTCTAGTTTTCTCTGTGTAACCAATTTCTAGTTCTATACTATTATTGTTGGAAAAGACACTTCATATGATTTCAATACTCCTACATTTATTAAAAATAACATAAGATCTATTTTGGAAAATATGCACTTGAGAAGAATGTGTATTCTGTTGCTTTTGGGTGAAATGTTCTGTAAATATCTGTTAAGTCTATTTGGTCTAATGTATTATTTTATGGTCAATGATTCTTTCTTCATTTATTGTGTGGGTGACCTATCCATTGATGTAACTACTATTATTATATTGCTGCTTATTTTTTCCTTTAGGTCTGTTAATATTTGCTTTATACATTTAAGTGTTTCTATGCTGGGTACATAAATATTTACTAATGTCATATCTTCTTGTTAGATTGACTCCTTCTTCATTATACAAAGCCTTTCTTTGTCTCTCATTATAGACTTTGTTTTAAAGTCTGTTTTACCTGATGTATATATAGCCACTCCAGTTTTTTGTTTATTTCCATTTGTATGGAAATTTTTCCCCCCATCTCTTCACTTTCAGTTTCTGTGTGTCCTTACTTCTAAAACAAATCTTTTATAGGCAACATATGGATGGTCTTTTTTAATCTGTTCAGCCACTCTACATCTTTTTATTAAAGAATTATGTCCATTTACATTTAAAAGTAAAATTATTGAAGGTATCTATTTATTGCCATTTTACTCATAGTTTTCTGGCTGTTTTTGCAGTTCCTCTCTGTTCATTTCTTATCTTGTTCTCTTCCTTATGGTTTGATAACTTTCTTTAGTGATATGCTTATATTCCTTTCTATTTATTTTTTATGTATTTACTATAGGTTTTTGCTTTGTGATTACCACAAGGCTTACATGCAACAATTTATACTTATAACAGTCTATCTTAAGTCAATAACAAGGTAATCCCATTGTAAAACTCAACAGTATCATTTCCCTTCACATTTTGTTTTGGATGTCACATGTCATAGCTTTTTATCTTGTGTATCACTTAACAAATTATTGTAATCACAGTTATTTTTACTACATTTGTCTTTTAATCTTCATACTAGCTTTATAAGTGATTAACCTCTACCTTTACCATATATTTACCTTCCCAGTAGGATTTATTCTTTCATATGTGTTCTTGTTACTAATTAGCACCTTTCCTTTTCAGTTTAAAGAAAATATTTTTTAATTAAAACATTATCCAACATTATGTCCGTATACACTCTACATGAAAATAAGCATAGAAAATAATTTGAAGGGAATCTCACAGTTTTTAAGATAAGAACACTGACACCTTACCTTTTATTTATGTATTTTAAAATCACTAGCAGAACAACAATAAGTGAATCATTTAGTTATTCATTAATCTCATTTTTTCAAAATAAAACAGAAATATTAGTATTTTAATCATCCATGGCCCAGATTATTAGTGAACTAAGTTCCTAAAATTTTGTAGCTAGCTGGGTAAAATGAGAAGTTATAGGAGTTAAACCCAGGGTGAGTGATGCTACTAGGGCAAGAATCAGCTGGAACTTTGATTAGGTTTATCTCCATTCCAAAAGGATTCTTTTGTACAATGTAGGGGTAGGAAGAGTGGGACTCCAGTGGAGAATTATACCCTGTGAGTATTCTTGTGATTTATGATTATTTCATTTTGAGACAAATTTGAGTAAAAATTGATAACTAATTATCTTTGTAATACAATATAATTATTTTTCCTAACAACTTTTTGTTGTCGTTTGTGTTAATATTTTTCGTTTTGTTTACTTATATTTTATATTTTAGAAATACTTATCACTAATTAATCCATAAACTGTCCTCCAGTTGTTTACACTCCCTCTCATGTAATATAGTCATAAGCTTCAGGCACTCTGCCACTGTTGTCTTTTTCTAAACTGTGCCAGTTTGTACTCCAGAAATGTTGCATGGGAATTAACCTCTTATTTTCTATCACAATCAACCAGAAAATTCTCTTCAACTCTCTGCAGTTAGATCACCTGTTTCCTGGATCCCATGTCTTTTACTTTACAGAGTTACGGCTTTTTGTTTTCCCCTCTTTGAATCACCTATTCTAGTAGATTCCTCAGAAAATGTGTGAGAGATAATTTTTTAAACAGTGATGTCTGAAAATTACCCCCCTTCCGTCCCCATATTTGATTGAAAACATGGTTAGGTATGGAATTCTAGGTCTCTCAAAAGTTAAAAAGCATTTTATCAATTCACTCCAACTCCTGATGACATTATTAACAAAACCAAAGCATTTTAAAAATTTTATTCCCCAGAAATATCTTCATTTTTTTATTTTGTTTTTTATTCTCCCAGAAAGTATATCCTTTCCACAATATTCTGAAAGTTCATTATAATATGCTTTGGGATGGGCATATTTATATATGTGCAGAGTATTGGACACTTTGGGGAGATTTCCCAATGAAGTGCATTTACTTAATTTTTACAATAATATCTTGAAAAATAAATCGCTTTGATATTTTCATCTTTTCCATTTTACCTTGTTTCTTTTGTATTTCATTGCCTTATCTTTTTCTGTATTTTTTAAGATTTTAAAATATATAATTTTATTAATTTTTTGGTAGGTGTACGTATGAGTGTGTCTTGAATGTTTGTATATTTTTTTCTAAGAGCTTTTATTTGTTTCCTGATAATTTCTTCTTTTCATTCTATTGAATAATTAATATTTATTTATTTTATAAAAAAGCTTACCATCAAAAGCATTCATCTTTCACTTCTTACTCATGTATCCAGTTCTCAACCATCAAAATTAGCACTTTTATAAATTACAGAGAGATTTTTACACAAATCAGCTTTATATATTTTTCTCCTTTTTACACAAAAGATAGAATATTACATCTTTATTTGCTTTTCTCACCTAATATTTGGGTGCCATTTTTTGTGTGCAGACCATAGAAAGCTTCTTCATTCTTTTTTATGTGTAATCATTTACTTAATGAGTTCTCTCTTGATGGACATTTGATTAATTCCCATTTCTTGTTCTGACAGTAATGCTACCATGAATCGCCCTATTTATAGGCCATTTAATGTATGGGAAAATATATGTTTAATGCATGAGCACAGATAAATTCCTAAAAGTGTAATTTCAAGATCAAATGTTATATACATTTGCAATTCTGATAGATAGTTCCAAAGTTGCACACCATAGTGAGTTTTGAATTTTGTTAATTAAACAGGTGAAAAACAGTATTCCAGTATTTGTTTTTTAAAGATTTATTTATTTGACAGACAGAGATCACAAGTAGGCAGAGAGAGAGGGCAAAGCAGGCTCCCCATTGAGCAGAGATCCCGATGCGGGTCTCAATCCCAGGACTCTGGGAGCATGACCTGAACCGAAGGCAGAGGCTTTAACCCACTGAGCCACCCAGACGCCCCTCCAGTATATTTTTATACATGTATGTTATTCTCATGCTGAAGGAAGAATTTTTTAATGTTTAGAGACATTTGTATTTCCTTTTCTATGAACTGTTTATGTTCTTTGCCAAATTTTATATTTTGGTAATTGCTTATTTCTTATCAATTTACAGGTTTTTGTAACTATACACTAAATAAACTGTTTTTTTTTCCTCTGATATGATTTGCAGTGTTTTTCTTTAAATATTATTTATTTATTTATTTATTTAAGAGAGAGCCAGAGCAGGGGAAGGGGGCAGAGGGAGAGGGACAAGCAAACTCTCCACTGAGCATGGAGGCTGACATGGGGTTTGATCCCAGGATCCTGGGATCATGACCTGAGCCAAAGACAGACACTTAATCAATTTCTGCCTTTGGTTTGCTCCGTGATTTGCAGGTTTTAAAGAAAAATTCTTATAGTTCTGGGAGTTGGAATTCTGAGATCAGGGTGCCAGTGTAGTAAAGTTCTGGTGAGAGTCCTCTTCTTGGTTTGGAGATGACTGCCTTCTCGGTATATCTTCACATGGTGGAAAGAATGGCAGAGCTTCCTGGGGTCTCTTTTATGTGGACACTCTTCATTCATGAGAGCTCCATCTTCATGGCCTACTCACCTCCTGAAGATTCCACTTCCAAATACCATCACATTGGGATTAGATTTTAAATATCATAATTCTGTGCAAGTACAAACATTCAGTCTGTAATATTCCACCCTGGCCCATGAAAATTCATTCTCTTCTCACATGTAAAATACATTGATTCCATCCCAACAACCCCAAGAGACTTAACTCATTCCAGCATCAACTCTAAAGTTTAAAATCCAAAATTTTATCTAAATATTGTCTAACTCAGATATGGGTGAGACTTGAGGTATGATTCATCTTGAAATGAGATTCCTCTTCAGCTGTGAACCTGTGAAGGCAGACAAGTTATGTGTTTCTAAAATACAACAGTGGGACAGTCAAAGGATAGACATTCTTATTCCAAAAGGAGGGGGGGGGGGAGAAGGAAAGAGTGACAGATGCCTAGTAAGTCTAAAATATAGCAAGGCAAATTCCATTAGATCTGAAAGCTAGAGAAGAATCCTCTTTCAACTGATTCCCTGCCCTTCAGGCCCTCTAGGTTAGCAGTCCCACCTTCAGTACTAGCTGGGGTGGAGTTCCACCTTTAGGGTCCACCGAAGGGATGGTTCTGTCCCTACAACTTACACCTCCAGGATTCTGTCAGGGACCTTACCCCAGCTTTGACCAGCTGTTGAGATACGGTCTGTTAAGGTTTTCCACTGTAAAATTATTCTTCCCCCCTTCTATACTGTACTCACTGGAAAGTTGTCATTATGCATGACCCACACTTACAGAGTAGGGAATTATTCTCTGTCTTAATTCGGAAAGCTATAACAAATTAGCATAGACTAGGCAACTTAAGCTACAATGGAAACTTATTTCTTACGTCTCTGGAGTCTGAATGTTGGAGATCAGGGTACCAGCATGGTCAAATTCTGGTGAGAGATGCCTTTCAGGTAGCAGATTGCTGACTACTCATTGTATTCTGTCAGAGCAGGAAGAGTTGCCTAGCTCTCTGGCTTCTTTTCTTAAGGACATTAATTTTATTTATGAGGGCTTCACCTTCATAATCTTATCACTTCTTACAGACCTCACCTCCAAATATGATCACATTGGGTTAGGGTCTCAACATATAATTTTGGTGAGGGTACACAAACATTCAGTCCATAATGCTATCTCCTTACAGGTGTGTATCTGCAAAAATTATTAGGATTTCCTTTGGATAGGAAGCTTTTTATAATGTGTTTAATCCACCTGCATTACCTTTAAAAAAAAAGATCTATTTAGTTTTCTATTTTTAATCATAGAGGCTTTCTTCTTAAATATGGTGATCCTTGGTTGTCTGCTGATAAATAAGAGTTGGGAAGAAAAACTGAGAACCAAATATAAGCTTTGTGTATAGGGATGAAACAAATTGACTATGGGCTTCACTTTTAGGGTTGCCTGCATAAGCAACCCTAGCTCAGTATCATTAGTTCTTTTTGTTTGCTTGTTTATATGTTCCTTTGAGGTGCTCAGAGTCTGCAGTCAATAATGTATTTATAGTCTCCTACTGAGCAGGTGTATAAGCTTGGCTACCACATTTGTGAGCTTCTGAGTTGAGGATCTGAGGGAAGTTGGGGATAGAGATGGTGTTGTCTGTGGGGATGACTTGGCAGTCAGTATACAGCCAAGTTTTCATTAACTCCTGTGAGACTAATCCTTAATCCTCAGCTGTGCTCTCTCTAATGCAGGATCTCTTACCCTGCTTTGCACTAGGAAAATAAGATCAGAGGGATTTTAGCTGCTTCTCCCTCTACCCTTATTTTCCATCTTTTATGTAGACTTCCGGTACATGTGAATTTAACTATGAACCAATTATCCATCAGAATACTTACCTTTATCCCTACTTCCAAAAGCATCTTGTTTCAGGAAACCTGAGCCTTTCCCTTATTTTAATTTGTAAATCAGGTTGCTTTTCTTTTTTTCTTCCATTTCTCCCAAACTGTCTTAGGATTCAACTGTCTTAGCACTATCAACTAGTTTCCTATGTTTCTAGATTCCAAAATGGTGTTGCTCTATGTTTTTAATCTCTGTCTTAGGGAGTTTATGACTTTAAAAGTTCATCTACTGTTTTTTAGTGGAGCTTTGGAAACATGAAGATAAATCCATGTGTACAATTTATTCCTGTTAGCGTAGGTTTTATTTTCATATTGATATAATGAGTTGAGAATATTGCCCTCCATCAATGTTTTTTAATACCTTTTTAAATATCATCAGTGAAGGGAGAGGAGGGAACGTGGAGATGTGTTGTCCTGCGGTTAACTTGAAGTGCTGCTGCTGGTCATTAAAAGATGAAGCATGTGGGGGGGGGGGCGGTGCTATGTCCAGTCAGGAAACCATAAATGGAATCTCTCTGGGGTTGGGGATGGTCTAGAACTTTGAGGAGAGGAGAGAGCAGCAGGACAGAGAGAAGAGGGAGTAAAGAAATTTGACAGGTTAGAAAAAGTTCAGTGAAACTACAGCAGTTGTCAGATTTGGGACATTGAGGGGAGGGTGCAGATCAGTGTTTATGAGTAACTTCTTGGATTTAATAGATGTAAAGTTGCCTCCTTTATGTCCCTGGGATTGCCTGTTTAATCAACAGTAATGATTTTCATTGTTCTTCAAGATACTTGGAGCCATATTTCTTTTTATGTGACTTTTTTGAGATTGAACCATGTGTTGTTCTATTTTTTAGTCAAATAATGCATGCATTTAAATTATAAAATACTTGCTACTTCCAAGATTGTTCTAGATAACATATTAAAAACAGACATATTTACTTACTGTATCTGCAAATATAGATTAAAATTTAAAACAGATAATAAATAAGTGAGAAAAACATCTGGCTGACATTGTAAAACCCCTTTTTGAGGAAAATATGACATATAGCAAGCTCTCCTTTCCAAGTAAAGGAAGCATGATATTCATGAAAATCTTATGATGAAGAAGCAGGCATGCTTCTGAAGGATATAGAGAGTTCATGGACACTGTACTAGTTCCCTATTGCTGCTGTAACAAGTGACCACAAATGACCGTGGCTTAAAACAACAAAAATTAATTGATCTTAAAATTCAAGAGATCAGAAGACCTAAAATCAAGATGTCAGCAAACTTCATTCCCTCTGGAGGCTTCAGGGAAGAATCTGTTTCCTTGCCTTTTTCAGCTTCTAGAGGGAACCTGTATTCCTCAGTTGGTGGCCTTATCATCTTCAAAACTACAAAGTATCATCTTCAATTCATAGTCTCTAACCTCATTCAGTTTATAAAGACCCTTATGGTTCCATTAGATTCAACCAATAATCCAGCACAACTTTCCTATCTGAAGAGTCCTAACTAAATTGTATTTGCAAAATCCCTTTTATCATATATACCATATATGGTATATATTATATACCATATATACCAAATTTTATTTGCAAAATCCCTTTTATCATTTTCCAAGGTAATATAGTTAGAAGTTTCAGGACTTAAGGCATCTTTGGTGAAGAGAGGAGACATTATCCCATACATCCTAGATAAATAAAAGTTGAAAAAAATAATTCAGTCTAGGGAGAAGGAGGGGAATATTTTATATGAGTCCAAGCAAGCAGTCAGGACATAATCATCCATTTCATCCTTTCGGTCATCTGCTCATTTCTTTGCTCATTAGTAAAATCATTAAATCATAACAGGCAAAGAAGGGGAAAGAATGTAGCAGGAATTGGGAAGCACATGAGAAAAGGCAGCACCATGGCAGGAAGAGGTGGTATGTTGTTGGATGGGCTGAATCCATTGGTGTGTCCCTGTGTGTGTGCACACTGCATGTGTCTGTTTTATTTTAAGCACACTAGAAATTGACAGAGGGTTCTGATCTAGGAATACAGCATTCTGACTTTATCTGACTTTATAGAAATAATTCTGCTGATTGTAGGGTAGGATTGGTCTTAGTATTACTTTCAATTCATGTACCGTTATAAAAATATTGGAAATATGCCAAAGCAATTTCCCTCTTTCAAATATGAAGTACAAAAAAGTAAACAAATGAGAAAGTTTCCAAAATCACTGCAGCAGAAGCATTAAATAAGACATTACTGAGAATTGAAGTATTGAGTATTGAAGGAGAGGCTTAGAACTAAGTATGAATTATTTGGAAATAATAATTAATCTTAAAACAATCAATTCGAAGGTACTTGTGGCCTAAGTGCCATCATTTCTATAGTCATCACACCACCTCATCATTTAGGATGGGTAATTGCTTATATTATTCTGGGATTTGGCAAATATGTGAGCATGGACAGTTTGGTAAGATGAAAATAATATTCAGCAGTGGTTTCCACTGATCTAATGTCTTGCTTTCAAAATAAATACAGAATGTCTTTCACCAAGCCCAATAAAAATTCAATTATCGAAATAACTTAAGGCTTGTTCCAGTACTCACAGAGAAGTAAAAAATAATAGAAGAGTGTTTACATTTCTGCCTGTTTGCAATAGTAAGTAGTTTTATTGGGAATATATCCTGCATGTTTACAGATAAATATGCATAAATACAGACCTTATTCATTGAACCAGACGCCCGGCCATGTGTGCATATAACCAGAGAGCTAAAGGAGGAAGTCAGAAATCACATTTGATCTAACCTTGAAAATCTTCATGCGGAAAGCTTGGGGCGTCTCACCATTTCTTAGTCAGTTGCCATTCCTGTTTATACTGCAAGCATCTGAATAAATGCAGACTTTTTTGGGGACTATTTCTCAAAATAGAGAGGACCTATAAATTATTTATGTTATTGTATAATAGTTGCATAACCCAAACTGATCAAACTGAAACATTTTTAGAGTGTAGCAGATGTAAATAAAATTCACTATTCAACACTAACCAATAACGTTATACTTTTAGCATTTACTTGGGTATTTATATATGATACTTGATACTGCATCCAAAATTGCTGTCAGTGTAAGTAGTTAATGAGTCTATATTTGCCATCCTTGGAACATTTTTCAGAGGGTTGGTAAACAATTGTGGGTGTTAACTTCCTCCCCTGGTTACATAAAGCTAGTTAAAAATACTCTTTCCTGTATATTTTTTTTCTCATTTTATGTCCTCCCCAGTAATTATGACAATGCTATCACCCGTTTGCTCAAAAGAATCTTTATTACTGTATTTCTCTTGGTGTTGTAATGCATTGCATTACTGTACTGTATTACTTTTTTTCTTTTTTCCTGGTCTTTTTTATTCTCATTTTCTCTATCCCACTTTAGTGTATAACAAATTTGCAAATATGTATGCAACTTTATAAAATATTTTTTTCATGCTCCTTTTGCTTTTTTAATATTTGAATTTATCTAAGAACATTGGTTTGTTCAGGATTCCCATTTTTCTTTAAAATTTGACATTTTATACTGGTTCCAATAGTTCATTTCTCTAATCTATATTTTAAAATTAATTGATATATAGTATTGATATGCTGTTTTTTAATTCTTCTAATATTATCTGTCTTACTTTCTTATTTTCAGTTTGTTTTATTTTTATTTTCCCTTTTACTTTTTATTCCATCCTAGAAGATTTTCTGTTACGGATTTTTCCAAAGATTTGCTTTTTCATCTTTATGTAAAAATACATATCATTAATTTCTATTCATATTTATTGTTTTCTTCCTTTTTTAATTTTCTGGTTTTCTCTGTTGCTCTATAACTGTCTTCTTGAATTGAATATGCACTTGCTTTCAGTCATTACTTTTTTTTCTGGTAAATATATTTAAAGCTACAAATATATCTTTAAGAATTCTATACATTTAGTTTGAGTATTTTTTTTTAGTGTGAGTATTTTTATTTTGATACATTTCTGAGTGCTTTGTAATTTTCCTTTTGATTTCTTATTCAGTATAAAGTTTACTTATTGATTAGTTTTCAAAGTATGCAGTTACCTATTTTTTGTTGTTGTTGTTGTTGTTGTTATATTGAAGTTTAATTACAGAGGGTTGGAATGCAAAGTCTGTGTTCTGCTAAAATTTTAGAATTCATGAAGATTCCTTTTTGGACTAGATTATCACTGATTCCTGCTTATGTTACACCTGTACTTGGAGTTCTCTGTTAATCAACTGCAAAGTTTATATGTATACCTTCACACAGATAAAGTATATTATGTATGTGAATTTAATAATTGTGATTTAAAAGTCTGGTACAACTTTGTTTAATATTTTTTCTATGTATTTTTTAGCTTCTGAGAGGAATCCACTTGAAAAATCTAAATACCAATGTTGATTTATCTATTTCTCCCTCTGGTTCTGTAAGTTGTTGTTCTATTTATTTTTGAAGTTCTATTATGTGCATATAATTATAATAATTACATTCTATTAAGCTTAATAATCTTTTGCAAGTATATAATATTTTTACATTTTATGGTACTTTTGCCTTAAATTTTATTTGATGTTATGTCAAAGTCTTACTTTCTCTCTTATGCTTCAAAGTGTCCTGGTGTATCTTTTCTCTGCTCCTTCATTTTCATCCTTTCTTCACCATTTTATATCTTTTATAACACACATTGTTGGATCTGATTTAAAATATTTCTTCTAATCTGAGACTCCATGTTTTAACAAGTGAATTTAATCCACTTACATATATTGCAAATACATTATATTGGGATAGTTCTTCTGTCTTATTTTATTTCTTCTTAGTATATTATTAAAAATCTAGTTTAGTTTTATCTTTCCCTCCATTGGTTAGATTAAAATTTCATCTTCTGTCTTAAAAATAATACTGTCAAATTAAATTTTTGGTGTGATACTCTGTTACTTATAAAACACACAGTCATGTTCATGTTTTCTTTTGTATTATCTAAATTACCTGCATCTTTTCCTTTAGACAAAAGAAATGTATGTTTTAAAATACTACTATCTTTTGGCCATGTACCCTTCATGGTATTTTCCTCTGCAGTATCCCCAGGGTCAGGCTGAATATGATAGAGCCATAACTAGGAAATTCATAACTTACTGGACATATATATGCTATACATACATTCATATGTGTGAGTAGAAGAAGGTGTACAGGAAAGAAAACTTCACCTTCTGATCAACTGAGAGATGGATTTCTGTGGGAATAAAGTGAAATTGTGATCCTATCACTACTCGGCCCATTGTTGATTTATTTTATGCCACATGTATCTTCATAAGTATTCGAGTTACTTGTATAATGCCAGTATATAATATAATGCAGAATAACATTGTTAACAATTAGATCATCCAGACAATCTGTCTAAACTGTTAATGGTCCATAATAGTAGTGATTTATCATCTTGATTAACATAAAAATCCAGTCCTCTTCTTTTTAAACAAACAAACAAGCAAAAAAAAAAAAAAATGTTCAGCTAGCTTCCTTCCATTTATTGTTTTGTAGTGCATGGGTTATTTTTGTCATTTTTATTTAGTTTCTATCAGACCAGCATTACCTCCCTTTTCTTATCCTCACCTTTCCCTCTTAATTTGGGGGCTGCGCCTTATTCTTTTCTAGCCATTCAAGGAGGAATCATTAAATACTCACATGATCTCCTCTTTGGCCACAGTTGACTGGGGCAGAGGTATATAGTTATCAGAAAGCAATCATTGGGGGCGCCTGGGTGGCTCAGTGGGTTAGGCCTCTGCCTTCGGCTCAGGTCATGATCTCAGGGATGGAGCCCCGCATTGGGCTCTCTGCTCGGCGGGGAGCCTGCTTCTCCCTCTCACTCTGCCTGCCTCTCTGCCTACTTGTGATCTCTCTTTCTTGTCAAAGAAATAAATAAAATCTTAAAAAAAAAAAAAGAAAGAAAGAAAAGAAAACAATCATTGGTCATCTCTGGGATTGTAAAGTTGGGATCTAAAAGAAGTCAGTCTACTGGTAGAAGAAACCATGAAGTGGTCAAAATATCTGTGCCCATGTTGCCCACTGTGTAGAGAAACTCTGGAGAAACAGAACTGATGCACTTTAAGAGAGAGAAAAGGAGGGGTCTGTGAGTAAGGGGGAGAGAGAGAAAAAGATTTATAAAGTGATAAAATAAATTCAAAGGTATATAAATAAGCTGTGTGTGTGTGCATGTGTGTGTGCTATGTGTGTGAGGTTTAACAGTCCTCTAAACCATCATTGTTAACAATTTATATTCTGAATTAGAATCATGAATCAAATTTCATGTACCAGGAGGGAAACAAGCAAATTACTGATCTTTTGTGTGCTTCACTGTCCTCAGCTATTAAATGGTAACAATTGCAACACTTTTCTAGAATAGCCATGAGGTTTCAATGACTGGAAAGATATGGATATCGATATAGATATAGATACATATCATTTAAAACAGTGTTTTGGAAGAGAAAGTGCTGAACAATATCTTTTATTATTTTCAATAACTGCTGAATACTAGCCTTTGTATTTTCCTCCTATGACAGGAGCTATATGAGTATCAAACAAGTCCTTTTCTTCTCTCCTGAAGCACACTTAAAATTCCCATCAGTCATTCTTTTCTCAGCCACACCATATCACACCACTACCTGAGGGAAACCTATTTCGCAAAACAACAAAACAAAATTGACAAAAATCACTGAAGTTGCTTTTATGTGAAGGTTATTACAGGGTATTAATTTTATTTTTCACTTGGGTTTTGGTCATGACAAATTCTTGTATCTGCAATGCAGTGACTTGTGTGATATATCCTTCTAAGATGTATTAATAATGAAAGATATGTATGTGTGTGTATATATATATATACACACATGCATATGTATATATATATATATATAATTTGTAAAATTACGGAAGACAGAATTCACATGTTTAGCTTTCAGTGTATGATGTACAGTGCAAACAGAAGTGGAACAGGAGTGTGTGTGTGAGTGCGCATATGTGAATACATATATCCAAAATATGATTTTAAGTTATTTTATATGCACATTACATATTAAAGACATTTCTGTGAATTCATTTTAAGAAATTCAACATAAATGTGGTTAAATTGAAAAAATCATCAGGTGATTTTTTTAATAGGAGAAAATAAAAAGTAGAGCAAAAGAAACTAAGTACGGAAATAAACCTTAAGAATTTTTTTTTTTTAAGATTTTATCTATTTATTTGACAGGAAAGGAGACAGCGAGAGAGGGAACACAAGCAAGGGGGGTGGGAAAGGGAAAAGCAGTCTTCCCACAGAGTGGGGAGCCTGATGTGGGACTCACTCCCAGGACCCTGGGATCATGACCTGAGCCAAAGACAGATGCTGAATGGCTGAGCCACCCAGGTGCTCAAGAATCTTTGAAGAAAGAGAGAAAGAAGTAGAATCAAGGGACATTCAACAAATCTGTAACAAAATGTGTCATGCTTCATGTTACAATGTTTGGTGAAGGGGTTTACAGAGTCAAAGAAATGATCAAGACATTGAGTTATCTAATTTATTTCATTCTTAATGTAAGATTTACAGTGAGTTTTGAATATAGAAATACATGACAAACAAAACATTCACAAATGGACTTAGCTTATCGGAACAGCACCTCTGGGATGCCTGGGTGGCTCAGTTGTTAAGTGCCTTTGGCTTAGGTCATGAACCCAGGGTCTTGGAATTGAAGTACACGACAGGCTCCCTGCTTGGTCGGGAGCCTGCTTCTTCCTCCCTGCCTCCCCGCATCTCCCCTTATGTCCCCCCTCTCTCTCTGTCAAATAAATAAATAAAAATCTTTATTAAAAACAAAACAAAACAAAAGAACAGCAAGATGTGGTCTATTTCTAGCCCAGTGAACTGTGCACATCTTCTTACTCCATATGCTTGGAGTAAAAGCCTCAAAGACCCTTAGATTCTCTCCTTAGAAGTAAGTAATTTTCAAGTGTCCTCCTTTCAACCACATACTCCCTATTAGTTTCCTTTAAAATTTCAATTTTTTTGCTATATATTATCCAATTATTTTCGTGTGAAATGATTGCAGTACATGAGAGAGCTGCAAAAATTCCCCTTTCCTCTTAAATTCATATAATCTTCTGTAACTTTAAAACATTTAAGTTAGAATATCCTTACCCAGTCAGATGTCTTGCTAATTTTCCCAGTGGCCTCCACATACCTGTAGCCCTCCATGTGATAAGAAAGTGGAAAAGTGTCTACAGACCTGCATTTGAATACCTGCTGGCAGCCTAATATACAACCTGGGAGTGAGGATAATTGATGTGTGTAGGGCAATGAGAATCAGCCCAAATACTAAATGATATATTTGTTGCTGCTATGCCATAAAGTCCAACATATCTGGTATGCTTATAAATTTTAAATTTTACTTGCAGGGAAGGTGTGCTTCTAATAGCTCTGGCTTCATGGTGAAATTAGTCCTTAGAAACATGATTCCAATATGTACTTACTTTTGACCCTACATAAGAAGATAATCTTTCTGTATCCTGGGCTAAATATTTCTTCAGTATTAAGTGTTGAAAGTGCTATATTTTTTGATAGCAAGGGAGGATAGAAAACTGCAACCGTTCTAGAATATTTTCATATGCATGTTTACTTCCCTTTCCATCATTAAATTAGAAATTGACACAGGCATTGGTGCATTTAAATTTCAACTGGTGGAAAAAATTTTAACTGGAGAATTTATGGACATGGTGAAGAGATGCATATAGGGACAAATGGCTGAAGAGAAAGAGAGAAAGCATGGGGCATGACTTCATAATATCTTAGATCTAGCTCTCCCTCTAACCTGTGAATTTCTAAGTAGAAATATGGGTAGAGGAGAGCTAGAGGGTGCAGAAAGTATTATTTAATTTGTACATTTCCAACAACTACTCCTGAAATCTCCTCAAAACTCATTACTGTCAGTCTGTTACCAGCATACCAACAGGCTAGATTATCAAAGTTCCTTTCGGTATGTTTGGATGTTTTAAAACACATAACACATTTCCTTATGAGACTATAATAATGACCTTATACTGTTAAAAATAATGATTTTCTAAACTAGGCAACATTATCTTATTTAATCTTCTATATATAGTTTAATGGTGGAACTAAAGAGTACTATTCTACAGAAAATGTTTGCAAGTGCCTACCTGATCTTTGAGAAACACATCTTCTCCTCTGGCTTGGCAGTGAAACATCTAGAATCGGTACTTCCAGTGAACCATCTATAGATTTGTATGATCTATAGATCTGTATGTACAAAATGATTTACAACCAGAAGGAACCATGAATGAATCAACTCAAAATCAACTCATTATGTTTCCTCCTGCTACTGTGTTTCCTATCAAGAGAATGGCTTTTTCAGTTGGCACCACTATGTAACAGAAAACATAACCCACAGTTTACAGAGGAAGAAACAAACTTAGAGTGATTAAGTGATTTGCCAAGGATCATACAGCTAGTAAAGTGGTAGATCTGGGATCAGGGCCAGCTACATAATTTGAGGGCCCAGCAGAAAATGAAAATTCAAGGTCCCTTGTTCAAAAACCAAGAAAAAAAAAAAAAAGATTTTTCCTTTCCTTGACAGTCTGTCTCTTCAGCTGTCATGGTGGTTTTTATCATTTTCCATTTGGTGTAATACTCCCTCCAGCATGGGGATACTGGAATGGGGATGAGGACAGCAGACTTGTATGGAGTCCTGCCTACTCTATATGTGTGGGGCAGGTGCCGAGACATGCTCCTCACCTCCCCCTCATGGGTGAAGGATGGCAGCAGTTGTTAGATGGGAGCAAGTGACAGAGAAACCACCTAGGAGAGGTGAGAGGGGATGGTGGGGCTGGGAGGCAGGACAGATGTGAGCCAACACTGCAAACCCCCAGTGCACATGTGCTCCCTTGTTCCATCAGACTTCACTTACAAACACAAATTCAAAGATAACATTATCGAGGATTTCATAACAACATCTGCAGAACATTAACCCCAAGCTTGGGGCCTCCTTCTGAGCATGGATTCCTGTTTGAATGTCACATGCACTTGACATTGATCCTACACAGCGCACTAAACCAGGCCATTTTATTTCATAATTCTGTATTTTCCTCCATACTAACTAACCATTCTAAGTTGAAGTTTATTTGTAGAGTGGCCTTCTTCAAGTCTAACCTTTCCAAGCAGTGGGCCTGAGATTTGAGGTCTTAAAGAACCCTGGACGAATGGTTCATAGCCTTCAGCTTTAGAATAACTCCAAAGGCACACTCTTCATACCAAAGTGCATGCACTATACATTCTTGCCAATAGCAGCGGTTGACCCCTGTTAGCAGAACAGCCTCTGTACTCTTGAGATCGTAAAACTCCGTAGGCACAAAATATATTTTCCACTGGGGATTTCTTGATAATTAGTTACTGAAAGCGTCAGAAGTAGAAGTTGGCTTTCAGTTTCATGTATCTTGCTCTTTTTCGTTCACCATGTAGCTTGTGCCTCATCTGGATTTGGCATTTATTGGCTGGTCTATTGAGATATACTAGGTCCATCAGGTACCTAGCCCACGTTGTAGCTTTTAGTTGTATTTGTGTATGCGATGGGGCTTAGGTAGAGATTGGAAGGAATATGAAATGGAAATACTGTTCAAATCAATCTTAATAAATGAAGCAATTATCATACTTTCTCAAGAGGACATGGATAAAATTTATATTGTGGTTTGCTCCATCAGTTTCGATTCAAATTCTGACAGAAAGAATTTAAGATAATTGAGCTTGGTTCCATTAATGGAAACAGGTATTTATACTTTTTTTCTAGGAAAATTTCTGTCTTTTGATATATCAAATATCTAAATATACTGTCAATTTTCTTACCAATAGTTTCTCAGCTACATAAGCAGTTTGTGTCCGTCTTTGTTTTTGTCTTAAGGGTGACAGGCATTTTAATGGTCTTAGCTTGATCTAGAATGATAGTTATAGCTTTTTTCCTATCTCTCAAAAGCACTCTAAATCTTTATAAGTAAAGGAAGATAGTTAAGATTGACTGTGTTTTCTCAATTTGCTGAGATAGAATTTTCTAAATATTTTATGTGCTCAGGTACATGTGAAAAGTGGTAGGACTGCAGTATTTATTTTGGAATGAGTTGAGTCAGCTCCATTTATGATTGATTCTAATTATTTCTACTTAATAAAGGTAATATGAAGGTGGTACTGCTTTTTCATCCTCCCATCTTTTTTCTCCTAATCGCACAATTGATCCTAGTTGTATAAGAAAGAAGTCTCCACTTTGAAAGTTTCCTCTGTATTATCTTCACAGATTCACCAAAAACAATTAGTGGGTGGAAATGAAGTGTAAATGATTCTCACTTTTTCAGATTTATTCAATCAGTTTATTCAAGAGTAAAGAACCAAGAATTTGAATAAATAATTAATTTCCTTAATGACTGCTATGTAGTCAGTTTAAGTCTGGCATGCCTCTTCAATCGAACTCCTGGAATCTTTCTTCTATTCTTTCCAAGATCCTCATATGATTGCTTTCTTATGTTTTTCAGGCATCAAATCAAGTGTTCCTTCTAAAGAAGAATTTTTCCTGAACAATCTAGCCAAATGGGGACCTTCATTCTATATCCCATCCTGGTCAAAACCAGTAACTTTATTAACTTTCTTTTTCTGTGTTAATTTGAAATTGCTTAATTTACTTACTTGTTTATGTAATATTTGGGTTTTTTTTTTTAAAGATTTATTTATTTTAGGGAAAGAGAGAATGTGGGGGGAGGGGAAGAGGGAGAGAAAGAGAGAATCTGAGGCAGACTCTGAGCTCAGCATAGGGCTAGAGGTGAGGCTCAATCCCACAACCGTGAGAACATGACCTGAGCCAAAGGAAGAGTCCAAGGTTTAACTGACTAAGCCACCCAAGGGCTCCATTATTTATTAATATAATGTTAATAGCAATGGAATGTTAATTGTATAAATCTCACCAGAATTAAGCTTCATGGAAGGATTCTCTCCATTATTTACTGCAGCATTCCCATAACTAGAATGGATCTGATTCATAATAATTATTTTTAAAATGACTAATTTTAACTAAGTTAATTTTAAAAATAGTTACTGAGGAGGGTTATGTCAGCATCATGATAGCATAAGACTCATTGTAACTAATCAGTAAAATTGCAGGCAATAAATTCAACATATAGAAATCAGTAATATTTCTATACACTAATGATGAAATATGTGGAAAAGAAATAATTCCATTCACAATAAAATAAAAAAAATCAATAAGATATTTAGTGATAAATTTAACTTGAAAGTTAAGTCCAAGAACTACAGGCTCTGATGAAAGAAAGTGAAGAAGACACCAGTGGTTGGAAAGATAACACATGCTTGTGATTAGAAGAATGAGTACTGTCAAAATGTCAATACTACCCAAAGCCATTTATAGATTCTATGCAATCCTTATAAAAATTCTAGTGGAATTTTTCACAGAAATAGAACAAATAATTCTAAAATTTCTATGGAAACAAAGAAAAAAGAAAAGACCCCTAATGGCCAAAACTTGAGAAAGAGCAACACTAGAGGTATCATGCTCCCTGATTCAAACTATGCTTTAAAGATACAGTAATCAAACCAGTATGGTGCTGGCATAAGACTAAACACATAGACCAATGATACAGAGCCCAGAAATAAGCCCCTTGAATATATGGGGATAATATTTGACAAGGGAGTCAAGAGCACTCAGTGCAGAAAGAATAGTCTCCTTATTAAATAATATTGGCCAAACTGGATAACCACATTCAGAAAAATTTAAATTGGACTTCTATCTTACTCCTGTTTCACTGACTATTCACAAACAAATAATTCCAAATGGATTAAAGGCATGACCTGAAACCATAAAACTCCTAAAAGAAAACATAAGGGAAAAGCTTCTTCACATTGGTCTTGGCAAAAAGTCTTTTGATTTAACTCTAAAAGCACAAGCAATAAAGAAAAAAAATCAATAAGTGATATTACACCAAACTAAAAAATTTCTGTACAGTAAAGGAAAACAATCACCAAAATGAAAAGGCAACCTATGGAATGGAGATATATTTACAAACTATATATAGGATAAGGGTTAACATCCAAAATACACAAATAACTTACATAGCTCAGTAACAACAACAACAAAAACCAATTAAAAAATTAGGCAGCAGAGGGTGAGTACCTGGGTGACCCAGTCAGTTAAGCATCTGGGTCTTGATTTTGGCTCAGGTCATGATCTCAGTCATGGGATTGACTCCTGCACCTGTCTCTATGCTCAGTGCAGAGTCTGCTTGTTTCTCTCCTTCTGCTCCTCCCCCTGCTTGCTCACATGTTCTCTCTCTCTCTCAAATAAGTAAATAAAGTCTTTAAGAAAAAAATAGGCAGAGGAACTGAATAGATATTTTTCAAAGAAGATATCCAAATGGCCAACAAGTACATGTAAAGATGTTCAACATCATTAATCATCAGGGAAATGCAAATTGAAACCACAATGAGATATTACTTTACACCTGTTAGAATGTCTATCATAAAAAAGACAAGAAATAGGGACGCCTGGGTGGCTCAGTTGGTTGGGCGGCTGCCTTCGGCTCAGGTCATGGTCCCGGCGTCCTGGGATCGAGTCCCGCATCGGGCTCCTTGCTCGGCGGGGAGCCTGCTTCTCCCTCTGCCTCTGCCTGCCTCTCTGTCTGCCTGTGCTCACTCTCTCTGACAAATAAATAAATAAAATCTTTAAAAAAAAAAAAAAAAAAAAAAAAGACAAGAAATAACAAGTGTTGGCCACACTGTATATTAACTATAATAAAATAAAAATTAAAAACTTAATACAAATAAAATATTTTCTTAGGTTAAAAAAAAGAATGTGGAGGGAAAGGAACCCTTGTCTACTGTTGCTGGTGATGTAAATTTGATTAATCAATATGGAGAAGAGTGCAGGTTTCTGAAAAAATTAAAATTATAACTGCTGTATAATTCAGTAATTTCACTACTGAGTATATATCCAAAAGAAATGAAAACAGGATATTGAAAAGAGGTCTACACTGCCATGTTTACTGTAGCATTACTAAAAATATCAGAGATTTGGAAACAACTTCAGAGTCCATCAACATGTAAATGTATGTCTGTGTCTATCAACAGATGGATATATGTATAATCTATGGCAAAAAAGGACATTCTACCTACCATTTGGGCAACATAGATAGACCTTGATGGCATTATGTTAAATTTGGCAAGTCAAATAGAGAAAAAACTGTATGTATGCTGTATGATATCACTTACATGTGGGATTTAAAGAGCCACACTCATAGGAACATGGAGTAGAATGGTGGCCAGGGAGTGGGGAAATTTTAGAGATATTAACCAAATGATACAAATTTGCAATTAAAAGAATAATGCAGGGAATCTAATGCACAGCATTGTGATCATGGTTAACAAATCAGTATAGTGTAGTTGGGAGTTGCTAAGAGAGTAGATCTTAACTATTCTCACCACAAAGAAGAAATGATAATTATATGATAGGGTAGAGGTAATATAGCTTATGCTAAGTTGGTAATCACATCACAACATCAGTGCATCAAATCAACATGGTTTACAACTTAAACTTATACAATGTTATATGTCAATTATGTCTCATAAAATACTTATTAAATGAATGAGCAAGTTGTATAGCGATACTACATTGTTGACAGTCACATACAATTTTTCAACATTCATACATGGCAACCTTACTTTATTGATTTCTCTGGCTGGAAAACTGCTATAGGGAGAGCAAATGGTTTCTCTACTATCTTCTCTCAGAGTTAGAGTTCTATATTTATGTGAAAATAAATGCCTGACAAATTTTGCCTTCAAATAGGGATTGTTAGAACCAAAGGGAAATCATGAGATCTTTTTTATCATATTTCTTTAATAGATTATGAAATTGGTGAAGAATGAATAAATGTCTAATTTAAAGACACAATTATTTATAGGAGAAGAAAGTCTCCTATAAATTTGTAAAGCTTAGATTTACCAATTCACTAACTTAGCAGTGTTGCCACAGCTTTCTTTTTTTTTTAATGAGAATCTTAGTTTAGAAATATAACTCAAACAAAGGGAATTTGCTTACCACACAAGAAGACAAGTACTGTCTTCAGTTCCTTCTTGATCCCAGCCCTCATATAAGTTTGCTCATTATTTCTATGTCTACACTCATCTCTTCTCTGCTGTTCTCAGTGTGCTGGTCTTAGGTTTCTCAGACTGGAGATGTGCTTATTTAATGTGACTAGAGATAAGTTCTATGCTCACCCTATTTTATAAGATTTCAGATTAGGAATGTCAGTGGAAGATGGACAGCATTTTTCTCCAGGATCATATATACATAACACACAAGGCTTTAAGGGTCCCTGATTAAGTGTATACACTTCTCTGAAGCACATACTATGGCAGACAGATTGATGGTGATTGGCTCAGACAGAGCTCTAAACTCAGTTTTGTATCCAGGAAAAAAGGCTTATCAATAAAAATAGGAGAAGAAAAATTTATATAAAAGGCAGACAAACCTATTACTACCACAAGCTACTATTCACAGTGATTTTTTTTACATCCACGTGAATTTATATCTATCTATATCTATCTATCTATCTATCTATCATCTATCTATCTATCTATCTATCTATCATCTATGGCATTTCCCAAATACCTTCTGCTTGGTTATTTATTTACCAGTTTTAAATTCAGTTATTTATTTGTATCTAAAGCTCAGACATCTCTTTTGAGATTATCATATTTTTTTGGTGATCCTTTCCAAGTTACATCACAAAAAAGAGAAAAAGGATTTGTATTTTTTGAATAGACATAATAATTCAGAAGGAGGAATTGAACACTTTGGTAGAAGAGGGAAAAATGTGAAAACTAATTTCAGCTAGTAAACAATTTTTAAAAAAGTATCCACATGCGGTGCCTGGGTGGCTCAATGGGTTAAAGCCTCTGCCTTCAGCTCAGGTCATGATCTCAGGGTCCTGGGATCGAGCCCCACATCTGGCTCGGCAGGGAGCCTTCTTCCTCCTCTATCTCCGCCTGCCTCTCTGCTTACTTGTGTCTGTCAAATAAATAAATAAAATCTTAAAAAAAAAAGTATCCACAGTTATTATGAACAATTTTCCATATTATTCTTAAAACATGACTTTTAGAGCCAAATAGGTTCATAGTACTTAAGAAAAAAATATTCCGTGTGAAAAGATCAGTTCTTTTTCACTTTCTTGCCAAGCCAGACTTCTGTGTCTGATCTCTCTACAAATGTTGCCTTTCTCATAAGTAAAGATGTCCTATTCGTAGAGGAAGGAAAAACTGATTTTTTTTTCTTTTCTTATGTATGTATGTATGTACTGGGAGGAGCACAAAGGGAGAGGAAAAGAGATACTCTAAAGCAGACTCCACACTGACCAAGAAGCCCAACATGGGACTTGATCTCACCACCTGGGACCACAACACGAGCCAAAACCAAGTTGATTGCTTAACCAACAGAGCCACGCAGGTGCCCCAATATTGTTCTTTTCTTTCAACTACATCCTGGACAAGGAATACATGCTCCTCTTAATTTTCCACAGGGCAGTCAATTTTAGTCATCACAATTGACAAGAATTTCCTAAAAGTTTAGAATTCTGGAAGGAAGTAAATATAGCTCATAAATTCTGTAAAATTTCTAGTTTTAGATATCTTGTGTGTCACTTTCCTGTCCTAGTCCTGTACCACAAATCTGTGGCATTGGGAGGGAGCTATTCATTGGCTTGTTTCAGAATCGAGAGGAAAAAAAAAAAATAATAACTCCAATACTTAGAAATGAAGTTCCCTCCACTTGAGTTGAAGCCCATTCTCCCAAGTGTTAATTTCCTGGATAATTTCCCAGATAACTTGTAATGGATAAATCTAGTCCTTGCAGGGAAATCTCAACACCTGTCCACAAGGTTGCAGTCAGGGCTTCTGAAAGCATGTCTAGAGCCCATGTTTGAATTTGAAAAAGGCATCTCTTTTAAGCAAATAGAAAACAGTGACCCTCAGAGGACCAGATCCACAGACTTCTACTCTGTACAAACAATTCAAAATAAAGCAAACAACAAAAAACAAAAACAAAAGCAAACCAAGTCAAAAAATTCTCTATTGGGAACCAGACATAGGCCAAGCTGAATTTCAAACTCTGTCTGTTCCCAGACAGGTTGCTTTTACTCAAGACATGAATTACACAGCTGTGCATAGCAAGGTGGGTATGGTCTTGCAAAGGTTATCAGATCAGTAATTCAGTATAGTAGATTTTCTTATTATCTAAAGAATTTAGTAAGAAATAATAGTACAGAAAGAAAGAAAGAAGAAAGAAGGAAAAAAAGAAAGAGAAAGAAAGCAAGAAAAAAAGAGTAATAATGGCACCAGTGTCCTCTGAACCTCCTATGTCATCATTCTGAGCCAAGTCATGCTCTGCATCCCTAGTTCAGGTTTTCTTCAACTCACCTATAATAGAAGGTGGTGAGTTTCCCTGGTTTGGAGATCCTATTGTTTTATGGGTCTACATTTCAGATCCCCCCAGGAACAACTCTCCAGTGGCACTCTCAATTCTGCAGGAATAAACCATATCAGAGTCTAAATTCTTCCTTAGGAAAAAACATAAACAAAAACCAACATTAGTCTAAATGAAGCCTATGCAGGAATATAAATCTGCTACAATAAAAAGTAAATCTACATTACTGAATATAGCACTTAAATGTTTGATCCATAAATTCTTCTTGTCAGTTGCTTCCCTGCATTAAGGTCTTGCCTAACTCACAAGGTTCTACTGAGTGATTTATCTTTTACTGTCCAAAGGAAATGACACAAAGATAAATTTAAGTTTTAACACTAAGTAAACAGAAATTTCTTCCAACTTTTAAATGACAGTCTTCATAACTTAAAACAACAGCCACTTAGGCTCAATTCCTAGGTAGGGAAATATCTATATTGTCAGAGAAAATTTTGACTGGAGACAGAGAAGAAAGGTAAGAATGGAGCTCTCCTCTCTCTCTCTCTCTCTCAATCTTTCTGCCCCCACCTCTTTCCAGTCCTCTCTCCCTCTTCTCTCTCCCTCTCTCTTTCCCTTCTAATGTCATTAGCTATGGAATATTCTCTTCTAAAGTTTGTCAGCTTTCATAAATATGCACCTAAGGAAAACACCCAAGATAATCTTGAATTCAGTAAGAAATAAGAGGGTGATCCCAAGGTGTGGGTTCAGTGATTTCCATATTTATAATGTGAACAGAGCCCCATCTCTGGTTTACAGTTGGTCTTTGGGAGCTGATCCCCATAATGAGTATGATTTGTCATCAGTGAGATAGAAATTATTTTCTCTATTGTGAATTCTGCACAAATACTTTAGCAATAAAGCCCAAGTTTGCCTTAGCCCATTTTGATCGATAAGAGTGCTACATTGTCCATGGAGAAAGACATGACAGATTTCTCTAGCACCTTGCGTTATGTATGACCTCTCATCTGAAACTAAAAAAAAAAAAAAAAAAAAAAAAAATCTATTGGAAGATTTTGGGTTTCGTTTAAAATACAACTATTTCCTTGTCTTAAAATTGATAAATCCTGCTAACTACCAAATGTGTGCAATTTTATTTAGAATTTAGTATTTTCAGTCATGTTTTTCAGACTGTGTAATCTTGGGTAATGATTAGGTAGTTTTATACTATGGATATCTAGAGGAGGCCAAGTTACTAGCATTTTAATCCATGCTTCAATATTTAAAATGGGTGAGTCACCTCTATTGGTTTATCAATAGAAGAGAAGTACGTATAAAATTTAGAAGACCCCTGACAATTGGACTAACATTGCTGGTTGGGTCCATATAAAATTATTAGCCTACTTTTGTAAAAAGGAACACTAGGTTACTTTTTTTTTTTATATATATATTTATAGTGCCAGGTCAATTATTATTTATTAATATAAAACAGTATTCAAAAAGGACCACCACATTATATTTGAGAAGACCAATAATCAAAGATATGCCAGTTTTAGCAAATTCATTTGTAAACAGTTTGATTAACTCTTATTGATTTGTCCTATTAGTCATTGTCCTCATTTGTAGGATAAGAACAGTAAAGTTATTTTTAATTGGTTAAATGGAAATATAAAAAAGTATGATCCCCAATTATTTTCTTATATATATTATCCACATTTGTTGCCTTCATAAATTTTTCATGATATGAGATTGTCTCATTTATTAATTTTGTATTTGTTTATATTCTGATTTTTTAAATTTAATTTAATTTAATTTTTTTCAGTGTTCTAAAGTTCATTGTGTAGCACCACACCCAGTGCTCCATGCAATACGTGCCCTCCGTAATACCCACCACCAGGCTCAAACAACCTCCCACCCACCCTCCCCTCCCAAACCCTCAATTTGTTTCTCAGAGTCCACAGTCTCTCATGGTTTCTCTCCCCCTCCCATTTCCCCCAACTCACTTCTCTCCATCTCCCAAGGTCCTCCATGTTATTCCTTATGCTCTACAAGTCAGTGAAACCATATGATACATGATCCTCTCTGCTTGACTTATTTCACTCAGCATAATCTCTTCCAGTCCCATCCGTGTTGATACAAAAGTTGGGTATTCATCCTTTCTGATGGAGGCTTAATACTCCATTGTGTATATGGACCATATCTTCTTTATCCATTCGTCTGTTGAAGTGCATCTTGGTTCTTTCCACAGTTTGGCAACTGTGGCCATTGTTGCTATGAACATTGAGGTACAGATGGCCCTTCTTTTCACTACATCTGTATCTTTGAAGTAAATACCCAGTAGTGCAATTGCAGGGTCGTAGGATAGCTCTATTTTTAATTTCTTAAGGAATCTCCACACTGTTTTCTGAAGGGGTTACACCAACTTGCATTCCCACGAACAGTGTAACAGGGTTCCCCTTTCTCCATATCCTCTCCAACACTTGTTTACTGTCTTGTTAATTTTAGCCATTCTAACTGGTGTAAGATGGTATCTCAATGTGGTTTTGATTTGAATCTCCCTGATGGCTAATGATGATGAACATTCTTTTCATGTGTCTGTTAGCCATTTGTATGTCTTCTTTGGAGAAGTGTCTGTTCATGTCTTCTACCCATTTTTTGATATGATTATCTGTTTTGTGTGTGTTGAGTTTGAGGCTTTCTTTATAGATCTTGGATATCAGCCCTTTGTCTGTAGTGTCATTTGTGAATATCTTCTCCCATTCTGTGGGTTTTCTCTTTGTTTTGTTGACTGTTTCCTTTGCTGTGCAGAAGCCTTTGATCTTAATGCAGTCCCAAAAGTTCATTTTTGATTTTGTGTCCTTTGCCTTTGGGGACATATCTTGAAAGAAGTTGCTGTGGCCGATGTCGAAGAGGTTACTGTTCACCTCCAAGATTTTGATAGATTCCTGGCTCATGTTGAGGTCTTTCATCCATTTCCAGTTTATCTTTGCATATGGTATAAGAGAATAATCAAGTTTCATTTCTACACATAGCTGTCCAATTTTCCCAGCACCATTTATTGAAGAGACTGTCTTTTTCCCACTGTATATTTTTTCCTGCTTTGTCGATTAGTTGACCATAGTGTTGAGGGTCCATATCTGGGCTTTCTACTCTGTTCCACTCATCTATGTGTCTATTTTTGTGCCATACCATGCTGTCTTGGTGATCACAGCATTGCAGTAAAGCTTGAAATCAGGCAACATGATGCCCCCAGTTTTGTTTTTCTTTTTCAACATTTCCTTAACAATTCGGGGTCTCTTCTGGTTCCATATAAATTTTAGGATTGTTTGTTCCAGCTCTTTGAAAAATACCTGTGGAATTTTGATCAGGATGGCATTGAAAGTATAGATTGCTCTAGGCAGTATAGACATTTTAACAATGTTTATTCTTTCTATCCATGACTATGGAATGGTCTTCCATCTTTTTGTGTCTTCTTCAATTTCTTTCATGAGTGTTCTGTAGTTCCTTGAGCACAGATTCTTTACCTCTTTGGTTAGGTTTATTCCCAAGTATCTTATGGTTCTTGGTGCTAGAGTAAATGGAACCGGTTCTCTAATTTCCCTTTCTATATTTTCATTGTTAGTATATAAGAAAGCAACAGATTTCTGTACATTGACTTTGTATTCTGCCACATTACAGAATTGCTGTATGAGTTCTAGTAGTTTGGGGGTGGAGTCTTTTGGCTTTTCCATATAAAGTATCATGTCATCTGTGAAGAGAGAGAGTTTGACTTCTTCTTTGCCAGTTTGAATACCTTTTATTTCTTTTTGTGGTCTGATTGCTGTTGCTAGGTCTGCTGGTACTATATTGAACAAGAGTGATGAGAGTGGGCATCCTTGTCGTGTTCCTGATCCCAAGGGGAAGGCTGTCAACTTTTCCCCATTGAGAATGATATTGGCTGTGGGTTTTTCATAGATAGATTTTATGAAGTTGAGGAATGTTCCCTCTATCCCTAGTTAAGGAATGTTCCCTCTATCCCTATACTTTGAAGGGTTTTAATCAGGAATGGATGCTGTATCTTGTCAAATGTTTTTTCTGCATCAGTTGAGAGGCCCATGTGGCTCTTCTCTCTTCTCTTATTGATTTGTTCTATCACATTTATTTGCAAATGTTGAACCACCCTCACATCCCTTAGATAAATCCCACCTGGTAGTGGTAGATAATCTTTTTAATGTAATGTTGGATCCTATTAGCTAGGATCTTGTTGAGAATCTTGGCATCCATATTAATCAGGGATATTGGTCTGAAATTCTCCTTTCTAATGGGGTCTTTTCCTGATCTGGGGATCAGGTAATGCTGGCTTCATAAAAAGGATCTGGAAGTTTTCCTTCTGTTTCTATTTTTTGAAACAGCTCCAGGAGAACAGGTATGATTTCTTTTTTGAATGTTTGGTAGAATTCTCCAGGGACTCTATCAGGTCCTGGGCTCTGTTTTTTTTTTTTGGAGGTTTTTGATCACTGTTTCAATCTCATTAGTAGATATTGGTCTATTCCATTCATCAATTTCTTCCTGATTCAGTTTTGGAAGTTATAGATTTCCAGGAATGCATCCATTTTGTCTAGGTTGCTTAACTTATTGGCATATAACTGTTGATAATAATTTCTGATGATTGTTTCTATTTCCTTGGTGTTAGTTGTGATCTCTACCTTTTCATTCATTATTTTATTAATTTGGGTCCTTTCTCTCTTCTTTTGGATTAGTTTGGCCAATGGTTTATTGATCTTATTGATTCTTTCCAAAAACCAGCTTTTGGTTTCATTGATGTGTTCTACTATATCTCTACTTTCTATCTTGTTGATTTCTGCTCTTATCTTGATTATTCCCTTATTGTGTGTGGGGTTGGCTTAATCTGTTCTTGATTCTCCAGTTCTTTAAGGTGTAAAGAGAGCTGGTGTATTCTCGATTTTTCTTTCTTTCTTTCTTTCTTTTTTTTTTTTGAGTGAGGCTTGAATGGCTATGAATTTTCCCCTTATTACTGCCTTTGCTCTATCTCATAGGTTTTGTACCAATGTGTCCTCATTCTCATTGGTTTCCATGAATTGTTTATGTTCTTCTTTGATTTCCTGGTTGATCCAAAATTCTTAACTAAGGTGGTCTTTAGCTTCCAAGTGTTTGAATTTCTTCCAAACTTTTTCTTCTAGTTGAGTTCCAGTTTCAAAACATTGTGGCCTGAGAATATGTAGGGAATAATGTCAATCTTTTGTATCAGTTGAGCCCTGATTTGTGACCCAGGATGGGGTTTATTCTGGAGAAAGTTCCATGTGTACTCAAGAAGAATGAGTATTCTGTTGTTTAGGGTGAAATGTTCTGTATATATCTATGAGGTCCAATTGGTCCAATGTGTCATTCAGTGCTCTTGCTTATTGATTTTCTGCTTGGATGATCTGTCTATTACTGAGAGTGGTGTGATAAGATCCCCTACTATTTATGCTTTCATATCAATATGACTTTTTATCTTAATTAACAGTTATCTTATATAGTTGGCTGCTCCCATATTGGGGGCATAAATATTTACAATTGTTAGATCTTCTTGGTGGATAGACCCTTTAAGAATGATGTAGTCCTTCTTTATCTCTGACTACAGTCTTCAGTTTAAGATCTTATTTATCTGGTATGAGAATTGCTACCCCAGCCTACTTTTGAGGCCCATTAGCATGAAAGATGCTTCTCCATTCCTTCACTTTCAGTCTGGATGTATCCTTAGGTTCCAAATGGGTCTCTTGTAGACAACATATGAATGGGTCCTGTCATTTTATCTAATCTGCAACCCTGTGTTGTTTTATGGGAACATTTAGGCCGTTCATGTTGAGAGTGATTATTGAAAGATACCTTTTTATTGATATTTTATTGATATTGTTGCCTGTGAAGTTCTTGTTTCTATAGATTGTCTCTGTAAATTTCTGTTCCACAACAGTCTTGGGTTATTTCTTCTTTTATAGAACCCCCCCACCTTAATATTTCTTACAGTGCCAGCTTGGCGGTCAAATACTCTTTTAAACCTTGCTGGTCTTGGAAGATCTTTATGTCTCTATCCATTTGGAATGTCAACCTTGCTGGATAAAGTATTGTTGGCTGCATGTTCTTCTCATTCAGTGTCCTGAATATGTCTTGCCAGCCCTTTCTGGCTTGCTATGTTTCTGTAGACAGGTCTGCTGTTATTCTGATGGACCTTCCTCTGTATCTAAGGAATCTCTTCCCCTCCCCTGCCCTCAGGAGCTCTTGTCTAAAGTTATGATTCATCAGTCTCACAATCAAGTGTTTCAAGGTCTCTCTAGATTTGTTGATCTTGGGGGGGGGGTGATCTTTCTGCCTCTAGGGCAGGGACGCTTCCTCCATTCCCCATATGGGAAATTTTTCATCAAGAATTTGTTCAACTATATCTTCTAGTATTTTTTCTTTCTCCTCCCCCTCAGGGATCCCAGTAATTCTGGCATTGGAATGTTTCATGTCCTCATTTATTTCTCTAATTCTGTTTTCATGGCTTCTAAGCTGTTTGTGCCAGGCCTCCTCCTGATCCTTTTTCTCTATCAGTTTGTCCTCTAGATCACTAATTCTATCTTCTGCCTCAGTTACACTAGCTGTTAGAATATTTAGATTAGATTGGATCTCATTGATAACATTTTCAACTTCTTCCCTATGTGGCTTTCACTTCTGCCTTTAGAGATTCCGTGTTGTCACTAAAGGTTTTCTCCAATCTAGCCATTGCCTGGATAATTGTTACCCTGAATTCCCTTTTTGATATACCGTTTATGTCCATATCCAATAGTTCTGATGGAGAGGGCACAGTCTCTGAATTTTTCCTCTGTTGGATGTTCCTCTTCCTAGTCATTTTGGTGAGAGGTGGTTGAGGGGATGTGTAGCTGAATATATCAACCATGATCCAAGCAAGGTGCACCCTGGAATGCTTCTGAGCAATAGGAAGTCACCACAAAAAGAAAGAAAAAAGAAAAAGAGAGAGAGAGAAAGAGAGAGACAGAAAAAGAGAGAGAGAGAGAGAGAGAAGATCCAGCCAGAATGCCCCCCAAGGTAAGATTTATAAGTTATACAAACAAAAAGTCTGACCAAAGTAAATGACAAGGGGAAAAAAGAAAGAAAGAAAGAAAGAAAGAAAGAAAGAAAGAAAGAAAGAAAGAAAGAAAGAAAGAACCCAGCCAAAATGAACCCCAAGGATAAGGTTTATACAATACCAGAACAAAAACAAGTACAGAGAAACACTGACAGAAAAGAAAGATTGGAGGGTGGTTAGAAATCCTTGATGTGGGTGAGGAAGGTTATTTTTCTTCTTGCTGGGTGTATCTTGATATCTTTGTTAAAGAACTCAACTTTCCAGGGATAAATGGAGATTAAAACTGGTTTATATATAGGGGTAGTATTGATTATGGAAAGATGATTACCTTGAAGCTTATATTTATATGTATATTAAAAAAATAGAAAAGAAAAGAAAACCAGGTATATGTATGAAAAATGTTCAAGTTAACAGGTTATTATGGAATATGCTGAATTGAACCTCTAGTTGTAATGGTAAGTAGGTTAAAAAATTAAAAAGAACAATAATAGTGAGATCTAATTAAAAATAGAAGTTGTATCTTTGAAATATACAGGTTTTAGGGGAATACTGGCAGCTTAATATATTGTTTTCCCTGATATTGCAGTTTTACAGTTTTATGGGGACCCTGTCATGGTTGTCCTCTCATTCTTTTGGCTGGCTTTCTGGGGGAGGGTCCTTCTGCATTGTTTTTCAGGCAGTCTTGGTTGGGTTGAGTCCTCCTGACCCCTATTAAGGGGCTGGACTCTGTGGAAACCAGTTTTTCAGGCTTTTGTTCTCTGTAGGTACCCCCCCCCTTTGGTGGCTTTTTGTGGCTTTATGGAGGTTTAGTGGAAAGCAAACTGCACCCAGAATTCCATCTCTGAGAGAAGCCTCAGTTTGCTCCCCTCTGAACAGACAGACTCCCCCTCTGCAAACTCCACTGTGCTGTGCAACCTCCCATAGGCAGTGCACAACCCCAGCCACTGTCTCAGGGGTCGTCTGAAGCTCCCACTTTTCTCTGCACCCTGGTGTCACTAAAACCATGAGCGATATTGGTCCAGGGACCCTGCTTCTGGTGGCTGCTTTTGCTGGGACTGCTGTCTGGGGTCCAGACCTCATGTTGCCACTGGGATTGCGACCAGAGTTTGCGTTGAATTCCTTCAGACATGCGCTGGGAGAATCCAGACCCTTGGCGGGTCCTAGAGACCATGGACTAGTGCCAGGAAGGAGCTTTTTCAGGTGTGGGCGGGGAGTCTGTCAGACCCTGGTCATGCAGTGTGCAAAAGTTCTGGGGAGAGCAGGCTGGTGCAATCTGCGAACTCCCTCTTGTGGGGGCAGGAGTGTGCCCAGCTGAGCCATAATGCAAGCTGCGCAACCCCGGGGTCTCTGCAGCACTCTCTCTGGCATGGGTGGTCACTGGCAGTGGCTGTCCTGGGACAGTGGGCTTAAGCCCATGCCAGTGACTGCCTGATTCCACCACTTGACCCTAAGGTCTTTTGCTCTTTTTGAGTTCTTTTGACCAGACTCCAAGTTAATGCTGGTCCCTAATCACAGGGCACTTTTGTATTGGGGTATTACTTTCCAATGGGTCACTTTTGGTGGCTCCCTTCCCCTTCTGTTTATCCTCTGATATCAGTGTGATCATTCCCACTCTGCTTTACCTTTCCACTGGTTTCTTCTGCCCCTATAGAGATCCAGAAGTGTATAATCCTATATCTCAGGCTGATTTCATAGATGTTCAGAGTGTTCTGGTGGATAATTAGCTCACTTTAGCAGACTGGTTGAAACAGGGTCTCCTACTTCTCCACCATCTTGCCCCTCCTCTTTATATTCTGATTTTACCAATGGGAATATAAATGGGTCATTTCTCTGCTTTGTTAAATAAAAAGTCTATGGCACCTACTGTTAGACATATAGTAGACACCTTATAAATATTTTTTTGAATGAAACAATGGATAATGAAATATACTATATTCTAGATACATAAAACATTCATTCATTGAATAAGAACTTATTTGCACCTACCAGATGCAAATATTCTTATATTCAGATAAAAATCGTGTTATCTGGCAATAGATATGCAGAAAAATATATATACAATAGATGTAGTTTTCAACCTTATGGAGACTTATTTTATGTGGATCAATTTAGGCTTATGATTTAAGAATCAACAAGAGGTCAGGAAAAACACTGCTAAAAAGGCAGATATTCTAGTATTAACTCCGATTTGAGGAAATGCAAACAGGATGAAATATTCCTTTTTCAAACTAAGGAATGCCTTAAGAGACAACTATAAAAATATCAGTATTTTGAAGTGGTAAAAATCCCATACACACAAAAAGCATGTTATGACTACCAACTTTAAGAAAGAACTAAGTTATATCTGCATTAAATTGAGGAAAAACAAAACTATTACAACTGACATGTCTGGTTGACTTTCAATCCATTTCAAACCCTGGTCATTGAATGAAGCCACAAGTAATTAACATTTTCCTCATTAACCAATTAATGAACTACTCTCCTGTGAGTAATTGCTTATATGTATATGTCCACATAATTTCTTATGTCAATAATTACTAGTCCTACTTTCCAAATCTATAACACAGCTCAAAGCAATTACATGCTAACTTGGTAGTATCATAGAAAACATGAAGACAGTTTAACATATACAATTATCCCTGTGTTCTCATTCATCACTTTGTCATGTATTGTCCATACATATATTGAGTACCTGCTCTGTGTTTTCTATGAACAATAAATATAATAACTCTATCCTGCAACAAAAACCTAATATTGCATATTAAAATAAAACTTGGTAATTGAAATAAAATGATATACTTAGTATACTCTGAAATAAGGAGGAGATATCTATCTACAATTTACTGTGTTCCTCAATGTGTTGAAATATAAATTAACTTACTTTAACTCTGAATATTTTGGGTAAAATTGTTTAGTAAACTAATTTTTGCAATTCTAAAAAATTGACTATATATAAAAACTTACAATACTTACAATGTTAATGTTTTTTTCCTCATTAGCTCCTCCTCAATAATAAATACCTATTTAAGAGTCACCAAAAACTATCAATACAACACAGATTTACATTAGTTGTAAGTTTCTTCACTGAATGTAAATAAGAACTTTCATTGAGGTTTATGATTTGCAGTGGTTACTGAAGGTATAAAATTGATGTCATTGGATATTGTTAAAAATAGGATTCTCAGGAGATACATTTTATATGTGATGTTCTGTGGGAGAAGGAGACATCCATGTAATTTTCCAAGGTCATGTCTACTCTCTGTGTATGGCAGGCACATCTGTAAAATACTGTAACTCTAAAAAGTGCTGGATCAAGGTTTTACCGGGTCACAATTTCATCATCCAAAGTCAATGGCTGCTGTCTAAAGATTTGCAACTACAGCAGAGACATTGAAATTTGTTACAAATGTCTAACAGTTCTATTCCAACTTCTGCCATATAAAAGGATTAATGCTGTGCCATTTTAAAAAAAAATGTTTTATCTTGCATTAACTTTCTTGATGATTAGTGAGCTTTAATCAAGTGGGATAGAAAGACCAGCTATTCAAACTACTGAATACTGAAAAGGTCACGGTATTGCAGTATACTCCCATAATTTACTGTCTCCTATTACATACTCTAAAAATGATCATATTCCCTTCTCAAAGGCAAAATACTAACTATCTGACATAAAGTCACCATATCACTGAATTCAGATCCATTAAGGTCAAAGTTAGTAACACTATGTTACCTATATAGCAGCATTACTTTGAAGAATACAGCATAGTTGAATTATACCAGAGTGAACCAAATTCAATTTAAAATATGAATCATTAGGGATATAAAACTGAAAGTATCATGTGTTTATAAATGATATGGAAATTGTTTTCAAAAATCTCAGATGGCACATAGATACAGACTAGAACATTTCACCATCCGACGCAACAGTCATCCAAGAGATTCTCACATATATCTCCATGTTAAAGTTAGTTGTATCTAACCAAGGCACTGGAGGTTTTCTCTGGGATGATGTCCCTTACTTTTCCTTACCTTAGACTCTTCTTTGTAATGGTGTTTACAGAATACTTACTCAATAGTAGAATACAACTTGTTTGTGTTGTTAATTTCCATGTTCACAGTCTCATTTCTTAAAGACACATTACCCAAACTTTTAAAATTACCTTTTAATCTTAATTCCCAGAGTAGCTGATTTTTTTCTTCTTCATTGGAGAGCATTTAGGATGTTTTACTCTTCTAACCTCCCAATGTAACCTCTGATTGTAGCTATCTTCTCTGCCATTTTATAGACTCAAGAAAGGAAGTTCAGTGCTTCCTCTGATACTTCCCAGAATCTTTTCATTTTATCTCTTTCTGAGAAATTATGATTTTGTAAATTTGTTGAGAAAAAAATTTTTTTTACATTTCAAATACTTTAATAATATATGTTTCAAGAAGAATCCTAAGTGTCCATCTTACATTGTAAATAGATTTTTGGGTACAGATAGATTTAAAAACATGATTTTGCTTTCAGCTTAATCTGAGGATCATAGAAGGTTTATAATGAAAACTTATAGTCTTTTCCCTTTATACCATGTCCACTACTCTGAACAAATTCTTTTAATCCTCTTAATTCTTCCCCCCTCCCCACTGGCATATCTCTAAATAATATGCTGATATTAGTCTTTCTTGATTTGGTAATTTGAGAGATTGTCTACTGATTTTTGCTGTGATAGATCATGATTAATCACGCTTCTACACCCTTGCCTTTCCCCTTCTAAGAATGCATTTTATCATTATTTTAATTCCTCTGTTGGTTACTTCTCTCACTCTGAGAAGTACCTGTATTTAAAGTGCATTACACCATTACCTCAAAATACCATTTTTTGACTCCTCATATTTTGAGAATATGTAGTAAGCTCTTGCATCACTACATTTTTTTTTCTTCACGGTTCTCAGCTTCTTTGCTTTGTGTATATCTGTGTATTTTCAATATCACAGGTAATGTTTTATATGTAAGTATTGGAACTTTGAGTATATATTATTTCTGAAAGTTAAAAATCAATAGACAAGGTTTTCATAATAATAAACTTACAAATAAAGTTTCTTGTGTACACAAATAGTGTGTCTGTATTTCCTTTCTGTACTTTTCAGTTTTTGTTTTCCTATGTAAGTTATTAAAGATAGTAAAGTCTCTCTCTCTCTCTCTCTCTCTCTCTCTCATTCCTTCATGGATGTATCTCTCTCTTGCAGTTTTCCATTCTCTTGCTTTAACCTGGAGTATTTGATTTTCAGACTGTTCTAGTGACTGGTGGCCACCATAGTAGCATTCCTATCATGTGCAGCCTGGCTCATCAATGTCGTAATGCCATAACACTTTCTTCCCAATGACAATGTTATGGAAAAGTCCTTTCCCAGTACACCCAGATGGCTCAGTTGGTTAAGCAGCTGCCTTTGGCTCAGGTCATGACCCCAGGTTCCTATAACTGAGTCCCACATCAGGCTCCTTGCTCAGTGGGGAACCTGCTTCTCCCTCTGCCTGCCTCTCCCTCAGCTTGTACTCTCTCTCTGACAAATAAATAAATAAATTTTTTTTTAAAAAGTCCTTTCTCTTTAACTCTATGTTCATCACAGATCTGTCTCCTTCCCCTGCAAAAGTTCTTCTCCTTTTAAGATATTACATGAAATATTTTTGTCCTGTGTGAAGGACAATTCCGAATTAGTTCTTATGCAGAACTAATGGTCAACACCTGAGCACAATGATTATGCACTCTGCATATTTTTCTTGGATTTCCTTTGAGGTTTACCACTTAGGTATTGCCAAGGCAAAGTGGAATATTTCTAAAAATCTTTAGTGATTATTTGAATAGATATTTTGCTATATAAAATTGAAGGAAAAAAAATCCACTGCTCTTTATACTGTGTGATGAAATAAAATCTTATACAGATTAGTATAAGTCCTTATTGGACATTTTAATTAGTTATCTGGATGACAAAGCAAATACAATCTCAATAAGATTAGTAAATGAATTAGAGACATTAGAATCCTTAATCAGGACTAGTAGTATCAAGCAGTTATAGAATTTAATAAAAGAACATGTTTGAAATCTCAAATTAGGGCTCTTAATCAAAGGTCTTAAAATAAGAACAGAATATTACAAAAAATGGACTCATTAAATGTTCATTTGGAAAAAGAAAAGAGATCTATTAAGAGATCTATTTTAAATACGTATATTGATTCAATGCAAAAACTAAGATTGCAGCAACTATGAACACAATTGTTTAGTTCTATGCTAAAACAAAATACTCAAAATACTCCTTTGGGATCGACACATGTTGAAAACTTTTGGGTTAGGGGCACCTGGGTGGCTCAGTGGGTTAAAGCCTCTGCCTTCAGCTCAGGCCATGGTCTCAGGGTTCTGGGATAGAGCCCTGCATCGGGCTCTCTGCTCAGCGGGGAGCCTGCATCCTCCTCTCTCTGCCTGCTTCCTCCTGCCTCTCTGACTACTTGTGATCTGTCTGTCAAATAAATAAAAATCTTTAAAAAAAAAAAAACTTTTGGGTTAAATTATCAGTAAGACTATGGTAAGAATAATTTATTCTATTTTGGGTAACTCATTTAAGAGAAATATTCAAAGGAACTAAGGACACTATATTATGAGAAGGTGAAAAGTGTCATACATTATTGCATATTCAAATCCATAAATCTGTTTATGGCATAAAAACTATTTATAAGGAATAAGTCACTTCAATATGGTCAATGTAAAGTCAGTTTGGATTCAGTCAAGAATGTCAGTTATCAAGATAAAGAAAATTAAAATAAAATAAAGATTTTCCAAAGTTGATGTCAGAATTGAAAGGAAATTAGGTTTTTATTACTATTATTTCTCTGAAAAACATACTTTTAAAATGTTTATGACCACACATTAAAGCATTTATACAAAGAGCAGTAGAAAGGTGTCCAATGGCCTGACTAAAGACTAAATTATACTCCAAAGACATTTTCTAAAATCCAAAAATTGTTACTGTTACAAATTGTTACAAAACCTTTGGGTATTAACTCTGAGTTCACTTTCCTGCTCCTCTCCCCATTATTTACCCCTTTCCAGCCACCCTGTTTACCTGAAACTCAGCTAAGCTGATTTTGGCTCTGCCATTCATACCTCCTCTTCTCTTTGCCTAGAACCTCTTCATATTAACATAGCTGGCTCCTGAGTTCAAACATCTTCTTTGATGAGTCCATCTAGAATAGCTACTTCTCCCTAGTCCCCACCATCATCTGTACTTTGACCCTGTTTTATTCTTCTTCAAAGAATTTACTTGATATTATATATTTGTTTTTTGTTTTTGTTTTTGTTTTTGTTTTTTTTTAAAGAGAAAGACAGAATCTTAAGCAGGCTTCATGCCCAGGGTGAGCCCAACATTAGGCTAGATCTCACGACCCTGAAATTATGACCCAAGCCAAAATCAAGAGTCAGACACTTAAACCACTGAGCCACCCATATGACCAATATTTGGTTCTTATTTACACCATTTTGTATTTTTTTTATTAACTTATCTTCCTAAATACTTTATTGAGGTATAATTTGCATACCCATTTATGTGAAATTTCAATTGGTTTTTGTAAATTTTCAAAGTTGTGCATGCATCACCAGAAGTCAGATTTAGATATATATATATTTTTTCCAAATACAATCCCTTATGTTCTCTGCTGTGAACCCTGGCTCCCACCTCCAGTCCCAGACAGCCATTAATCTGTTTTCTGTCTCCATAGATTTGTCTTTTCCTGGACATTTTATATAAATGGAATCATATAATATGTAATGTTTTGCAATTTTGTCTGTTTTATTTACTGCTATGCCCTACTTAAAATAGGGCCTGACACATAAATGGCGCTCGATAAACATTTGTTGCATAAATACAAGAATGAATCAATGCAGATTTGGGGTTAAAATTCATAAAGCTGCAATATTTAATTCAGATATAAATTATATGGATTAACAGCTTTAATAGTTTCAATTTAGAATTTTTTAATAAAGGGAAAAAGGGAATGAAAAGGAGAATAAAGGAAACCGTAATTTAGAGTAATAGGTACTGTATGGTGGATTAAACTTATGAATCTTGAATATCCATTAAAATATGTAGATTCAAGAAATCTTAAGGTTATCAATGTGTATAGCAGTTGATCTTTTATTACAACAGGAAATGCTAAGAGCTGTAAGTATAAAAAGAAATATTCCCTGGTTTACCTTTATAATACTTAGCAGAGACAATTTTTATGCTTCTACTGATAAATATCTCAAAAAAATCAGCACATCTTTATAATGAGGCAATTCAAAACCAGTATTTTATTTTATGTCAATCACCGTGGTTATAGACTGTAATTATAAATTATTTTGTGTATAGAGTGGGTAAAACAATCCTTTGAGATTCATTTTAAATCCTTCTTAATTAAATATGGCTCTTAAAAATATCTTTTGTAGGGGAAAAAAAGAGAGACAAACCAAGAAACAGACAGTTAACTATAGAGAACAAACTGCTGGTTGCCAGAAGGGAGGTGGGTGGGGGTGAAATGGGTACTGAGCACTGGGTGATGCATGGAATCCTTGAATCACTATATTGTATACCTGAAACTAGTATTACACTGTTAACTAACTAGAATTTAAATAAAAATTAAAAAATATACGATTACCTCTGCAGTGTAAAAATTTAGTTTATACATCAGAGAGTTTTTTGAAAAAAAGGAATTACATTCAGAACAAGACCAGGCACTGTGATGTTATTTTTAATGCCTTCTAACCAATATTTGAGTTGTAAACAGTTAGGTTGTTTTTAGCTTTTCTCATGAAGCCAATGGGTGAACAATTGGCCCATGGCTTCGGAGATCTGGAGTTTGAATTCAGGTGAGCAATTCATAGTAATTTTCAGTAAATCTTTTGTATCACTTGAGAGAGATTAGCAAACAAAACTTTTAAAATTTATTTTATTTTTTAAATTCCTGGCACATCCTTTTTCCTTTCATGCAGCTTATGAGGAAGAACACAAGGTGAAAAAGTTAATTTATTTTTACTAGTCTAAAAATTTTTGTTTTTTGAATATGTGGGATGCTTTGTTATGGTATTTTTTAATATTATTTTTGCTTACAGGAAGTTGGTAAGATATTATAATCCACATTGGTTTTTAATATGATTCCTTTAGAGTCTGTTGCAGAGAAGACATTTGAGTGGTAAAGTAAGATAAACAATAGACAGGAAAGTTGGCTGTTATGAATGATAATTTAACTTGCCTCTTTTAATACTGGTCAGACCACATAACTGTTTCAAGTTTGTCATGTTTTGCAGTGTTTTTTTTTTGTTTTGTTTTGCTTTGTTTTGTTTTGTTTCATTTTATCTAGCTGTATTATAGAGAAAGCATTGATAATTGAATGTCATAATCAATAGAGGGAGGTGCCCATTATGATTACATATATTTGTTAGTAGAAGCATTATCAATGGACAGACCTTGGACTAGAATTTACTGAGCATCTACTAGCCTCCAGGTACTCTTAATTCATTTAAATAAATGTTATTTTACTCAAATAACAATCTTGAAGGAAGTATTATTTCCATTTAATCTCTACATAAAGAACATAACTGAAGATTAATTTACTGACATGGGTAAGCTGGTAAATAGGAGTTTATTGATATTGTCAATATTTTCAAAGAATGAGCTTTTGGTTTTATTTTATTCATGAAATTACTGTTTTTAATTTATTGTTATCTATTTATATATTTATTCTTTCTCTCTCTGTTTACTTTGCACTTAATTTGATTTTATTTTTCTAATTACTTAACATGGAAGTATAGCTCATTGATTTTAAAATAGAGGTGGAAATACTATACCCTACAGGCCAAATAGGTTCCATGGGATCCATGGTTTATTGTGTGTGTGTGTGTGTGTGTGTGTGTGTGTGTTGGTCTCTTTTTTTAATTTAAATTCAATTAATCATCATGCAATGTATTATTAGCTTCAGAAGTAGAGGTCAGTGATTTGTCTTATATAATACCCAGTGCTTATTACATCACATGCTCTCCTTAATGTCCATCATCCAGTTACCCTATCCCTCCACCCTCTCCCCTCTAGCAACCCTCAATTTTTCCTCCTATGTTTCAGTCTCTTATGGTTTGTCTCCCTCTCTGATTTTGTCTTTTCTTTTTTTCTCTCTTCCCCTATGATCCTCTGCTTTGTTCCTTAAACTCCACATATGAGTGAGATCATATGATAATTGTCTTTCTCTGATTGACTTACTTTGCTTAGCATAATATCCTCTAGTTCCATCCACATAATTGCAAATGGCAAGATTACATTTCTTTGAGAGCTGAGTAGTATTCCAGTGTGTGTGTGTGTGTGTGTGTGTGTGTGTATACCTCTCCTTTATCCATTCACCTGTTGATGGACATCTGGACTTTTTCCCTAGTTCGGCTATTGTGGCCATTGCTGCAATAGACATTGTGGTGCAGGTGTCCCTTTGGATCACTATGCTTGTATCCTTTGGATAAATACCTAGTAGTGCAATTCCTGGGTCATAGGGTAGTTCTGTTTTCAACTTTTTGAGGAACCTGCATACTGGTTTCCAAAGTGCCTGCACAAGTTTGTATTCTCACCAGAAGTATAAGGGGCTTCCCCTTTCTTCACATCCTTGTCAACACCTGTTGTTTCCTGACATGACTTGTTTTTCTATGACCCTTGAGCTGAGATTGGATTTTACATTTTTAAAGGATTATTTTTAAAAACACATAAAAAACAAACAAATAAAGAAAATGTGACATAGACTGTAGGTGGCCCACAAAGCATAAAATATCTAACATCTGACCCTCTATAGAAAAAGTTTGCCAATCTCTGGCTTACACCATTTCCATTTTATGGAATTATTAAAATTTGCTGATGTTATAACTCTTATCTCACTACTTGTTTTCTATATGTCCCCTCCATACTTAGCTCTTTTAATCTCCCTTCCAGGCCAACTTTTTGACTATTTTCATGTTTCCATTTTATCTTCATAATAAGGTTATGGCTATGACTCTTAGTTTTGATTTTTAGTAATTGGCCTAAGGTAAATAATATACATATTTATCAAACTTCTGAACATTTTATACACACAAATATTGTAAATATCTTACAAAAGCACACATCTGTTTCATCCCTCCTGACCTTTGTCCTACTGTACTAATCCATTGTATTTCATCAAACTACAAGCCACATGTTACATTGTTATTAGTTTTGATTTAAATTATCAGTTAATTTTAAATAGTTTAAATATGGATGAGTATTTTATATTTGCCCATGTATTTATTGATTTTGTCACTCTTCTTTCATTTATATAGGTATTACAATGGTATCATTTTTCTTATTCCTAAAGAATTTTCTTTAACAACTCTGTTAAAAGGTCACTTAGTAAACGTCACTTTCAATGAATTATCTCAGCTTTTTGTTGTTGTTCTACACTTTATCTATGTTGTCCATTTTGGGAAAATTTTTGATAGCCAAAATTTCTAGGTTGACATTTATTTCCTTGTAGTATTCTAAAGATGGTGTTCCATTGTCTTCTGGGTCACATTGTTTCAGGTGAGATTTTGCTATAATTCTTAGTTTCTTGGTATAAAATATATCTTTTCTACAATGGTTGCTTAAAAATTTTCTCTTTTCAATGTTTTTTAACAATTTTATTATGATGCACCTGGATGTGCTTGACTTTATATTATTTTTACTTTGGTTTCATTGAATTTTATATGTCTGTGGATTTATAGTTACTATAAATAATGTAATATGTATATAATATACATATCATATATAATATAATTACCAATATATAATATAGTTACTATAAACAATATAGTTTATAATATAGTTACTTTAATAATATAATTTTATCTCCAATGTTTTTTCTACCCACCTGTGTTCTATTCTGTTTTCTGTGGCTGCTTGGTACTTTCCCAGAGGTCACTGAGTCACCATTTGTGTTATTTCCAGTCTTTTTTTCTCTCTGTGCTTAATTTTAGAATGTTTCAAAAGCTGTGACTTCACTTATCAAGTTGACTTCACAAAATCAAATTTACTGAATTTTTTTTCTTCTTCAGTATCTAATCTGATGGTAAACACTTAAAGTGTATTTTATTTCAGTTATTTTTTCATTTTTAAATGTTTCATAGTTTTTTTCTAGTTTCGTCTTTATGTCTGAAATAATTTTTATTTGTAGTTTATTGCTGAGATCTGTCACTTTTCATTCTGTATCTTCTTATTGCCTAATCATAACATTTTAAAGATTTTTAAGTTAATTTATGTTAATATCTGTATTTTTGTTTATTTCTTTTATTTTATTTATCTCTCATGTGTGTCTTTTATACTTGTTTAATTCTTAGTTTTGATAGTTTAAAAATTTTGATTACCTTTCCTTTCATCTTTTTATAACATTTCTTTAATCATATTTTAAAATTCAAGTTCACTTTTTTTTTTAATTTTGTGAACATGGCTTATTCTTGTTGCTTTTCAGCCTATAAATATGCTCAAAGTTTAAAAAACATTTATAAAGGTTTAAATATTGTGCCTTTTAAGATTCTGTGTTTAAATTACACAGCCTCAAGAAAGGCGATTTCTGAAGAAATTTTCCTAGGTTCATGGCTCAGGTTGATCCCTATTCCCACATCAATGACTACCTATTCATTTCTCAGGGCTATTCTGGCTTAGGAATATTTTCTCCCTACAGCCTCATACTCCGACACTAGATAGCACTTCCATCTTCAGATGTTGTATTTGGTGTTTATAGACTCTTCTGGGATGTGCAACCAACATCTTCCTTTCTTCTCTTATCTCCAGTATTTCTGTCCTTCTCAGTTATGGTTATTTTTATGTTTGTTTGTTTGTTTGTTTTTATAGTTATGTTTATTTCCCAGTGATTATCCTTCTGGGTCAGATTTTTATTCTTTGGGAGCGAGTATTATGGTCAGTTTTATTTGTCAACTTGGCTAGATTCCAATTATTCAGTCAGACTCTTCTTTATTGCCATTAAAGTATTTTGCAAATGTACTTGATATCTACAAGCAGTTGATTTTAAGCAAATGGTATTATCTTAGATAATTTGGATGAGCCAGATTCAATTAGTAAAAAGCCTTAAGACCAGAACTAAGAACTTTTGGTTTCAAAGAAGAAGGATCAAGCATTGGGGGAGTGAAAATATAATTCTTGCTGTGTATATAATATATATACATCTATTATATAAATATGTGTGTGTGTGTGTGTGTGTGTGTGTGTGTGTTTATGAGAGAACTCTGCTTGACACAAAGTATTTTTTAATGTTTCTAAGATTCTTGAAGTTCACACATGCTTCTCAGTGTCCATGAGGATTTTCTGGTTATTCTTGGAATCATCATCCCAAATTTGCATTCAGAATTGGGTTCTCTCCTTTCATGGGTATGGCCGCCTTTGTAGTACACTTCTCAGATAGTCTGGGGGTATAGTTAGTAGGCATCATCCATCTGCAATACCTTTGGGATACACTTCTATGCCTACACGAAAGCCATGATCTCCCCAGGCTGCTTCCAGACAATAACTGCAGATAGTAGTAATAATAGAGCTGGACCTGTTCAGCCCAGTGTAGGATGTATCTAATGAGTAATCTTTGCTAATCTTTACTAATCTCTACTGGCATAATCTTTGCTAATGTTTTATATGTTTGTACATTTTTAATTATTATAATTACTTTTATTGCTTTGCTAATGTTCCAATTGACTGAAAATTTGTTTTTTTTTTTAACTGGAAACTCTTTAAAGACAAGACCGATGTCATATTTTTTGTTGTTGTTGTTTTTTGGAAAGTAACATTGCATAATGAAAAGTGCATAGTATTTGCAACCAGGTAAATTTGATTTTAAGTACAAAGCCAGCTATTCATTATATATAAAAGACTTTTTATTTGGTCTAATTGAGACTTTCTCAGAAATACACAGCAACACAATTTTCTAACCATTACTTCTCCATGTTTGAATTTTAAATTCTCCTGTTTACTGTTGGCCTCCTATGGCTAAATAGTTTTTTGAAAGATCCTGATCATCTTGGTGGGTTTTAATCTCAGAGTTATACACATTGCTTAAGTAATTTTTGACTTGAAAATTTGTCCTTGTCATTTTAAGGGAGTTTCTTTACACATATTTTATTTGGTTAGAATCAATTGTCAAATACTTGTTTTCTCATACTTTTCTTTTTGCCTCCATTTGGTTTTGTCATTTTAAATATTTATTTTCCATACTTTCTCTATTTGTCCAGTTTGAATGTTCATTTGTTGTCTTTATATTTGAATGATGATGTATTTGAGTAAAATATTTCTGGACACATTCTTTCCCTCAAAACCTGTCTTCTAAGTTTGAAAAATCCTGTTTTATCAGCAGTATTTTATCAATATTACTTTTCAATTCTTTTTGAAATTTATATCACTTTAAATTTGGACATTAATGTCTTTCTTCATGCTGTAGTGGAATCACGCAATTCTGGTTTAAAATTCTTTATTCTACATGTGCTAATGTTTTAAAAAAGAAAGATAATTTTTAAAATATGATGATTGCTTTTGAAAGTGAGCTTTGAGAGCAGTTCTTTTCAAATTTGATTAAAGAACTTTCTGTGCAAATATTATCAAGAATTCTCAGAGGCAAGAGGTTAAGATAAAACAGATATTACCAACTAAGACAGCCATCATGCTTAAATCTGTACTCCGGTTGAACTGCAGAGGGAAGACTCAGATGAGATTTACTCTTACGATGCAAAGGACGTGGGAGAAAAATCTGTTTAGTAAGTAATATTTTGACAGACTTTGCCTAGAACTTTTCCATTTTTGTACACAGGCAATTATGCTTAATTATTCTGACTCTTTTTCACTTTTATCCTTTTTGTGCCTTTTTAAAATCACATTGAATTTTTTCTTCCTCTCCTAAATACTTTCAGAATGTGCTAAATGATATTTTAATTAGCAATAAAATATTATAGAGTAAAATGGACAGATAATTATTTAACAAATTCTTACTGAAACAAAACAAAACAGAACAAAACCATTGATTATCATAGGTAGTCCATGTGCTTGGAACTCGACACACTTGATTCTATTTAATCTTTACAGACATCTTTCAGTTATTAATATCTCCAATCTAAGAAGGAAAAATGAGCTCAAGTAATGAAGTAACTTGCAAAATCTCTTACATCCAATAAATAGCTGGCTTTGTATTCAAAATTACTTGGTTGCAAATACTATACACTTTTTATCATGCAATGTTTCTTTCTAAAGAGGAATAGGACATGGTTCTTTGTCTTCAAAGAGGTTTCAGTCAATAAGAACATTACCAAAGCAGTAGAAATGATTATGACGATTTAAAATGTCTAAACACATAAAAGATTAGCTTTCAGTACTTCACCTGTCAGTATGCTGACCCTTGATTCTGACCCTTGTTTTTCCACATTCTATTGCTGAAGCTTTTAATAAACATTTTATACTTATGATTTATTTCTAATGTTTTCCTTTCTTTAGAGGATACTTCTTTTATGATATCTATAAAATAGTAACTCATGAATAGAACATTATACAAAGTTGAATGGGTATCTGTGACAGTTCACATACTGATTGATAGAAAATACATCTTTTGTCAGAGGACGAGTGAAGCAGCATAATGGATAGTTGTCTAGTGAAAACAACTTATTTTTTTATACATTTTTTAAACACTTAAATCAGTGCTATGGAATCATAGGGAATCAGTGAAAAAATAACCAGTGAGTCAATAAAGCTTATGAGCAAGGAGGTTACTTGATCGGATTTGAATATTAAAATAGGGATAGAGAGAAGAGACTGGAGGGAGGGAATCCTGTGGGCAGAGGAGCTATTCTGGTAACAAATGCTGTGTTCTGGAGAGAAATGAATGCCCAAGGTCAGGCAATAGTGAAGATTAAGAGGACAAGGCAAATAAGAAAAATGGTAAGAAGCTAAAAATGAAAGTACTCAAGATCAGCAGTTTTCAACTCATGTGTATGTGTGTGTCCCTGCGTATATGTGTTTGATGAATTTATTGGAGAGAAACTACTTAGGAAGCAAGTAAAATTTGTACATTTATGTAAATATGCAACCACCTTTCTTTCCTATTTTACAGCCTTAAAAAATTGGGGCTATCAATGGAAGCCCTAGCATACTATTCAACACATGTGTCTGGGGTGCAACAGGGAAGGGAGGTTGAGAACTGCTTGACCATATCCAGGGGAAGATGGAAAGTCAGAGATCCAGGATGATTCTGTAGTTTCCAAATTCAGTGTCTGACTATATGGTTAACATTGACCACTATAAGAAGAACAGAGGAGAAATAGATTGGCTGGTTGGAGATTGAATTTCTCTTTCTAGGATTAGCAACTTGAATAGTTAATGAGATTTATGAATACAAGAGCTGAATCTGATAGAACCCTTCTAGCTGTTAGATATGTATTATTTTCTTCTGATAAGCTGGATGCTCACTTTTACATAATACAAAAGGCTTATGAGAAGATGAGGCTTTAAAATCTCGGTGACTTCTCCTAATAAGCCCTTTGTCATCAGGCTTGTAAAGCTATTTTATGATGTCATTTTTCTTTTGGAAATATATACTATTTGTTACATCATCTGCAATTCTTTCATATTGTTCTTCAGCAGTGTAGCATTATAATTATTAATTACAATTGCAAACTGCCTAATTTTCCTGATTATTTTTTAAAGTAATCTTTCCTATCGCATATTGTGTGTTGAAGTAGTCCCTCTTGTGGGTATAAGGAACAAACAGTTTTTCCTCTGGAACTTTGGAAAATTTAGAAATGTGCACCAAGGAATATTTTCAAGTATTTTTCTAAAAGTATTTAAAAATGATTTCTCACATATCACTTTTTTTCATTAACTAAGGCAACCAATAATAACAACTAGTGCTGAAGGCTGAGAACCATTATGTGAGTTGTGATATTATTTACTGACTTGATTACATGGGACCGATTTCCTCCCACGTGCTCCCTTATATTTTCTGTAATATCAACCATCAGGACTTTTTTTAATTGTTTTTTTTTTTAAACTTAATGCAGATTATGCCCAAGAGAATATAGATACTGAGTGTAAGGAAATGTGATATGAGAATTTTAATTATTGAAGAAAAGATGAAGAAAAAAATTACAACATGTCTTCTTATTAAAGCCACATCAACCAAAGCTCTCAGATCTCAATGACATCTAGAAACCTCCATTCTCTTTCTGTTTAAAAAATCAGAACATTTAGAGATAAGGAAGTTTATGCTGAGAAGTAATCATTTTTAGCTGTAATGTTTCCCTCGAAGCAGTACTCTATCCTGCTTAGAGCAGGTGTTCTGGAATTATATAAAGCGCCCAGCTCTGCTACTTATTTGGTTCCTAGGCTAACAACCTTAGTACTCTACATCACATTGATGAAGTTTGTGAATTTCTTTTCCCCCCCTGAGGAGTAAGTGAAAAATATACACACATCAACTATAACTAGGGGATGGCAAGACCTTTGTTTATGAAAGTTAACTATAATTACTGATTTTTTTTTTTCAAAATTTGGGAAGTCAGAAGTTAAAAGAAAATGGTTTTGATGTAAACTTGATAATTGGATCAAAAATACATTTTTGTGGATGAAAGAATTGCCTATGTCTGAGTGATCTAGAAACTTTCCAGAAGGGCTGTAAAGATAATATTTGGTATCTATTTAGATTTTAAATTATAATAATTTTTATTAATTTATTTTCTGTTCCAGTTGACTAAAGCTCCCTTGAGGACTGAAACTATGTCCTATTCTTTAGAAGGTAACATGGTACAGCGGGTGTAACATAGAATTTGCAAGTAACTGGCCCCCCTCTGTCCAGTTCATTGATAAGGATGTCTTTCTCCTTTGACAGTAATAAAATCTGTTAAAGAAGAATGTGTTTTCAGACACATGCTTTGAAATTTTGGGTTTTTTTTATCAGCTCAGTATCCAATGTAAAAACTCACAATATTTTCTTTCTGCATTGTACCAGCTATTTTTAAAAATTTCAATTCAATTAATTAACATAAAATATATTTGTTTCAGGGGTACAGGTCTGTGATTCATCAGTCTTATATAACACCTAGTGCTCATTACAACACACACCTTCCCCAATATCCATCAGGAAGTTGTCCCATCCCTCAACCCCCCTTCCCCTCCAGCAACCCTTCCCAGCTATTTTTAAAATAATTAGCAAAGTCATCACAGCCTTTATGTCTTTTAACATGGAGATTGAGGGTATTTCTCTGTCACCAAGAGCTAAGTTGTTTACTAAGTCTCCTACTTACACAAGAATCTGGAGCAGGGAGGGAGTGCTACAGAGAAGACTGGATAGGTCCTGGGAAAACTTCTATTTAAAAAACATTAAATAGAATTTAAATTTATAAATTTAAATTTATATTTAATTTATATATTAAATACATACATTTAATATCTATATCTGATAATGCTGAATGGGAAAAATTATAACCACTCTTAAAATTTTCCTTAGAGTGAGTTTGCATTTAACAGAGGATAAGAGACATACCAATGGCTATAGCTTTTAAAACACTGGGAAAATAGTACAGAATAGCAAAAATCCACAGTAATAGTTTATTCATAAGGCAAACAGTATAATTAGTTGGGTCTGACACTTTCTGTACATCACAGATTTCATGTTCCACTGAGGACTGGCCGATTAATTGCACAGAAACTTTAGTCAGCAGATTCTCTTTCCATGAAAGATTGTCAGAGACAAAAACTTCTTAAATGCCCTCTTTTGTTGATTGGTTTTAAAATAGCTTGTTAATAAAATGTCAATATAAATGCATTCCTAATTCATTTTTAATGTATTCTTATGAATACACTTTTTAAAATATCTCTCCTGGTTACATATTTTTGTGTTCATTTTCAGTGACTTCTCAGGGAAAGTCATGACACAGAAGCATATTTTCGGCCAATTTTCAAAAATCTATTAGCCCATAGAGTGCACATCATTAACTCCCCCCCACCGCCTTTATAAATAAGTCACAAGTTAAGTGAAATTACGAACATCTTTGAAGTACCAGTGATACTTGGGAAGTAAATTAAACAGGGAAACAGGAATACTTGCAAGTAAAATATAGGAAGTCTAGGAAATGAAAAGGTGAATACCAAAAATTATTTATGGCCATTGTCCTAGGTAAGCCTCAGAATTGCATCCCAGAGCATCAGCTTTTTGTTACCATCTGGCCCTGCATCTAAAAAGACTTCCCTGGCTTGATGTAGTCTGAGGACATATCATCATCAAAGCCTGAAAGCATTTATGGCACTAAGTAACTACATTTGCAGATCATTTAAAAAAAAAAAAAAAAAAAAAAAAGATGGAATCCTACTTTACATCTGCTTAGTTGTAGAAGGTTTTAGTGCAGGGGTACAGGAGGAATGAGCATGTAGTTATATCCAATAAACTTCATACATTATGGCTGATTCTAAAGGCATCTGGCTCTATTATATTTGCTTAAAGCTCAGCTTTATTTTCAACAAATGATTGTTTATATTGGTCTCCGTGTAGCCCACAGTAATGGTTTTAAGATGCTATGCTATTTTTGCTTACAGGAGTGGATATTTATACCTGTACACTTTGGCTTTGGGTATTTTCATTTTGTTGTTAGGGATTTGGTATGCATATGCAGAGAAATGCTTATGACTCACTGCACTTATCTGTTACCCAGAGAGATGATGATGGGTCATAAACCCAGATATTAAAACAAACAGCTAGAGAAGAGTTCATTTCTTTCAGGTCTGATCCCTAAACCTTTTTCTTAGCTGTAAATGAAACAGGGAGTAGAAGGGAGTCACATTAACAACCCCTTATACATCATATTTACTTGTATCATTGTTATGTCATGAAGTAGAACCAAAATCAAAACAATTGCTTATATTTACCCAGCACTTATTCTGTGACAGGCGATCTTTTAAATAACATGCATGAATCAATGCATTTAATCCTTAATACCATCCTATAAGATAAATACTAGTGTTATCCTGGTTTTGCAGATGAGATAGCTAAGGTACAGAAAGTATAATAATTTGCTCAACATTATACATTTGGTAAGTGGTAGAGCTAATATTCATGCCTAGAAAATTTGGTTCTAGAATTCATATGGTGAATTACCATGCTATAATGTCTCTCAATGTAAGTTGACACCTGAAAGTGCAGAACAATTTAATTTTGGAGGGACAACTATTCAGCATAAAGAAATTTGTGAACATTGTCCAGCCAAATGCATTATACAAACTTAATAAGATTTATATAACATCATAAAATACAGGGATTAGTAAATCTGAGGACCTAGTTCTGGGAAAAAATTAGGGAAAGTAACCATACACATCAAAACAATGTAAAATTCATGATAAATACTATAATCAAATGATATTCATTGTGATTGTTTTCTAAAAAAAAAAAAAATTCAAAACCAAATTGATAGACTAGACCTAAAAAATGTAGTAGACAATAATAAAAAATTGAAAATATAAAAATACTACATTAAAAGTCACAATGTCTTTACATGTTGACTGGTGAAATCTTTCAAAGTTTGAAGAGAAATACAGTTATCAAGTTATATTACCTGTTGTAGACCACAAAAATAATATGAGAATAGCAAATTCATCATATGAAGTTATTATTAATCCCAAGCTTGGTGATAAATAATTAAAAAAAGAAAATGTTATACTAATTTCACATATGTATACAACAAAACATTTAAACAGAAATGTTAACAGCTGCAATTAAATATGATTCAGCATTATCAAAAAAAGATTTGATCCAAGAATATAAGCATTGGTGATATAATAATATATATTAGTTACTAAATAAAATATATAGAATGGATTAAATATGCAACACTAGTAACTCAAATGTCTCACCTCAAGTTTTAAAATTGAATCTAATTGTTTTAGAGAAATATTCTTCTTTAATGAAATATTTTAAACCAAAATTTCAAAACTTCCTATTCAGGAAAATGATTTCTGTTTCACTATTATTCTTGAGTATAATTTGGAAATTTTGGTCTGGTCAGTGATGTAAGTCAGAAAATAAAATAAGGAATAATAAATAGGGGAAGAGGAGAGATAACTCTATTTTGTAGAGAACAAACTCTGTCATATAAGAACAAACCAAGAGGGCAGCCATCTGCAAGGCAGGAAGAGGGCCATCACTGAGAAGCACATCTTCTGCCATTTTGATCCTGGACTGGCCAGCCTCCCAAACTATAATGCATACCAGTTGCATAAGTCAATGGCATTTTGTTACAACAACCTGAGCTGACTAGGATGCCCAAATACAAACACAGCTGACAGAATTGAATCCACTGATAGACAGACCTGAAATCATAGCAAAGATAAGGCTTAAGCTCTAATTAAGAGTCACCAAGATTTCTTTGTTCCTGAAGTCACTTCTAAATTGCTTAATTTACTTTAATCTGCCTTTTTAGTCCTCCATAGGTAGAGCACCCCACACACATACACAGAGAAAGACAGAGACAGAGATACAGAGATAATCACATAATATTACTACACTTTTTTGGAGAATATTTTATGTGTGTTTCTTAACACAAGGGTACTACTAGCATATCCAGTGAAATAACCTACTATACTCAATATTTAGAGAGTAAACAAAAGAGTTACTGATTTCTATAAACATATATTTTAGGAGGATATTAATGGTATGAGGGAACTTTCATATTCATAGAGAGCACTTTTGTGTATCCTTATAAAGTTCCAAAATTACCAATGCTATTTTCAGTCAGTTCTTTTTACAGACTTCTGTGTGCACTAAAAGTGTGACCTATTCATTTCATACTCATTAAGAAATCAATTTTTAGAGCAAATGTTACAAATGAATATTTAATTTAGTTGCAATTAAGAATGTGTATTTACAGAACATTTCTTATTAATTAACACAAACCAGAATGGCTAAACATAGAAAAGCTTGACCTTCTGCTAAACCATTCACTTGGCTCTGCATTATATTCAAAAGCACCAGAACCTGATCCAACCTGGTCATGTCTTCCTCTGTAAACACATCTCTTCCTAATGAGGTTTTGCTCCCCAGGCGGTATGCAACAGGTTCAGCTCTTTGCATTTGTCTGCAAAGAGTCAAACACCTAGATCTCTGGTTGATACTGAGGAAGGTTTAATGTCCAAAAGCCATTCCAAAAAACTGCTATTACAAAGTGCCTTCCCATTCCTACTCAAAATGAACAAAAATTAGTGGCTTTCCACAAAGTTAGATCTTTAGTATGAATATAAATACAATATATTTAGATATACACTTGAGTTTAGCCCTAGGAATCACAAATCAGAAGAAAAACTGCATTCTAATTTAACTAGATCTTTATCACTTTTTCTTTCTTTGGGCTTTTCTTCCAATTAAAGGCCAAAATTAACATAAGATAGTTGGAAACTATGTTTTTAAAAGTTTACTAAGCCATTAGCTAATTTCTGAATGCATTCATTCACTAAAGCTTTGTGAATAAAGAAGCCACAACATGCTCCTGGACACTTAAAGAAATCACCTTTGTTCTGCCTGCTCATAATCTCTCCAAAAACAATATTGTAAACATATTCTGCCCATGTTACAGCTCATCAAACAATACTTAAGCCACCAAATCCCAACCACAGACCATGATGGTTTCACAGTTCACTTCAACCCTTTAGAGATAAATAACCTGCCACTTAAGTCATGAGCATTGTGTATAATTTTGTTGAAATTGTTGTAATTTTGCTAAATTTAGAGTCATGAAGAAATAAGAAGTAGTTTTATCTGCCATTTATCACCATTTAACAATGTTTTCTGGGATTTAGAAGTTGATATTTGGTCTGTTATACAGAAGCTACCTATAAGAGAATTAATAAAGCCATAGTTTTGTTCTTATTAATGTTATACATTAATGTCTTGAAAAGGTGGCAGAGGATCAGTACCTAACACTGTTAGAGCTACTAAATAATTATTCATTGCAGATTTATGCTATAATGTAGTTAAATGACAACAAGCTCTTTTTTTAAATGTTAATTGAGAACCTTCTTAATTTATGAAGCTCTATGCTGTTTGTGCAGCATTGAAAGAGACCACTCATTGCTGAATAAGTTCCTCTGAATAAATCATGTCTCAGTAATAATCATTTACATTTTTGTCAGTGCAGAATAATTTAGGGAACACCATGTCAGAAGGCACTGTGTAGATTGGACAACTTCTAGAAGACTATCTCTTCCAACCTTACGATTATTGAGAAGATACAGTAATATAATCTCTGAGTGGGAGGAAACTTGAATTTCTGCTGCCAATTATTTTTTTATGAGAATCAGTAATGATTTACATCTTTCAGTTATCCTAATTATGCAAAGCAAATGCATTTTCAAATATATGAATGGATCACATAAAGAAGAACCTGTTTCGGAAGGTTATATGGGCATTTTGGGATATATGCTTTCTTGGTGGGTACTAAAATTAATCTTAGGGAAAAATAAAGATTTCAATCAAATTTCTGTCTTCATAGTCTCAAACAGGAACAACAGTTAGTGATTTTCTGTAGAATTTTTGGTTAAAATTAGAGTAGGGAACTCTTTTCTAATGCCATTCATTATATGCCAAAAACTATCTGCCTAGTATGGGATGTGGGGTATGCGTGTGTGCATGTGTGTGACATGAAATTACTTAATGAGTTATTTTTAATTAAAAATTTAAAGTAATTAAAAATAACTCATTAAGTAATTTCATGTCACACACATGCACACACGCACACCCACATCCCATTAAAAATAGTAATTTGCTCCTAGTTTTGCCTTTATATAGAAGGTGTGATGGGTACACATAGAACAAATGGAACTAAAAGTGCATTTCACAACTTACTAGAACATTTTTGTATAGTATTATATCCTGTGGTCTACCAGATTTAAGATAGTTGTATTTCCTTATATTCACATTTTCTTTTGTTAGTAGAAAGACTTTGGGCTTTCATCTGATAGTTTCCAAGTTCCACGTGCTATGTTTCTGTCACATAGCTTTGCACAGCAGCAAAGACAGTATGATTCTTCATATTAATCAATATCTAATGGAGGCTAGAAAGGTATTGATGGTATATTAAAACAAGACCTGATTTTCCTTGATTAGAAATTGGTCAATTTTCTGTCTTTTGTGATTATTTTGATGCTCTATTTGAATTGCTCTTGTAATTCTTGGAATTATTTTAAATTCATTATACAGTTTTACCACATGTATCAGTATAAAGTGTACTTTCCTCCATGAAATAAGGTCACATAATTACCCACTGGCTAATTTCAAAGTCCCTTCATATTTGTTAACCTCAGCACCATCAATGAAACCATCATACAGTAATAGAAATTCTTTTCTTAAAACTATGTTAATGAAGTATTATTGACATATAAAAAGCTGTACATATTTAGCATATACAGTTCAATGAGTTTGGGGATAAGGATACATCTGTGATACCATCATCACCACCAGGGTTGTAAACAAATCCATTGCCTCCCAAAGTTTCCTATTATTATTGTTATTATTATTATTATTATTTTTAACATTGTCATTTTTGTGGTAAGAACACATAACATAAGATCTTAGCAAATTTTAAGTATACAATAGAGTATTGTTAGCTATAGGTTCTATTTTATATAGTAGTTCTTTGAATATGAAGGCCTTAAAATTATTTTTGTTAGATTTTAGACAATTTGGGAAATAATTTTCACACTATGTATTTCCCATTATGTATTTTCTGTTTTGTTTCTTAAACTCCATGTATGAGTGAAATCATTGTCTTTCTCTGACTTACTTATTTTGCTTAGCATAATACACTCTAGCTCCATCCACATCATTGCAAATGATAAGACATCATCCTTTTTGATTGCTGAGTAATATTTGGGGTGTGTGTGTGTGTGTGTGTGTGTGTGTGTGCCACATCTTTTATCCATTTATCAGTGGATGGGCATTTGAGCACTTTCCATAGTTTGGCTATTGTTGACAACGCTGGTATAAACATCAGGGTACGTGTTATTCTTTGAATCTATATTTTTGTATCCTTTGGGTAAGTACTTGGTAGTGCAATTGCTGGGGTTTTTGGTAGTTCTATTTTCAACTTGAAGAGCCTCCATACTGTTTTCCAGAGTGGCTGCACCAGTTTGGATTCCCACCAAAAGCGCAGGAGGGTTCCTCTTTCTCTGCATCCTTGTCAATCCTGTTGTCACTTGTGTTGTTAATTTTAGCCATTCTCACAGTTGTGAGATGGTGATTTATTGTTAGGTTGATTTGTATTTCCCTGGTAATGAGTGATGTTGAGAATCTTTTCATGTGTTTTTTGGCCATTTGGATGTCTTCTTTGAAAAAGTATCTATTCATTCCTTCTGCCCATTTTTTAACTGGATTCCTTGGTTTTGGTGTTGGATTTGATAAATTCCTGATAAATTTTTGGATACTAACCCTTTATCAGATGTGTCATTCACAAATATCTTTTCCCATTCTGAAGGATGGCTTCTGGTTTTATTGTTAGTTTTATTGATTGTTTCCTTCAACATTCAAAACCTTTTTTATCTTGATGAAGTCCCAATAATTCATTTTTGCTTTTGTTTCTCTTGCCTCTGGAGACATATCTAGTAAGAAGTTGCTATGGCCGTTCTCAAAGAAGTTGTTGCCTGTGTTCTTTGACGGTTTCCTGTCTCACATTTAGGTTTTTCATCCATTTTGAATTTAGTTTTATATATGTTGTGAGAAAAAAGTCCAGTTTCATTCGTCTGCATGATGTTATCCAGCTTTCTTAACACCATTTGTTGAAGGAGGAAGATGAGTTTGTCATCAAAATATGTGAATATTAAACAAACATAACTGTTCTGTTTTCCTATCTTTGGCTATATCAGGGCTTAGGGGTGAATTTTTTTTATTTATTTGGTTGTAGATTTTGTTTTCTATTCAATTACACAGTTTAGTACTTTGGAATGTAATGTGGTCAGGGTGAAGATTCCATAGACAAGATGACAATGGACTGTTTGGTCTGGCTATGTTCAAATAACAAGAGCAACAGTAGCAGCAGTAATAATAATGCCAACTAGCATTATCAAGGGACCTTAGTAATGGTGTTGATTACATCACAAACATTAACATTTAATTCTCCCAGTCATTAAATGAATGTGCATTATGGTCTAAGTTCCACAGAGGAAGTTATTAGGACAGAAATTAAGGGATATGACTCATGTGACCCTGCAAATGATAGAACCTCCATCCAAACCAGGACCTACTCTTGCTCTCAAACCTTTATAAAATGTTCTTTCCCATTCAATTTTTAACTTCTGTGTTGTCATTTTGTTTTGTAGGATACAAATGTACAGAATCCAAATTTTTGTTGCATTTAAAAAATGAATTTAAAAAATGGCGAATATTGCAGAGCAGAAACATGACAACTTTACAAACACCCAGCTATCATGTAGTAGCTAAATACTGGATTTGATGTTGAAAGACTTAGTTTGAATACTTACTGTAACTTTATTACATAAGACATCTTGAAATTTCTTAGGGTGCTATTTCTTTTTCTGGAAAGAAATGGTAATGATCTCTACTATATGATGTAAATACAATATTCAACATGTACTTTAAATGGAAGCTTTTTATAAATCTGAGAATATGGAATGTCTTTTTTGAATCTAAGCACTGCCTTGTGTTTTCTATGTCTTAAATCTAAGACTGATAGTAGACAACTTATCTGACATATTTTCCCTGGCATGGCACTTAAGCGATGCCCATGTTGGCTTAGAGATGTGATATGGGTGATGTTGCCAGAACAGCTAAGTGCTCTGCCATCACACTCCCTCTGTGTCTCCTGATCATAGTGGTATGCATTTGAAGGAAACTGCAACAAGTTTTAGCAAAAACCTAGTTAAAACCTTCTTTGATGCATGAAAAAAAAGAGATCTTGGGAGAAAAAAAAAGTTACTTGCAGCAGATTTGATTAGTGACAGAGTGAAGATGAAACCCTGGCCATGGCAATTAGTCCAGGGGCTTGCTCGTTTCTTTCTTTCTTTCTTTCTTTCTTTCTTTCTTTCTTTCTTTCTTTCTTTCTTTCTTTCTTTCTTTCTTTCTTCTTTCTTTCAACATATAATGTTTTATTTGCTCCAGGGGTACAGGTGTGTGAATCATCAAGCTTACACATTTCACAGCACTCACCATAGCACATACCCTCCCAATGGCTATAACTCAGCCACCCTATCCCTACCCTCCCACCCCCCACAAAAAAATCTCAGTTTGCTTGTAAGATTAAGAGTCTTTTATGGTTTATCTACCTCCTGATCCCATTTTGTTTCATTTTTTTCCTTCTCTACCCCACATGACCCCCTGCCCTGCCTCTCAAATTCCTCATATCAGAGAGATCATATGATAATGGACTTTCTCTGATTGACTTATTTCACTCAGCATAATACCCTCTAGTTCCATCCATGTCATCGCAAATGGTAAGATTTCATTTCTTTTTATGGCTGCATATTATTCCATTGTATATATATACACCACATCATCTTTATCTACTCATCTGTTGATGGACATCTAGGTTCTTTCCATAGTTTGGCTATGGTGGACATTGCTGCTATAAACATTGGGTGCACGTGCCCCTTTGGATCACTACATTTTTATCTTTAGGGTAAATACCCAGTTGTGTGATTGCTAGATCATAGGGTAGCTCTATTTTCAACTTTTTGAGGAACCTGTTTTCCAGGTTTTCCAGAATGTTTTCCAGAATGACTGCACCAGATTGCATTCTGACCAACAGTGTAGGAGGGCTCCCTTTTCTCTACATCCTTGCCAGCATGTCATTTCCACACTTGTTAATTTTAGCCATCTGACTGGTGTGTTTTGATTAGCATTTCCCTGATGCTGAGTGATGTCGAGCACTTTTTCCTGTGTCTGTTGGCCATCTGGATGTCTTCTTTGCAGAATTGTCTGTTCATGTCTTCTGCCCATTTCTTGATTAGATTATTTTTTCTTTGGGTGTTGAGTTTGATATGTTCTTTATAGATTTTTGATACTAGCCCTTTATCTGATATGTCATTTGCAAATATCTTTTCCCATTCAGTTGTCTTTTGGTTTTGTTGACTGTTTCCTTTGCTGTGCAAAGGTTTTTTATCTTGATGAAGTCCCAATAGTTCTTTTTTGCCCTTGCTTCCCTTGTCTTTGGCAATGTATCTGGAAAGAAGTTGCTGTGGCTGAGGTCAAAGAGATTGCTGCCTGTATTCTCCTCAAGGATTTTGCTGGATTCCTATCTCACATCCATTGTGAGTATCTTTTTGTGTGCGGTGTAAAGAAATGATCCAGTTTCATTCTTCTGCATGTGGCTGTCCAATTTTCCCTACAGCATTTGTTGAAGAGACTGTCTTTTTTCTATTGGACAATCTTTCTTGCTTTGTCAAAGATTAGTTGACCATAGAGTTGGGGGTCCATTTCTTGACTCTCTATTCTGTTCCATTGATTTATATGTCTGTTTTTGTTCCTGTATCATAGTGTCTTGATGATTACAGCTTTGTAATAGAGCTTGAAGTCTGGAATTGTGATACCACCAACTTTGGTTTTCTTTTTCAACATTCCACTGGCTATTCAGTGTCTTTCCTGGTTTCATGTAAATTTTAGGATTATTTGTTCCATTTCTTTAAAAAAAGTTGATGGTATTTTGATAGGGATTAAATTAAATGTGTAGCATAGACATTTTCACAATATTTGTTCTTCTAATCCATGAGCAAGGAATGTTTTTCCATTACTTTCTGTCTTCCTCAATTTCTCTCATGAGTACATTATGGTTTTCTGAGTACAGATTCTTTGCCTCTTTGGTTAGGTTTATTCTGAAATATCTTATGGTTTTTGGGTGCAATTATAAATGGGATCAACTCGTTAACTGCGATCAACTCTGTCTTGCTGTTGGTGTATAGAAATGCAACTGATTTCTGTGCATTGTTTTACTTTATCCTGATACTTTACTGAATTCCTATACAAGTTCTAGCAGTTTTGGAGTGGAGTCTTTTGGGCTTTCCATATAAAGTATCATATCATCTGCAAAAAGTGAGACTTTGACTTCTTCTTTGACAATTTGGATGCCTTTAATTTATTTTTGTTGACTGATTGCTGAGGCTAGGTCTTCTAGTACTATGTTGAATAGCAGTGGTGATAGTGGACATCCCTGCCATTGGGAATGTCATTGACCTTAGGGGAAAATTTCTCAGTTTTTCCCCATTGAGAATGATATTCACTGTGGGTTTTTCATAGATGGCTTTGATGATATTGAGGTATGTACCCTCTATTCTTACATTTTGAAGAGTTTTAATCAAGAAAGGATGCTGTGCTTTGTCAAATGCTTTTTCAGCATCTATTGAGAGTATCATATGTTCCTTATTCTTTCTTTTATTAATGTATTGTATCACATTGATTTGCAGATGTTGCACTAAACTTGCAGCCCAGGAATAAATCCCACTTGGTCGTGGTGAATAATCCTTTTAATGTACTGTTGGATCTTACTGGCTAGTATTTCAGTGAGAATTTTTGCATCTGTGTTCATCAAAGATATTGGTCTGTAATTCTTCTTTTTGATGGGGTCTTTATCTGGTTTTGGGATCAAAGTAATACTGGCCTCACAAAATGAGTTTGGAAGTTTTCCTTCCATTTCTATTTTTTGGAACAGTTTCAGGAGACTAGGTATTAATTCTTCTTCAAAGTTTTAGTAGAATTCCCCTGGGAAGCCATCTGGTCTGGGCTCTTATTTGTTGGGAGATTTTTTTTTTTTTTTTTTTAAAGATTTTATTTATTTATTTGACAGAGACAGAGATCACAAGTAGGCAGAGAGGCAGGCAGAGAGAGAGGAGGAAGCAGGCTCCCCGCTGAGCAGAGAGCCCGATGCGGGGCTCGATCCCAGGACCCTGGAATCATGACCTGAGCCGAAGGCAGAGGCTTTAACCCACTGAGCCACCCAGGCGCCCCTGGGAGATTTTTGATGACTGTTTCAATTTCCTTGCTGGTTATGAGTCTTTTCAGTTTTTTTTATTTCTTCCTGGTTCAGTTTTGGTAGTTTATATGTCTCTTGGAATGCATCCATTTCTTCCAGAATGTCAAATTTGCTGGTGTATAGTTATTCATAATATGTTCTTATAATTGTTTGTATTTCTTTGGTGGTGTTTGTGATCTCTCCTCTTTCATTCATGATTTTATTTATTTGTGTCCTTTCTCTTTTCTTTTTGATGAGCCTGGCCAGGGGTTTATCAATCTTTTTAATTCTTACAAAGAACCAGCTCTTAGTTTTATTGATTTGTTCTGCTGTTCTTTTGGTTTCTATTTAATTGATTTCTCCCTTGATCTTTATGATTTCTCTTCTCCTGCAGGGTTTAGGCTTTCTTTGCTGTACTTTCTCCAGCTCCTTTTAGGTGTAGGGTTAGGTTTATACTTGAGACCTTTCTTGTTTCTTGAGAAAGACTTGCACTGCTATATATTTTCCTCTTAGGGCCACCTTTGCTGTGTCCCAAAGATTTTGAACAGTTGTGTTTTCATTTCTATTTGTTTCCACAATTTTTTTCAAATCTTCTTTAATTTCCTGGTTGACCCATTCATTCTTTAGTAGGATGCTCTTTAGCCTCAATGTATTTGAGTTTTTTCAACTTTCCTCTTGTGACTGAGTTCCAGTTTCAGAGCATAGTGGTCTGAAAATATGCAGGGAATGATCTTAATCTTTTGGTATCAGTTGAAACCTGATTTGTGATCCAGGATGTGATCTATTCTGGAGAATGTTCCATGTGCACTAGAGAAGAATATGTATTCTGTTGCTTTGGGATGGAATGTTCTGAATATATCTGTGATGTCCATCTGGTCCAATGTGCCATTTGAAGCATTTATTTCTTTGTTGATTTTTGCTTAGATAATCTGTCCATTTCAGTGAGGGGGTGTTAAAGTTCCCTACTATTATTATGTTATTATTGATGTTTTTCTCTGATTTTGCTATTAATTGGTTTATATCATTGGCTGCTCCCATGTTAAGGGCATAGGTATTTAAAATTTTTAGATCTTGTTGGACAGACCCTGTAAGTATGATATAGTGTCCTTCCTCATCTCTTACTATAGTCTTTGGCTTAAAATCTAATTTATCTCATGTAAGGATTGTCACCCCAGCTTTCTTTTGATGTCCATTAGCATTGTAAATTGTTCTCTACCCCCTCACTTTGAATCTGGAGGTGTCTTTGGGTCTAAAATGAGTTTCTTGCAGACAGCGTATCGATGGGTCGTGTGTGTGTGTGTGTGTGTGTGTGTGTGTGTGTGTGTGTTTTAATCCATTCTGATATTCTTTGTCTTTTGATAGGGGCATTTAGCCCATTTACATTCAGGGTAACTATTGAAAGATATGAATTTGTGCCATTATATTCTTGTAAGATGATTGTTACTGTATATTGTTCTCTGTTCTTTTCTGTTCTGTTACATTTAGGGTATCTCTTTGCTTAGAGGACCCCTTTCAATATTTCCAATAGGGCTGGTTCGGTGTTTGCAAATTCTTTTAGTTTTTGTTTGTCCTGGAAGCTTTTTATCTCTCCTTCTATTTTGAATGATAGTCTTGCTGGATATAGTATTCTTGGCTGCATAATTTTTCTCATTTAGTGCTCTGAATAGATCATGCAAGTCCTTCCTGGCCTGCCAGGTCTCTGTGGCTAGGTCTGCTGCCAATCTAATATTTCTACCATTGCATGTTACAGACCTCTTGTCCCAAGTTCCTTTCAGGATTTTCTCTTTGTCTCTGAGACTTATACATTTTACTATTAGAAGACAGGGTGTGTACCTATTTTTGTTGATATTGAGGGGGGTTTCTCTGTGCTTTCTGGATTTTGATGCTTGTTCCCTTTCCCATATTACGTAACTTTTCTACTATAATTTGCTCCAATATACCTTATACCCCTCTCTCTCTTTCTTCTTCTTCTGAGATCCCAATTATTCTAATGTTGTTTCATCTTATGGTACTACTTATCTCTAGAATTCTTCCCTAGTGGTCCAGCAGTTGTTTGTCCCTCTTTTGCTCAGCTTCTTTATCCTCCATCATGTGGTCTTCTATATCACTAATTCTCCCTCAGACTCATTTATCCTAGTAGTAAGAGATTCCATTTTTGATCGTACATTAATTGTTTCTTTGATTTCAGCGTGGTTATATTTTAGTTCTTTTATTTCTCCAGAAATGGATTCTCTAATATCTTCCATGCTTTCTGCAAGCCTAGCAAGCACCTTGATAATCATTATTCTGAACTCTAGTTCTGACACATTACTCATGTCCACACTGAAGAGGTCCCTAGCCATCGGTACTGTCTCTTGTTCCTTTTTTTTTTTTTGAGGTGAGTTTTTCTGCCTTGTCATTTTATCCAGAGAAGAACAGATGAATGAGAGAACAAAATACTAAAAGGGTGACCTTTTAGTATTAGTATGCTAACCAAATCAGAAGAGATCCAAAACTGGAGAGGGGAAGAAAGGGAAAAACTGAAAAAACTGAAAAAAAAATGTGTATATATATATATACTATATATATGTATATATATATTATTATTATTAGACTGGTGAATAGAACAGAGCCACACATTTGATTTTGGTTGTATTCTCGTCTTTTAGAAGCAACTATCTTCCAACATTTTAAAGAAAGAAAAACTATATTTACAAAAATAAGGGTAAATACAATGAAGGGGTGGAATATGACTGTAAAGATGAAAATTAAAAAGATTCTAAAAAGGAATTGATAAGATAAGAAGCTGGTTGAAAAAGAAAATAAGAAGAGGAAACAATGTGCTCAGGCGGGAGACTAGAATAAAGCCATGCACTAGATTTAGGGTATATTTTGATCTATTTGAAGAAATTGTATCTCAAAATTTTAAAGGAAAAAAAACCCTATATGTCTACCAAAAATAATCTTAAATACAACAATACAATGCAGGGATAAAATACGACTATAACAATGAAAATTTTTAAAGATTTTTTAAAAAATGTATTGATAAGAAAAAATAGTTAAGAAATGTTAAAATAGGAAAGAGGAAAAAAATTAAAAAATAGACTAAGAATAAAATAAAATTAAAGAAATAAACTTTGAAAGACTAAATGATCGTGGGAATAAACCATGAATTCTATGTGTTGCTTTCCCCTACCTCTGGAGTTCCACAGTTCTCATTGATCGGTGAACTTAGTCTTGGCTGGATGTTCTTGCTGATCTTCTGGGGGAGGGGCCTGTGGCAGTGATTCTCAAATGTCTTTGTCTGAGGCAGAATTACACTGCCCTTGCTGGGGGCCAGGGTAAGTAATCTGCTCAGGTTCACTCCTGGTAGCTTTTGTTCCCTGAACACTTTCCGTACAGCTTTGGAGGATGGGAATAAAGATGGCAGCCTCCTAATCTCTGGCCCTGAGAAGATGAGAGCTCAGGGCCCCATTCCTTAGTGCACCCTCAGAGAAAAGCAGTCTATCACTCCCACCTTCCTGGTCTCTGGCCGTACTCTAAGCTCACCCAGCCAGTGACTGAGTGTTTCTATCTGTGGTGCACTTTCCCATTTGGAGTCTCCAAACCCAGCAGATTCCCACAGTGTGCTCCCACACTGCTCTTCTTGGGGAGAAAGGTGAGTCTCCTCAGATCTGCCACTTGTGTCATCTCTGCTCAGAGATCAGTGGTCTGACTGTGACTTGGATCATGGTTTAAGATAATCTCAAGCTGAGAGCCCACTGCATGGCTCTGTCTCTGCACCCAACTTCCCTGTTCCGATACCTGGGAGCTCTGCCACACTCAGACACCCCTGGTCTTTATGTGAACCTGCAGTCCCTGAGACCACACTGTCCCTGAAAGTGTTTCACCCCATGCTTAGTCTCTGGAGCAACGTCCCTCAGTGGAGCAGTCTTCTGAAAGTTCCAATTTTGTGCGTCTCTGCTTTCTCACTTGTCGGGAGCTGGCCCCTCCTTCCATGGTATATCTTCCCATCACTTTGGGTTCACTCCTCTGCACATCTTACCTTCCAGAAAGTGGTCAATTTTCTGTTCCTAGAATTTCTGCTCTTCTCTTCTGTCTCCTGGTGAGTTTGAAGGTGTTCAAAATCATTTGATAACTCTCTAGTTGAACTCCTGGGACCTGATGATATTTCAGTCTCCTATTCCTCAGCCATCTTGCTTTCTCCCTCAGGCCTAAGGGTTCTTCCTAAATGCCCTCTTCCTGATTGGAGCATTGTCAGGCTATGCACAAAGAAGACATCAATTGGCCTTTACAAGATAATAATAATGAGTTACTTGACAAGTCTTCTATAGAAGAAAACAATTATCATGTATGAGTTAAGAAGTGGCTTGGGATTATTGAAAATATCATAGAATCCCTTCTAGGGATCGCCTTGCTTAAATACCATTTATCAATTGCTGTGGCAGAATCATTCATTTCTTTTCAAACATTATTCTATAAATGTATTCAACAAATCAAGAGTCAGACACTCAACCCACTGAGCCACCCAGGTGCTGTGAGGATTATCATTACATACTAAGACAAGCTCACAAAGTTTTATGCATCACTGAAAGCCAGATGAAAAACACATAGGACCACATGCAACCTACATCTTTTAATTATGACAGTGTCAATATCCATGTTTTAAAGAACAAATAGAGCAAAAAAGATATAGTCTTGTGTCCCAATGGGCTTCTTTGTTCCCTCTGCTCCTTTCCCTGTCACCATTTCACAGTTCATTAGCACTTTTGCAAGAGAGAGCTAAGTCAGAGAACCTTCATGAAAGCCAGTCATTTAATTTGGCAGCACTTATAAAAGACATGGATTTAAAAGAAGGAGAGCATGGACGTGAAACATATTGTTTGAAATTAGCCTCAGGAATTTAAAGATTTCCATTACATATGCTACTTGTTTCCCCATAGCCACATGTAACAGAATCTCGGTCTCCATTCCACTTCATTACTTTTAGACAACTTTGACTATAGCCTGTCAAAAATATCATATTATTTTGATTGTTTCATGATAGAAAATTCAGATTCAAAAGATGCAAAAATCACCAAGCCCATCTAAGCATTTTAAGAGCTCAGAAAACATTTATCTTCCAATCTCTTTTGTAGGCTTTCATCTTTTCAATGGTAGTTCTTTGCACATCTCGGCGACAACTTCTACAGGGTATTAATTCTCCCTAGTTTGTGGTGCAGTCAAAAAATGCTGTGGTATCCAAATTATGAGTTGGAAATATATCTTCATTTTTCTGATGGTTCCAGCCTGCTATATTTCAAATGGATAATGGTACTGTTTTAAGGTTTCAGTGTTCTGTTTTTGTTTTAATTGAAGCAAATTGACACACAATATTATATTAGTTTCAGGTGTATGACATAGTGATTCCATATTGTATACACTGCAAAATGATCATCACAATAAGTCTAGTTACCATCTGTTAACCATACAAAGTTAATACAATGTTATTGACTATATCCCCTGTGCTGTATTTTACATCCCCATCACCATTTGTGTTATAGCTGGGAATTTGTACATCATGATCCCCTTCAACTACTTCACACCCCTCCCCCCAAACTTTCTTTTCTATGGGAGCCACCATACTACTCTCTGTACCTATGAGTCTGAGTTTGCTTTTTTTGAAACTTTATACTATTTCTACAATGGCTGCACCAATTTGCTTTCCCACCATCAGTGGAGAAGTGTCCCTTTTTCTCCACATCCTCACCAACACGTTATTTTTTGTCTTTTTTTGATACTAGCCATTCTTTTTTTTTTTTTTTTTTTTTTTTTTAGATTTTATTAATTTATTTGACAGAGAGAGACGCAGCGAGAGAAGGAATACAAGCAGGGGGAGTGGGAGAGGGAGAAGCAGGCTTCCTGCCCAGCAGGGATCCTGATGCAGGGCTCGATCCCAGGATGCTGGGATCATGACCTGAGCTGAAGGCAGAGGCTTAACCCACTGAGCCACCCAGGCTCCCCAATACTAGCCATTTTGATGGGTGTAAGGTAATATCTTACTGTGGTTTTGATTTACATTTTCCTGATGATTAGTGCTATTGAGCATCTTTTCATATGCTTGTTGGTCATCTGCATGTCTTCTTTAAAAAAAATGTCTATTCAGATCCTCTGTTCATTTTTTAATTGAATTTTGTTTTTGTTACTGGTATTGTGTTATATGAGTTATTTATATATTTTAGATGTTAACCTCTTATCAGATATATGATTTGCAATTTTTTTTTCCTTTCTGTAGACTGTCTTTTCATTTTGTTAATGGTTTCCTTTTCTGTGCAGAACGTTTTTAGTTTGATTTAGTTTCATTTGTTCATTTTTGCTTTTGTTTACTTGCCTCTAGAGTCAGATCCAAGGTAAACATTGCTAAGGTTGATATTGGGGAGCTTACCACTTATGTTTTCTTCTAGGATTTTATGGTTTAAATCTTATGTTCAAGTTTTTAATATCTTTTGTGTTAATTTTTTATATGTTGTAAGAAAATGGTCCTGTTTCATTATTTTGCAAGTACATGTCAGTTTTTCCAAGACCATTTTTTAAGAGATTGTCTTTTCTTCATTGTTTATTCTTGACTCCTTCATTATAAATTAATTGACCATATATACATGGGTTTTTTAAGGGGATGGTTTACATTCTGTTCCATTAGTCTATGTGTTTGTTTTTATGCTACTGTTTTGATTACTATAGTTTTGTAATATAGATTCAAATCAGGGAGCATGATAACTCTAGTCTTATTCTTCTTTCTTAGATTGTTTAGCTCTTCAAGATATTTTGTGGTTCCATATAAATTTTAGAATTATTTGTTCTACTTCTATGAAAAATATCATTGCAATTTGATAGGGATTGCACTGACTCTGTAGATTGCTTTGGATAGTATGGACATTTTAACTACACTAATTCTCTAATTTGTGAACATGAAATATCTTTCCATTTATTTGTGTCTTCAATTTCTTTTGTAAATATCTTAGATTTTTCAGTGTATAGATTTTTCATCTTCTTGGTTAAATTTACTCATAGGCATTTTATACTTTTTGATGCAATTGCAAATTGAAGTGTTTTCTTGATTTCTCTCTCTGGTTATTAGTGTATAGAAATGCAACACATTTTTGCATATTAATTTTTTATCCTGGAAATTTACTGAACTTATGTATTAGTTCTGACAGCTTTTTGGTGGCCTTTAGGGTTTCCTATATCTAGTATTGTGTCATCTGAAAATAGTGCCAGTTTTATTTATTTTTTTTCTAATTTATATGCCTTTCAATTTCTTTTCTTGGATAACTGCTGTGGCTAGGACTTCCAATACTGTTGTGAATAAAAGTGGGGATTTTTATCTTATTTCTGATCTTAGAGTAAAAGCTTCAGCTTTTTCCCATGGGGTATGATGATAGCTATGGATTTGTCGTATGTAGCCTTTATTATGTTGAGGAACATCTCCTCTGTACCTACTTTGTTGAGAGCTTTTTTATAAATGGATTTTGAATTTTGTCAAATGCTTTTTCTGAATCTATTGAGTTGATCATATCAACCACCTATGTCTTTTGATTGAGAAATTAAGGTCATTTACATTTAAAGTAATTATTTTTAAAGTAATTATTGATAAGTATCCACTGATTGGCATTTTGTTCATTGTTTTCTGGATGTTTTTGTAGTTCCTCTCTGTTCTTCCCTCTTCCATTGTGGTTTAATGGCTTTCTTTATGGTAATGTTTAGATTCCTTTCTTTTTCTTTTGTGTATTTATTATAAGTTTTTGTTTTGTGGTTATCATGAAGCTCACATGTATCATCCTAGGTATAAAAAGTCTATTTTAGGAGCACCTGGGTAGCTCAGTGGGTTAAGCATCTGCCTTCGTCTGAGGTCATGATCTCAGGGTCCTGGGATTGAGCTCCTCATCAGGATCTCTACTCAGCAGGGAACCTGCTTCCCCCTCCCCCTCTGCCTTCCTCTCTGCCTCTCTTTCTCTCTCTCTTTGTCAAATGAATAAATAAATAAATGATCTTCAAAAAAAAGTCTATTTTAAGTTGATAACAACTTAAATATGAACACATTCCAAAACTCCATGCAGGGAACATCCCTTGGTTGCCTGGATCTGGTGGCCAGGGGGCTGATATTCCTTGGAAATATACAATAGAGAAGACGGTTCTTGACAGGTCAAAATTTTAGCTAGGCAGTTGGAGAGTGTAGGAGGTGGGGTGCACTGGCTGACCACAGTCAAGGAGCGGGAACGGGAAAACAATATCTGGCCTCAATCAGATTTCAGCAGGCATATCTGAACAAATTGGCAACAATCTTCAGATGCACAAATTGATATTTATTTTCTGCTTTACTAGTGATTTTTTTATTAATATACTACAAAGTTTAAAACCCTATAAGGAAAGAAAAATAAATTTTACTCTGATTCCTCTTCTTCCTAAAACCATTACAGAATGCAGTAGTTGTCTTTTAAAACTATACCATAATTTTTGGAACCATATTATGGCAAGCTTACCCCAAAACAATATAAAAAAATAATGACTTTTGTAGGAATATTGTGCAATTTTTTAAAATGTTTTGTGGCCTCCCACATAGCTGTATTGTCACATTAATTGAAAATCTAAATTCAGCTCATTGGTTTTCAATAGAAAGCATAGGGAACTCCTGCTGAGAATATTATAAAAATATTTATTTATTCATTTATTTGCAAATGTATAATATAGAGATGAAAATGGCTTTGCTATTAGTAAAATGAGTCATCTTTGACAAATATTTAAAGTGGGGAGTAAACTAAAAAAGATGGATTTGACTCAGCTTTTCTTTCATTCCAAATAGACTAATGTTCAATAAACAGACACTGAGGACATTTCCACAAGATGGTGGCATAGGAAGGTTCTGATCTCAGCTCCTCCCATGGACACAACATCCAAAATGATATAAGGATCATTTCCCTCTGTAAAAGATCTGAAAACTAGATGGATGGCTTCTCCATAATGAAGGAGTAAAAAAAAAACACATCAAGAAAAGTTGGAGAGGTAGAAGCACAGTCTCCCCAAAACCCCACCCTCAGCGCAGTGACACATAATAGAGTGGAAACTCAGTCTGATGGGAACTTTTCCAGGGGAGAAAGGAGTGCCCCACTTCGGGTGCCCCAACCCCTGGGACCCACACCAGGGAGATAAGGCCCAAAAACTTTTGGCTTAGAAAACCAATGGGGTTGATGTCCAAGGATGCAAAATGCTATAGAAAACTGAGCTTCCCTTTTAAATGGTTTGTGTGCAGACTCTCTCCCTCTGAGACCCGGGCCCCAGGCAAAAAACAGCAGTTTGAAAAGCAGTTAGACTTGAGAGAGAGTCATTTGCTAATCTAAAAGCATATGCTAGAGGAGCAGGGGACTATCAAAACTCTCCCTGGAGACCAACAGATAGACATCATTTTGCACATCTACCCTGCTAGCATAAGTGGGTGAGCTGGGACCTTCCACCACCTTGCTATGACCAGTGGGTTGAGTGGTTATGTTACTATCCTGATGTCTTGCTGTTTTGTTAAAGCCAGAGAGCACAGCAGAAGCAAAGTTGTAGACAAGCCAGAAGTATCATGACTAGACCAGAAAACACAGGTACTTGAGTAAGTATTTCAGGCCTGATATACATCAGTGAAAGAGAGTTACTTGGTGGGTCTTTCTGCTGAGAAGAGTGAAGAAGTCATGCTTGGGGGTTGAGGGGGGAATGGGGGGGGGAGGAGTTCAAAAAGTTAGTTGTGTATAAACCAGAAATGTAATAAATTGTCCAGAAAGCAAATTTGCAAAAAACTAAATTGGAGAATTTATGATACCTGCTTTCAAGACTCACTACAAGTCTAGAGAAACAGTGTTCTATTAGCTTCAATATAAGCAAATAGACCAGTGACAAAGTAGAGAGAGAGCAGAAGAGACAGCAAATCACATAATTAATTGATTTTTAAGTAAAAGTTACTAAAGTGATTTCAGGAGAATAGAACAGTCTTTTGAACACATAACACAGAAAAAAAAAGTAATATCTGCATAAGAAATAAAAGGTGACCAAATTTTATATCAAACACAAAAATTCGAGATGGATTATAGACCTAAGTGTAAAAGCTAAAAAAGAAATTTATTGGAGGAAAAAAAAAGCAATACCTTCATGGTTTTGGAGTATGCAAGGCTTTTTTTATCGACAGAATGTGGTTGCAGTACATATACCTGAGAAGGGGCCTCTGTTCTGAATATGTAAATAACCCACAATACAATGATTAAAAAAAAAAAGCTGAATCAAAAAGGTAATAGATGTAAGTGGGTACCATATAGGTAAAGAAATACAAATAATTCAAAAGCACATGCAAAGCTGCTTAACATGACCAGTCAGAAATGCAAATTAAAACCACAGTGTGATACTCCTTTTCACCCACAAAAATGTCAAAAATGTAAAGGCTAGATAACATTCTCTATGTATATGGAGAAACTGGAACTTTCATACCTTGCTGGTGAATTGCAAATTGCATAACCACTTGAGAAATCATTCTGGTAGTTTCTCATATAATTAAACACACAGTCTTATGACCTACCAGTTTCACATTTAGATATTCTCAAAATAGAAATTAAAACAGAGGTGCCTGGGTAGCTCAGTCAGTTAAGTGTCTGCCTTAAGCTCAGGTAATGCTTGGGATCCAGTCCAGCATCAGGCTTTCTGCTCAGTAGGGATACTGCTTCCCCCACTGCCTGCTGCTCCCCCTGCTTGTTCTCTCTCTCTTTCACTCTCAGATACATAAATAAAATCTTAAAAAAAGAAAAATCAAAACATATACAAAAAAGAATTATATAGAATGTTGATAACATGTTTATGTATAATGGCCCCAAATTGGAAACTGTTCACATGTTTGTCAAGGGAAGAATAGATAAACACTTTGTATTAGGCCCATAGAGTATGCTTGTTCCTCAGCTCCTCTTGCAATAACAAAATACTATAGGGTAGGGAACTTAAACAATGGACAATTCTGAAGGCTCTGAAGACCAAGATGAAGGTGACAGCTAAATCAAGCTTTGCTAGAGCCCTCTTCGTGGCTTGTAGATGGCTACCTTCTTGTGTCTTCACATGGCAGAGAGAGGAATTTCTGCTATCTCATCCCCTTTTTATAACTTCCCTATGTCCCCACTCTCATATATCATCACAATGGAGGTTAGGCTTTCAACATATGAATTTTGGAGGAACCCAACATTCAGTCCCTAAATTCAGCAATAAAATAAAACACACTACTAAGGTGTACAATAACATGCATGAATCTCAAAAACATTATTCTGAGTAAAAGGAAACACGTACAGAGAATACTTACTTTATGATTCAGTTTACATGAAGTTCCAGGGCAGGCAAACCTAACCTATGCTGAAAGAAACTAGGAGAGTGATTGTCTGTTGGGTTGGGGGCCTGGAAAAGAAGGGACACAAGGGAACATTCGAAGTTTCTATGTATTGGTTAGATTGTGACTTGTGACTCTATTTATTTGCCCAAACTCATCAAACCATACCCTTAATATCTGTATATTTCATTATAATATAAATTATTATAAAAATTATAAAGAAATAAATTATAAACTCATAAAAACTTTAAAATATGCTTTTAGTGAAAAATTCTATGGTAATAGTTAGGTTAAAAAAATAAAAGCAGGGGCGCCTGGGTGGCTCAGTGGGTTGGGGCCTCTGCCTTCGGCTCAGGTCATGATCCCAGTGACCTGGGATCGAGCCCCGCTGCTCTGCGGCGAGCCTGCTTCCCACTCTCTCTCTGCCTGCCTCTCTGCCTAGTTGTGATTTCTGTCTGTCAAATAAATAAAATATTTTAAAACAATAAAAAATAAAACATAAAAAATAAAAGCAGCACTAATATTCTTGATCCAATCCACCACTCATAGTAATTATAATTTTATCCTCAAAAATACACCAAGATCCAGCCATTTCCCACCACTTATATTATCATAACTCTACCAAAATAATATCTTTCTTGACCATGTCTTTAACAACTCGATTTGTCCCATTGTTTCAATTCTTACTCCCCTACAGTTATTTTATTCTTCACGCGATGTCAAAGATAAACAAAGTCAGACACTGGTTAAAGCATGGAAGACGGATTATTTAGCAATAACTCTTACAACAGGGTAGCAGGTCCAGCACGAACCTAACTCAGGTACAATTGTGTAGAAGTGACCAGGCATTTTAGAAGGAGAGTGAGGGAATAGGGAAGGGGATGGGCAGGATCTTAAACAGAATCAATGAAGTGAAAATTTCCACAAAGTGACATGGGGAATTGGTTAATGTGATGAGACCATCTGGGTTTGCTAACTGGCACTTACTGAAGTTAGGCTATTACTTCTCCACAGAGACTGGAGACAAAGGCCTTATCTTCAGGTGTTAGCGGAACAAACAGTAAATTCTTTTGGCAGCCTTGAGCTTTTCCAGGCAGGAAATTAAGGGGCCTGAAGTCATGCAGGAAAGTAGTTTTGAGCTGCTAGAAATATGCTAGTGTTTGTTTGAATCTCTTCTTGCTTGTGTGTTTGAGGGGGTGGGGGCAGGATGTGGGTGGAGTTGAATGGAGAGTCTATAGCTTTTATAGGCCAAGGTTGCAGCCTAGTTAAGGAAGTAGCTCAGAGGAGTTGGAGTAGAATTTGGTTAGGGAGACAGTTTTTGTTAGCAGCCAGAGAAATCTTTTTTGATAAAGTCAATCAATTTCTGTCATGCCCTACAAAAGATTCTCCAAAGGCTTGCCATAACACAAAGGAGAATCAAACCCCTTAATGTGGTATGCAAGGATTTAAATGCTCTTTCCTAGTCTGTCCATCCAAAATCAAATCCAACATTCTCCTCTTGATTATTCTGTTCCAGCTGCCAACCTTCTTTATATTCATTGAATATACCAAATATTTTATTATCTTAGAGCTTTTGTACTTCTTGCTCCTTTTTTTCCTACAAGCCTCTAAATTGTATCTTTGCTCTTTTATTTTCTTTAGGAGTACTCAAGTATCATTTCAGAGAACCTTCTGTGAACTTCCTGTCTAAAATTCTACCCCACCCTAAATCACTGTCTGTTTAATTTTATGCATGGTACTTTTCCTTCATATATTATTCATATGTTTATTATTCAATCCATTTCTTCTCATAATGATACATACTCCTAAGGACAGGAATGTGTCTTTCTTTTTCACAGCCCCAGCTCTGTTTTTAGAAGAGTATCTACCACTTAGTAGATGCTAGTAGATATATATTGAATAAAAGAAAGAATGAATTAATTTTCTACTTGTTTTTTTTTCTACTTGAAATAATAAGTGTTGCTATAAAAGTTTGAGTTCATCTCTAATTTACTAGGTATTTAGAAAAAGGGATTATTATTGGAGAAGTAGGCTTAAACCTATTTCCAAAGGTTATATGGCAATTTGAAGACATTATGAATAAAGCATATTGAATCTGATGAAAATCTCATAAAGAATTAAATCATTTTTTTTATTAACAATACACTGATTAGGAAAATAAGCATGATCCAAACATATGAGAATGGCAGGTGATGGAGAACATTTAACATACCCTTGTTTAGTGGTATACTCTACTGAATTTAAAACTCCTTTCTGTTGAGTTAGATTTATAGCACTACCTGCCCAGGTTTTTTTCTTATCTGTTATTTCCTTGTTTAGTAAACTAATAGAGTCCTTCTGCCTACAGAATATCTATCTTGGACCTTTTTCATCAACTTGAAATAAAGTAAGTACTTACTTGAAAGAAAAAAGAATTGCCATTTGATGGTGGTGATAATGACTACCGTACCTTACATTTCTGTAGGACTGATGATTAGATATTTGTCCCAGGGACATGGATGCCTCCCACATGATCATTAATCTCCAGGAAACTACCTGCAATTTGATTGTTATCCTTAAATTAAAACGTAGGGGCAACACAAAGGACAAGACAACTGATCACGATTCTCTCAAATTCAAGTACCAGATTATGTTCTGATAAAGAATTCTAGTCTTGTAGAATCTCATAATGAATGACTGAAGAAAATAAATATATGTGTTTTTTACAGCCCTGGGTCAAAGTTTGAGAAGTCTTGGTACACATAAATATCTAAGCAGTACTATAATATATATTCAGGTATTCTTAAAACTTATATAAATATCACTGGATATACATTTTTTCCTCTATTTTACTTAATGCCAGACTTTGATAAAGGTTTATCCCTATAAAATATATGTTTGAATGGTGAATATAAGAGTGGAGCTGTAGGAGAGATAAAATGGGGAAAGGGTCAGAGAAAGATGAAATAATGACCACCTTTTGGTAAGATCTCAGGGGTAAAAGCTAATAGTCAACAGGAAGGCAAGGGCATTTATCTGCCCTTGAGAGCCTATCTAATTTCTGGGTCCATACTCCTACCTGTACCCCTAGATCCTTATTTCACTTTTTTGGTTTACTTTTTTCTGAGAATATTTGTCATCATCTACATGCTATATATTTTATTACATGTTTATTTTAAGGTAAGTTACTTGGTTGGGAAATTTTTTGTTTCTGCTATTTCTTTATCAACTGGAACCTGACTGCTACATTGTAGGAACTCAGTAAATATTTTTTGAGTGAATTAATGAGGTTGGTTATTTGTCAGCTTCTACCAGACAATAATCAATATCTGTGCCATAGTTTTTCCTTAAAATAATACAACCAAATCACTCAAAGAGACTTCATTTTTACCATTAAGCATAGTTTGATTATTTACAAATCTTACAAAAATAGATGCCAAAAATATCATTTTTTGGCTGTTTTAAGTTACTTATTAAATGTTTATTCTTCACTTAAAAAAATTTCCTTACTCTCTAGCATTTTTTATTTTCAATCCTTTTGTTAAAATAATGATAAATACTTGAAAGATAATTAACCTGATATATATTCTTGGAAATTCAAATAAAACAACCTATGGAATATCATTTTTACTTTCATAATTTGACCCCAAACTAAAGGCAGACAAATAACTGAGGAAGATGTATATTGGTAAAACAATTTTTGCAAATAAATCAACATTGTTTTGTGTTGATTTGTACACCTCACAATCTAGCCACTCTAAATATAGGTGTATATGCCCAAAATAAACTCCAAATATAGGTGTATATGCCCAAAATAAACTCTCAGCTATGCGAACCAGGACATATTTACAATCCATTGCATTGTTTACGATAACAAATAGAAAAATTAAGTGGAAACTGTTTGAAGTCATTTATGTTCTTCATTTATAATCATTTTCTTTCCTGTCCTTGCCACATTTCCCTGAGGGTAGGGTCTATTTCCCACACTATCAATTTCAGGTTTTGCCATGTGAACTTACATGGCCACTGAAATGCAAGTATCAATGACATGAGTTCTGTTAAACGTATTCATTTAAACCATCCGAGGTCAATTATCTTCCTTTCTGAGATGCAGGCTTCTTTATATGCAGTGTTCCCGAATGCCATGATCTGTTTACTTACAGGAATAATGATTGCATAATTTATGTTTAATGAAAATATTAATAAACTCATAGGAACAGAACTTGAGGCCCTATTAAGTAAGGATTCTGAGAGGTGAGCGTACCGAAAGATGAAGACAGATGAATAAACGATTTATTATCACGTAGCATTTAGGCCTCAAGTCCTGGAAAGCTGGAGAAGATCACATGGAGTTTTCACATCTCCTCTCTCTCTCCCTTCTCTATTGTTTTCTTTGAAAACTAGCAAGTCCGATAACTAGACACAAAGCTAGATAAATGACTTCTTAGTTCTTTTCCATCTAAACTCACAAATAGTCTTTGATATTCTGTATCTTACCACCGATATAGTAAGGTAAGTCGAGTTCAAGCAAAATAAATCAGTCAATGAGCAGGATAAACACGTATTTTTCTCCAATGCCAAAGAAAAGCTGCTATTGTTGGCACAGCCTGGGTGGTGATAATAGCCCCCTGTGTGACCCAGCCAGCCTACTTAGGTGAAAAAACCAAGGACAGCAAAATTTACATCACTATGGGCAAATGAGTGGGAGGAATCAAGAGAAACCTTGAGTGAAGTTTGACATATGGCCATAGCTATGCCTATTCCTAGGTCTTCCGGACTTTTAAAATAAGGCTGCTAATGTTGTTTCAGCTAAACAATTCATTAGATTAGCCAAAAAAGTAACAGAACAGGTGATAGAAAAAAAATTCCAAATTGACTAAATGTCTCACTTTTTAATTCTTTGCACCATTAAAAAAATCCATACAGTTAGACGAATAAAAGACTTGAGAAAGTTCACTAAAAAGATAAAGCTAATCACCCTTTTATAGGCATCAGATAATACAGCAAATAAGATGTCATAGTCTGGGTTATACAAGAAATAGGAACAATTGAAGATATATCAATATCTAATTTATATCATTTGTCTCTATCATTTGTATCTCTATTATATCTATCAGAAATTTATCATAAAGAATAGACTCATGTGGTTATAGAGGCTGAGAGGTACCAGGATCCACTTAATTTTTCTATTTGTTATCATAAGATCATAGACCCAGAAAGTTGGTAGTATAATTTTAGTCTAAGTCCGAAGACTTGAGAATAAGAAGAGCAGATAGTATAAGTTCCAGACAGAAGGTTGATAGGATTGAGATCCAAATAGAGCTGATTTTTCAGTTTCAGTCTGAAGAAGGGGGAAAGAACACTATCTCAGCTCAAAACTAATCAGAGAAAGGGAATTCTTTGCTTCTCTCTCTTTTTTCCCTATTCAGGTCTTCAGTGGATTGGGTGAGGATCACCCTCATTGGGGAGGGCAATCTTCTTTTCTCAGTCTACTGATTCAAAAGTCAATATCATCTAGAAACACCCTCATAGTTACATGGAGAATAATGTTAAACCTAATCCTGGACACCCATCACCCATGCAAGCTGACACACAATATTAACCATCACATTCAGGCATTCTTGAAAACATAACATTTAGGCAGATTTATTTTCTATATTAAGAAATCCTCACTTTCTGTTTCCATCACTACTTTTTCCCTAAGTTTTTCTTTATTTCTTTTTGGTATCTAACATGATATATTTTCTTCATATGACTTTATTGCTTACAAAGAATATATTATGCACAACAAAAGAACAAAAGGAAATGAAAATTAAGCCCTAGAGTTAGTGATATTTAGCTTAGCAGTGTGCCAAATAATACTTTGGGAAGTTTTGTTAATATTTTCAGGTATTATTTAGTAGCTTATGGTTGTTCGTGATGGTGTGAAAGATCGTGACAGATAGGGAGGAATGTACAAATTGAGAGACCAGCCTTTAATATTGGCTTTAAGGCTGGTATTTAAGGCCCTCCATAATCGGCTCCTGATTAACTTTACCTCCTTATTTCCTGGCACAGTTGTCTCAAGAGTCTCTGGGTCTCTCAGTCTGGTTGTCTCACTGCCTCTCACTTTTGACCCTTCTCCTTGATTCCTTGGCTTACATTTTTCCTGAATGTGGAGCTGAACATCACTGAGAGTCCTGGTGAAAAAGGCACCTTAAATGCATGAGTGAGACTGGATTCGTGTTTCCAGTGAATCACCACTAACGTCTGTGTAATCCTGCACATAAACATCTCTTAAGTAGATGTAGTACACATTACACACGTTTTATTCTCTAATCAGAATAAATTTAGTTCATAGTCAAAAACTTTTTGGAAATAGAAAAAAAAATCATTATTATCAAATGTTATCATATTTACATTTCCATCATATTCTTCCATTTTTATTGCCAATACTATTAACTCTATATTTTATTTTATTTTTTTGGATTTTGTTTATTTGACAGAGATAGAGAGAGCACAAGCAAGGGGATCAGCAGGCAGAGGGAGAAGTCGAAGCATGCTCTGGCTGAGCAGGGAGCCGGACATGGGGCTGATTCCAGCACCCTGAGATCATGACCTGAGCCAAAGGCAGACACCAAACCATCTGAGCCACCCAGATGCCCCTTATCTCTATCTTTTAAAGGAGTAGAAAAGGATTTTGAATCACTTTAAGATTCCACAAAAATGTCACCAAAAGTAATTTGGTAAATGAATTAATAAAAGATAGAAATGTTTGGTGATAGCAATGAAAAAAAATTTAAATATAGACTTTTATCTTAAAACTGGTTTTTCTTGAGAAAATGTGTCTTCCTTAATTCAGTCTAATATTTGATTAGCATGAACGAATTCAATATAAGTTCAATAATGTAATGGAAAGTGATAAAGAACAAATTAAATTCATCTGAAAAATAAATATGTCTGGATTTATTGTACAATGAGAATCCACAGAATGAGGACTTTATCTATTTCTATGTATATTTCTGTACCTACTATACTGATAGGGTTCAATAAATGTAATAATAAAGTGTTAAGTTTGTGCGAAAGTATAAAAGAAAGTTCTTGGAGTGGAATCACTTGATTCTATATCTTAAAATTTTATAGGATTGTGGGTGTATTATATCTCCAAAATAGATTTCAAAAATCACTGGTGTCTTGAATTTTAAAATGGATCTTTCATGAATTCATGCATGAGTCACTTAAAGAATAAAGTTACTATATCAAGCATTTCATTTACAAAAGCAGCTATTTTTGCACAGAAAGAATAATCAGAACTGCACTACTGTGAAAAGCTACAGCACTAATGATGATACAGAACTCAAGTTTATGTAGAAAAAAATGGATTTTGGCAAAGCCACAAAGTGACCATAAAAATAAATATAAATAAATATATGTAAAAAAATTGAAATTCAGAATATATATTTCTTGTAACACCACTGAAAATATGACAATACTTAGGAACTTAAGATTTAGAAGAAACTTTTCAAGTTCATATCACTATTGCTGATATCTCATCCCATATCAGACAGACATGGAAGTAGAATATTTTATTGAGGATTTTTTTAAGTTATAAAAGGTGATCTATTCTAAATGAAATGTAGAATGATGTCACGTGTTTATAACTATGTAATAAAAAATCAGTTGCATATAATTATGAAAGTCATAAATTATTTTAAATCATTTCAAATGATTAAATTTTAAAAAATCTTTATTAGTCTGGTCCACTTGGATGTTGTATAGAAGGGATGAATCCTTACATTCTACACCTGAAACTAATACACTGTACATTAACTAACTGGTATTTAATAAAATCTTGAGAAAGAAAAAGAAAAACCAGGGGCACCTGGGTGGCTCAGTCAATTAAGCATCTGCCTTCAGCTTAGGTCATGATCCAAGAGTCTTGGGATCAAGCCCACCACCGGGCTCTGCTCAGCAAGAAGTCTGCTTCTCACTTTTTCCCTCCCTGCTCTCTTTGTCTCTCTCAAATAAATAAATAAAATATTTAAAAAATACAAGTTAATGATGTGAAAAAAAATTAGTCGGGCTCCAAATAAACAGATGACAAAATTCATTATTAAGAGATAAGATGGTTTTCTAAAATTAAATCAAAATATCCTTTATAAAGTACATTGTGTTGGTTTATGTTATCAAATAAATACATGATATTTTTTCAGTATGACATTTCTTGATTAGCCAAGCATGGAATCTACACAGTTGTTTCAAATGAGTTTCTTGAGCACTGGAAATTATATTTCTTTTTTTTTTTTTTTTTATTTTTTTTTTATTTTTTTTTAAATTATTTAATTTTTTATTTGACAGAGAGAGAAATCACAAGTAGGCAGAGAGGCAGGCAGATAGGAAGGGAGAAGCAGGCTCCCTGCTGAGCAGAGAGCCCGATATGGGGCTCGATCCCAGGACCCTGGGATCATGACCTGAGCCGAAGGCAGAGGCTTAACCCACTGAGCCACCCAGGTGCCCCGTGGAAATTATATTTCTATGGTGCAGGAAACAATAGTCTCTTTTTTCCAGAGAGTGTGATTCTCCAAAGACAGTTATTGAAATTGCCCTTAATTATTGAGTTGAATAGTCCAGGAAAAACAGTTTATTTTTATTCCTGCATTGGATGAAAATTTGCTATTTCTTATTTAAAATACTGCAAGTGCTTTAGGTGTCTTGTTGATTACAATAGATTCCATCAAATTATATAAATCAATGTCTGACCTAGTGAATAACCATAAGTAAACACTGACTTGCAAATTCTTGGAAAAAATCTATAACTTCTGACCTAACACACCATTGGAACATGTACCTATAATTCTTCTATGCCATGGATCATCCTGTTTTCTTAGATGGCTTCCATTTCTATCCTACCTGAATTTCATGTATGATATTCACACTGAATTGTGCCCAACTTCCTGGAGCAGATTTGCTGCTTCCTTCTATATTGCTCCTGTGGACATTTGGCTGTATCATTATTGCAGCATTTATTACTCTATTCATTCTGTTCTATTTTGTTTACAAATTTTACTTTTGTTTTTTTTCTATTTTGTTTGAAAATTTGTTTAAAATTTTTGTTTTTTTATGGCTCTTTTAGATTTGGATTAAACCTAATTCTAAGATTTAGTTGTGAATTAGTTGAATTAGTCAAATCTTATTTTTTTAGATTTAGGTGTCTTATTTGTTATATATACATATGGGGAACAATAATTTAATGAAACAATTTTTAACACAGAGAAAAGCATACTGGACAGGTTTTGCAGATCCTGAAACATATAACTTGAGGGACATTTTTAAAAGAAAAAGAATGTGAAATTATAAATTAAAATGATGAATGAAAATTAGTTATTGTTGGTTCTCAAACTCAGGAATTGCGCTGGTAAACTCTGAAATTGGCATCCATACATGGAGGGCAAGAAGACACCAAAGATAGAAGCAGGCCACTCCAGGTTAGTGAGTGGCAGGATTCATAAACAAGGGAACTTATCTACAAAGCTTATGTTGGGTTGCCTCAAAATGGATAGATCTCTGCATCTGCCCATGAGAATTTTAGAAGTTTATATAGAAGCTTTAACTGGATTCTCCAACCACACATTGTTCTCTCAGGGCAGTGTCATTGAAAATGATTCCCATTGTAGAATTGTTGGGCAAAACATACATTTCAAGGACAGAGAAGGTAATGAGGAGCCTCTAATTGCCTGGGCCCAGGTCAAAGGTCAACCTGCCATCAAATCCTCTTGAAGACCTCTTCCAACAGTCATTAGAACTTATTTGTAGCAATTACTAGTTCCAAACGGCCAGCACGAATAAAACATGGAGGGGAATGAAAATCATATAGATGTCTCCCATGAACCTTGCTAAATGTGTTTCCAACTCAATTTAGCTGATTGCCAAAAATGTCCCTGACTGTTGTAAAGACACTTAACACAAGGGGAATGTGACAAAGAAAAGTTTAGAATGGAAAGCAATAACAGTATTAAATGATTGAACTTAAGCTCACATCTGCAAAATTAAAAAAAAAAAAAAAATTGTGTGAACACTTTCCTTGACCTCTTCCAGGGTTTTAAATGGAGCCAGAGAAGCCAAAGGAACCTGAAACCTCACTTCTTTCAGTTTCACAATGGAGCCACCTCTGCCAAGAAAGAAGCTAAGAGATTTGTATTCAACTTCCAAGGAATCAATAGGTATCATGTACTTAAAAATTTGTCGGGAGTACATCTCCTGTTAAGCATTCTAATCATAACAACGGTAACGAAAACCCCACAATGAGACACAAAGAAGCTTTTGTGGGTGATGAATACACTCATTACCTGGATTTGGATGATAGCAATATGAATGTCATGTACTTATGTCCATACTCACCAAGTTGTGTATATTAATTATGTGTAGTTTTCTCTGTACCAATTATATAATAATGAAACTGGGAAAAAATTTAAAAGATAAAGAAGGAGCGAAGCATGACTATGATAAAGAAAGGATTTTAAATAGCAGGTATTGATGTGATTAAAATAATTGTAAGATAATTCTGGAATGAATGAATGCCAGAGGAAATGATTTCTCAAAAAAACTAAAATTAACAAAGTCCCCCAAAATCAAAATATTGGATTAGACCATTTGTCATTAAATATAGTGGAAAAGTTACTGAAGATCCACATTTAAAAATAGCACCAAGACCAAAGACCAGTTAATTCTAGCAATTTAGACAATACAAGGCCCTATGAGATATAAAGATACAAACTACTATGGTGGGAAGGTTTGTGCACCCCTAAACTTATTTGATGAAACCCTAATCCCCCAAAACGATGATATTAAAAGTTGGGACACTAGAGAGATTATTAGATCACAAGGATGGAATCCTCATGAATGCATTTAGTGTCCTTATAAAAGGGGTTTCAGGGAGATCTGTGGCTGTGAGGACATTGCAAGTCACCAGCTTTGAACCAGGAAGAGAGGCCTCACCAGAAGGCAACCATGCTGGCAACTTGATCTTGGACTGCCCAGCCTCCAGAACTGTGAGCAATAAGTTTCTATTGTTTATAAACTACTCAGTCAGTGATGTGCTGTTATAGCAGCCTGAACAGACTAAGATGCAAACATTAGTAACAAAACATGATTAAAAATAATCCAGGGGCACCTGGGTGGCTCAGTCAGTTAAGCATCTGCCTTTGGTTCAGGTCATGATTCCAGGATCCTGGGATCAAACCCTACATCAGGCTCCCTACTCAGCTGGAGTCTGCTCCTCCCTCTCTTTTTGCCCCTCCCCCATACTCATGTGTTCCCTCTTCCAAATAATAAATAAAACTTAAAAAAAAAAAAATAGTCCAGAAAAGGACAATTGTGGTGAATAAATGATTCAAAACACACAGTTTTTAAAACAATAAAACTCAATGTATGATGACTAAAAATCTCTTCTTTTTAATAGGAATGCTAAGACCACAATTACAGTACCAGCAAAGGGAATTGTACAAGGTATCAGAAGAGTATGCTATGACAAGACCAAGGTTTTACCTAAGAAACAGTGATAATTTAATATCAAGTATACAAAGTTTATATGAACAAATGAAAGAAATGATGTCAAATGCTGAAAAGATAACAACTTGGTGGACATTCTTCTAATAATTTAAGTATAAACAACATTTCTTACCTAAACGTAATACTTGCTATTTACCTCCAAATCAATGGCAAATGATGCTACATATTGAAATGCAAAAACCATGTAAAATAAAGCCAGAAATTAGTCAGGGGTTTCTCATTTTACTTAATGTTTACACTGAGATTTTAGAAAATGCCGTAAAGCATTTCAGTATTTAAAATAATAAGCACCTGGGTGTTTCAGTCGTTAAACCTCTGCTTTTGGCTCAGGGCATGATGGAGCACTGCATCGGGTTCCCTGCTCAGTGGGAAGTCTGCTTCTCTCTCTCTCTCTCACTCCCTGCTTGTATTCCCTCTCTTGCTGTGTTTCTCTGTCAAATAAATAAATGAAATCTTAAAAATAATAAAATAATAAATGCCTGATGTAAACACTGGAAAAAATAAACAAAATATATTTTTTTCTGATGATATGACTAAAAACTTTGAATGATAGGGATGAAAAACAAAACAATAAAAATTAATGAGACTTCAGTTAGTGGCTAGATTCAATATAAATATCCATAAATCTCTACTCTGTGAAAAGTATCTAAAAAAAGTGTGAAATAAAGTACCTATTAATTAGCAAAAAACGTAGGAATATTAACATTTTTGGATAATAAGATACCATGTTATATGTCATATATACACAATATGAACAATAGAAAGACATACAGAATTCTGTATGAGAAGACTTCATTTAACAAAAATATGAAGTCTCGGGATGCTTAGGTGGCTCAATGGATTAAGTGTCTGCCTTTGGCTCAGGTCATGATCCCGGGGTCCTGGGATCCAGCTCCGTGTCAGGCTCCCTGCTCCACTGGGAGCCTGCTTCTCCCCCTCCCTCTGCAGCTCCCCCTGCTTGTGTGCTCTCTCTCTATCTGTCAAATAAATAAAAAAATCTTTAAAAAAAAAAGTCAAGTTTCCTTACACTGATAAGGAATGTTCTGATTAAATTCCTAAAATATATATTGCTGGGAGCGGGATGGATTAATGGATCTTGAAGTTTACACGGTCAGGTGAATACCAGAAACTAACAAGAAATAAATAAAAAAGACCAATGAAGGGGGAATTATTGAACTCAATATCTAAATGTATTATTCTTTTTTTTTTTTTAAGTTCTTTTTTTTTTTTAATTTTTTTTTATTTTTTTTTTAAAGATTTTATTTATTTATTTGTCAGAGAGAGTGAGCACAGGCAGACAGAGAGGCAGGCAGAGGCAGAGGGAGAAGCAGGCTCCCTGCCGAGCAAGGAGCCCGATGTGGGACTCGATCCCAGGACGCCGGGATCATGACCTGAGCCGAAGGCAGCCGCTTAACCAACTGAGCCACCCAGGCGTCCCTAAATGTATTATTCTAATAAACCCACTGTAATAAAATCATTTGCTTTGAGCCTGGAAATAGACCAATAGACCAGAGGAATAGAACAAAGAACCTAGAAATCAATTCTAGAATTTTAAAGAACACAATATATGGTATTCACGACCACTCAATTTAGGAGGAAAATAGATTATTCATAAAATTTGATGATATACCTGGGTAAGAGAAGGGGAAACCTTAGCTAAATTTGAAAACTCATAATTAAGACTATAGCTTTTGTCTTAAAAGAGAAAGTATAATAAAGATATGGGGGCACCTGGGTGGCCCAGTGGGTTAAGCTTCTACCTTTGTCTTGAGTCATGATTCCAGGGTCCTGGGATCAAGCCCCGGATCGGGCTCTCTGCTCACCGGGGAGCTGGCTTCCTCCTCTCTCTCTGCCTGCCTCTCTGCCTACTTGTGATCTCTCTCTCTGTCAAACAAATAAATAAAATCTTTGAAAAAAAAATAAAGATATGGAAAGATACCTAGGAAAGGAAAATAAATATATGTATATTCAGCTATTTAAAAAAATTTAAATATTAAATGTTAAAATCATTAACAATATCATTAGACAAAGCCTAAAGCTAGGAACCATGTAATAAAGAAGACAAATAATCTATAAAGCACCAACAAGTTGACAGATGAATAAAAAATGGACAAAGCATGTCTAGACAAATTATTTTTAAAAAAGCTTAGGAAAAATAAGTATTTTTAAGAAAAGATGAATGAGAAAAATTAATTACACTCAGGAAAATTAGCTTTATAATCTTTATATCCATCAGAGTAATATTAACCAACAAGAGTATATCACCTATTCTTGGAAGTGATGTGTGGGAAAGGGCTTATATGTTGCTAGTGGAAATGTGAAGTGTTATAGACTTTTCAGAAAGCAATCTGTAAAATCTAAAAAAAATCATATATCTTCACTCACAACTATTGTATTCCTGGAAATTCAGTTCATAACAATGATATCTATTAATTGATTGATAGATATACATAGAAATAAGAATATTTTTGTAACCTCTTTATTATAGCTGAGAAATGAAATAACATATATTATAATAAACAAGGGGATCATAGAATAATCTATAGTATATATACACCATGTAATATTATACAATCATAAAAAGAAGAATGAATTAAGTGATGCTTGACTGGGAGGATTTCTCACTAGATATTGTTGAGCAAAAAAAGAAACTTTAAAAATAATTAATATGATCATGTTTTTAATAAATCAGTGACTAGATATTTTTATATTTTGTGACTATACATATATGTATACATGCATACATATGTACTTGCATGTATACAGACTTACACTTATCTCCCAGGGAAACAAATACACCATGCCTATATGTACTTTTTTTTTTTTTTTTGACAAGCTAATGTTGGTGAAGAGGAAATGAAAAAGGAAAGCCAAGTAAAATAGCACTTATGGAAGAAAATAAACAACATATATAATCATATTTATACACGTCAGCAAAATTATGTGTATTTATATATAATAAATATTTAAAATTATTATGATTTTAAAAACCTCAGACAATACTAATAAAAATTGGTGAATGATATATAAGGAAGTAGAAATAGAAAGGCAGAAAATGAATTGTTCAAGGTTTATGGTAAGGAGAACCAAAGAAATTGGATTGGAAGTGGAGGGACAGATAACGACAAAGGAAGGATTTTTAAGATGAGCAAAACTATGGTACATTTTTGTATGATGGGCATTGCTCAGTAGAGAGGGAGAGAGTGACAACACAGAAAGGATAGCTGAGAACTGGAGTAAAACTCTTGCAAAGTTGAGAGGAATGGGATTCAAAGTGCAGTGCAAAGATCCACTGGTGTTGCTGGGGTGGATTTTTTCCCTTTTGGTAATAAGAAAGAAAGAAGTAAAACTGACCATTTGAGTAAATAGTCCCGCTGACATTGTGATAGAACAGAGAATGTATGCCTGGTGGCTTCTATTCTTTCATTGAAACATGCATTTCCAAACCAGGCATTTAAACTCATAGGAAAATAACATGGGAACACGAAAAATTCTTCACATTTCTTTCAACAGTGGGTATTGTAAGTCTTTCAAATTTTTGCTAATCTGACACTCTGAAAATTCCATCTCATTTCATTTACATTTATTTGCTTACTACTTTGAAGAGTCTGAGATAGTAGGAAATACAAATATATTTATTTCTGCCCCTAAACAGAGCTCCTGAAATCCTTGTAAGTTCCTGACTGATAAAAATACTGGAAGCATCCTTTGTTCTAATATTTGGTCTTTGACCCTGAATCCTGACACCGGGTATTAAACCCTTGGAATTTCTGGGTGATGGCAGTATCTTTTGTTCCAATGAGGTGACTCTGAGTGAGCTCCTGGATGGCTCCTGGGTTGGGCTGGTCATCTGAAAAACCAAGCCATGATGAGAAGCTTGGAATTTTTTAGCTCCAATCCCCATTCTCTGTGAGAAAAGAGAAGCGCTCAAAATGGAGTTTATCATAGGTAATGACTAAGTGATGAAGCCTCCACAAAAATCCTCAAAGTATAGAGTTCAGAGAGATTCCAGGTTGATGAAAACATTTCTATATGAGAAGGGTAATGCAGCCCAATCGCATGAGGATAGAAGCTACTGACCTCAAGAACCTCCCAGAACTTCCTTATGCAACTGTTCATCTGGCTTTCATCTGTTTCCTTTTTTATACCATTTAAGAATCCAATAAATATAAATAAGTGTTTCCCTGAGTTCTGTGAGCCTTCCTAGCAAATAATTGACTCCAAGGGGGAGAAGGTCATAGGAACCTCTCATTCGTAGCATCATCAGACAGAAGTTGTGGGTAACCTGGGACCTAATACTTTTGATGGGCATCTGAAGTGTGTGTGGATGGGGGGAGAGTCTTGTGCGACTGAGCCCTCAACCTGTGGGAACTGACACTATCTCCAGGTAGATGGTATCAAAACTGAGTTGTCATAGGATGCTCAGCTGTTTTCACAGACAATTGCTTGGTGAGGGAAGGCTCCCACATAGTTGGTGACCAGAGTGTCAGAAGTGAAGTATTCTGTGTAAAAACAAAGGAGAAAGACACACGATGAAGCCTGAGGTTTTTTCTAACTCAGGAAGAGATTACTGAGTTTTTCTAACTCAGTAAGGAAGCATATTGGTTCTCTATTGTGGCTGTAACAAATTGCCCTAAAATTAGTGCCATGCAGCATATTATCTTACAGTTCTGCAGGTTAGAAATCTTCGGTCTCACTGGGCTAAGTCAATGAGTTGACAGGCTGCATTCCTTTCTGTAGGCTCTGGAAAGGATCTATTTTCTTCTCTTTTCCAGATTCCAGGACCCTTGGCTCGTGGCCCCATTTCATCCATCTTCAAAGCCAACAACATCAGGGCAAATCCTTTTTACATAATATCACTCTGAATGTCTCTTCTGCCACCTTCTTTCAGGCTTAAAGATTCTTATGATTAAATTGGGCACTCACAGGTAATCCAGGATACTTTCTCTACTTTAAGATCAGCTGATTAGCAACCTTAATTCAATCAGCAATCATATTTCCTGTTTTGCATTTCATAATGATTTTGTGAATTCCAGGGATTAAGGCATGGATGTCATTGGGGGACCATTAATCTATACGTCACAGAGAAAATGGTTTTATATGGTGTGTGTGTGTGTGTGTGTGTGTGTCCTATTTTTTATACGGTGTGTGTGTGTGTGTTTCCCTTTTAAAATGATTTTCCATTGACGATATGATATTTGCATATAAAATCATCTTAAATTTTTTTATCTAGTGTGAAATTAATTCCTATCAAATAAAATATAGTCTGAACACCTTGAAATAGTATCCAGTGTTATTGAAACAGAAGTACTTTTCCAAACTAAGCATTCACTGTGTGTGTGTGTATTTAATTACAGTTTAATCCTCTAAGCTCAGAAGGAAGCAGAACAGTAAAGTTTAGAATTAATTCAGTTCTCGTTTACCACATGGTTAGATGTCTTTACAGATTCTTTACAGATTCAAGCACATGAACCATATTATATCTTTCGAAAATTCTTATTGTATTTAGAATAATTGATTAGTTGATTGTGACATGTATTTTCTCAGTGTAAACTACTTACTTGATCCTGTCACTGTAACTGCTAGTTAGTCACTAAGATGGCTCCCAATTCTCCGTCTGAGTCTCCTGGAATTCACAGCTTTGGGTAGTCCCCTCCCATATTTTGTAAGAGTTGGTCTATATGATCAATAGAAAATAGCAAAAGTGATTGTATGTCACTTAAAAAAAAAGATTTATTTATTTTATTTTAGAGATAAAGAGCACAAGTGTCGGGGGAGGGGCAAAGGGACAGACTCTTCAAGCAGATTCCCTGCTGAGTGCAGAGCCAGTTCTGAGGCTTGATCCCAACACTCATGAGATCATGATCTGTGGCAAAACCAAAAGTCCCACGCTCAACAAACTGAGACACCCAGGCACCCCTGTATGTCACTTTTGCTAATTGGTTAAAAACACTACTTCAGCTTGTCATTCTTTAACATTTTCTCTCTCTTTCAGATCTCTTTCTCTGAAGAAAACCACTGCTATATCTTGAATATACTCAGACATAACTGTGGAAAGACCCACATGATGAGAAACTAAAGCTTCCAGCCAAAAGCGAGCAAGGAATTGAGGACTCTTGGTAACAGCTGTGTGAGGAGACCCTCTTGAAAGCAGAGTCTCAAACCTCAGCCAAGACCTTAGCTAATGCAGCCCAACTGAAAAGTTAACTGCAATCTCAGGAGACACTCTCAGAAAGACCCACTTGGCTAAGATACTGCAGGATTCCTGACTCTTAGAAACTGAGATCATAAATGATTATAGTTTTTAGCCATTAAGTCCTGGAATAATTTTTTGTTCAGCAATAGATGATTACCACAATCATTGTAGTTATATCTTTAAAATGAGAATGATAGAGCCAGGCAACATAGTATTTGAAGATCTATAGATGAAAAATATTTTAATTAGAATATATATATACATATATATGCAGAATTTACTTATAAGCAGAATTCTGTATAAGCAGAATATATATATATTAGAATATATATATGCAGTATTGGCTAAAATTAATATATATAATATGTTAATATATATGGACTAAAATTAATATATAAGTTATATTAATGTGCATTAGTATATAATATTAATATACAATATATAATACTAATATATTATTTATATATATTTCATATATATAATATATATTATATTATTTACATTGCGTCCAGGGCTTTGTAGTGTCAGAATGAAATCCAGGTGCATACATTTATTGGCCATAAAGATCTTCCATATTAACAACCCTCCCTTACAGTTTTTCTTTTTTCCTAATGACCTTTATATGCATAAAATCCAACTCCTAAAATTCATTTTCAAAGACTAGCGAACATAGATAGAAAAAATGCCATGTTGGGTGATAGTAATTGGGTAATACAGATTTATTCTAAAAAACTCACTCACTTAGTGAAATTTTGAGTCTGTAGCCAAACTAATAATTTGACAATCTTTAAATTTTATGTTCTGTAAGTGGTGAGTGACTCTGTCACTGAAGCTGTAAAGCATAGTTTTCAAATTTCACCATCTTCTATCATATGCCTTTGGTTATACATTTCTATTGCCATAAACCTCTAGGATTTGGAAGTGATCATTGGGTCAATCTAAATTTTAATGATTTGTTTACTATTATTTATCTTCATATTCAAGAGAGCGCACAATATCCAGGGGTTTAGCAATAGCTCTGTATGTACAAACACCTAATTCTGTCACAGGAGATTTTTGAGAAAAAATATAAAGGAAATTTAGAAATACAAAACCATTCAGTATGCTCCAGTGGCTGTATATAGGAATTTAAAAATAGGTTGCAATGTACCCTTCAATGTCACAAATTCATTTGTTTGTAAGTTTTGTCTCTCAGAGACCTTTGATCTGAATCCTATTTTCCATCTTGCAACTTCAATATGTATAATGTTGATTCATTATTTTCTGACATTTTGCTTCCTAGTGAGCAGGTAGAATTCTAAAATGGCATATAAAAGCAATTTCTAATGATGTTTCCAACACCTAAGAGGCAATCAGATTTTCAGTGGCTCATTTGAATGAAGAATCTCAGGTTTTGAGGCTCTGAATTGAAGATTTCAGAAAAATGTACATTTTTTTTAAACTTACCACTCAAAAATGTTTTCATGATTTAAAAAATCTATGTGTGTGTGTGTACATTTTGATTATGAGAATTAGAATCTATACATAAATAATCATGTTAGCTGACACGAAGTTTGGGAAACCATTATTATTACCCTAAGCATGTTCATTACCTTATAGTGAACAATCTTGAATTTAAATAATAATATTGTCCATATTTCACTGATTGCAGAGAATATGAAATAAATGGCAAATCACACCACTAAATATAAAATTAAAAATAATGATTATTATTTAATATGGTTAAGAAAAAACATACTTAGGACTTGGAAGTGCTGCAAAGGGATGGCAGCACGTGGTTCCAATGTTGTACTTGGCTGTTGTTTATCAGGTCTACCTAAAGGCTTTTTCAGCTTTCTGGGATAATGTATCTGTGTTTGATTTAGTCATTTACTCATGGTTAGAGCTCACACTCTATGGAATTATAAGTTAACTTGTAGGTTTTTTTTCTGATAGCTATGCAAATGATTTCTTTACGATAGAAATAATAACCTCAAAAAGTATGATTATGAATTCATTGCCTTTTAGGTTATTAACTAGTTTTATATATAATGTACCACTTTTATTCTCATTTTTATTTTTCACTGCTTGTAAATTACTCATTTCCACAAATAATATTTGAATCAGATTTACATCTTCCTGGTTTCTTCATAAGAAAATTTAACATATTGTTGACAAGTTTAGGAATTAAGTTCAGCATGATTCACTAAAAATTTATGAACATTCTTCAGATCATGCTACATTTATATAAGAATCCTACATTTTTTTTTGAAAATTATAATTGACATTTTCAATCACATTCCAACAATTAAATCTGTTTGAATTTGATGCAGCCTTTCTGAACTTATTTCACCGTGGAAATTTTTCATGTAATATGCATGAAATTCTATAGTATTAGTAATGTAAAAATTGCCTGGAATATGGTTGAAAATGGCAGCCTCCTGGCTCTACAATCTTTGTGACATCATTGTCACCATAGTGAGTAAATGTCTTGGTCGTCATAATTACCTCTTAATGCCTCATTCACAACATGCCCTCATCTGCTGCCATCCTACTAATAATTGTTATAATTGTTACCCCGTATGAAAAGGATTGCTAGTGCTTCACTTCCTTCTGGAAGCAAGTTTCGAGCAATTTTTAAATATATAAGTTTGCTAGAAATCACAGGACATGAAAAGTGTACAGTGTGGAGCTATAAGGACAAACAGAATATCCAGGATAATTTGCCTTTTCAGACATGTCTTAACTTTTATGTCAGGTCATCATTACTAAAGAAGATCATCGAAGTTAAAGCTACAATTTGATATCCCTGACATTGGAACTATGACTCCATGATTCACATACATCCTGTCAATCCAGGATAAATAATATAGGCATATCTTAATTAAGGTTCTTTTGGTAATACATAATAGAAAGCCATTTCAGCTGTTTGTTTTTTACAGCTTTATTAAAGTATTTATGAAGTACATGCAATAAACCTCATCCATTGTTAAATGTATAATTGACTATGTTCCAGTAAATTTATAAGGCTATCCCACCATCACTGCAATCTGGTTTTATAGCATTTCTACCATCCCCACAAAATTTCTAAGAGCTCTTTTACAGTTAATCCTCACTCCCAATCCAGGCTCCTGGCAATTGCTGATTTGATTTCTGTCTCCATCAATTTGTATCTCCTGGATATTTCTTATCAGTGGGCTTCTTTTTATATGGCTCTTTTCACTTCACATACTGTTTTTGAGGTTCATCCATATGGAAGCGTACATTACTATTTCATTACTTTTAAATTGCATTTTAGTGGTTCATTCTCATGAACAGGGAAATGAGCTATAATTTCCCCAGTCTTAAAAAACACATAAACAAAACTCTCTCTCTCTCTCTCTCGATACCACATTCTGTCAAACTGCTATTCTCCTCACACAAGTCTTCAAAAGAGTTATCTATAGTATTATTTCCACTTTTCCCTTTTTTTCCTCTTAAAATGCTTCCAATGAGACTACTTTCCCACCTGTCCAAAAAACTGTTATTTCTACGGTCCACCATGAGTTAAATCTCATTTTTTACTTTATTTTACAAGTCTGTTCTCTATACAGAAACTAGGGAAAAAAAAAAAAAAAAGCTTTTTAAATGTAAGTCTGATCTCTTCACTCCTCTTCTTAGATTTCCCCAATTCTCTACTATTTTGCTCAGAATGAAAGTCAAAACCCTCACGATGGCCTGCAATGCCCCATCTGGTATGATGAGTACATGTTAGCGCTCTGTTCCCACCCTCTCCTACTGGCCCCTTTGAGCATCCGTAAGAGCCACAATGCTCTTCTTGCTACTTTTGGAAAGCATCAGTAATACTTTAACCTTTCTATTTCTTCTTTCTGGAAAAAAAAAAAATCATAGAGATATTCTTATGTCTTACTCCTCTCTTTCTTCTTATCTATGAAGATTTCCCTGAATGCATACTTAAAATAGCCCCAATACCTTTTTCATTTTTCTCTTTAGCTCTTACTGACAGACTATATATTCTCCTTATTTATGTCTGTTCTTTGCCTGACTCACCCTTAGAATGAACAGTTGGAACATATTAGGTACTTAATGAGCACACGTTGACTGAACGACTAAGTTTCAATCACTTACTTTCTTTTCCAGTAAAAAGGTACTATTGAAGGAGAAAAGAAGAAATTGCCAGGAATGGGCAGCAATCCCTGTACCAACAGATGTAAGATTACTCCAAACTTGGCTGTGAAAGAAAGGAGAAGCCAAGGGGGTTAATGCTCAGAGACTAAGACCCTTTGTACTTCTTTGCTCCTGTTTTTCTTGGTCCTTCGGAATAAACACAAGTCTTTACCACTGTTTCTTAAGCACATGACAGGTGGCAAGGGGTTTTACTGGAACGAGGAGGATCTGCTTATGGGAAAGATATGATATGCTAATCTGTGTGTTCTGTGAGTTCTGTTAAACATAGCCTAGGGGGACAATGCGCACATCTTTTAGATCACAGGGCAGCTGTTTGGGCTAAGAAAGTTTCTTCAGGGAAGGCAATTCCACAGGGCATTCCTACTGCAGACTGGTCATGCAGGCCTCAGCATTCCAAAGGCCTACCCCTTCTCTAAAACCTTCCCCACCCCCAGCGGCACCTGTGTTACATTTTAGCAAGCCAGGTATTATGGATGATTTCATGCTCTACATTAACCCCAACAAGAAATTAAAATCCTGTGGGAAATAATAATAGGACTGTAGAAGATTGTTTTCATTAATGACACTGATTTTTCATGTTTTCCTATATCTTCTCCCTTTGGTGATTGTCATGTCAAATGGACTTTGTGCTTTGCCATGTGAGTAGCTCTGGCTGATGAATAACAGACCACATGGTTTAAGAAGATACTAGAAGAGTGTTTCCGAGCTCCCATCTTCTCTCTTATTCCATCGCTTTCTTCACCAGAACATCCTCAGGTTAGTCTATTGGAGGGTTAGATATAGAAAGCAGAGTGATGTTATCCCAAAAGATCCAGCTAAGGCTCCAGACTTGTGACAGAGCCCAGTCAAGTTCTGCAAATCTATCCAGTCAAACAACACCTGACAACAATTGCATGACTGAGCCAAACTGAGCCCATTTCAGATACAAACACCTGACCCAACAATCCATAGACTGAAGAGTAAATATAAACATTTATTGTCATGTTTAGTCTATACCAGGAAATGATGGTTGTTTGTTACACATCACTGTAATGGCAATAGATAACTGATCCAAGAATAATTTCATACTAGAGTACCTGAGCTGTAACTGGATACACCAAATATTGATGTAATGATGCTGACTCACTACACATGAGGATATAAAGAATAGAAATAAAATTAAGTTAAAATATATAAAGCACAACACTCAAAGAAAGCTTTGGGGGCTATGCGCTGATAAAGGAACACACTGTAAAATGATCCTTAAAACTCAAAATTAAAAACTGAGGTATCTATCTTTGAACATGACTTGCCCAAAATTGTGTGTTTGTGTGTGTGTGTGTGGTACTAGGAGATATATAATAGGTCGGAAATTGACTGCAATGTTAATATATCAAATTAACAACACAAATATATTTTTTTCTTGAACAAACAAACAGGAATCCAGACTTCAATTTAAGTATTTTTCTTTCTCTCTCTCTCTCTCTTTATATGTATATAAAGATATGTGTATATATATATATAAAATATGTATGTATTATCATATTATTAATATATATATTATTTATTTATTTGAGAGAGAGAGTGAACAGGAGGTGGGCAGAGGGAGAAGCAGGCTCTGTACTTAGCAGGGAGCCCAACATGGAGCCCAGCGTGGGGCCTGATTCCAGAAACCTGGGATCAGGACCTGAGCAGAGGCAGACTCTTAACCAACTGAGACACCCAAGTACCCCTTTTTCATACTAATATTAATAATAAAAACTGAGATATTTCTTTATAAAATGAAGGAAAAGCACAACACATAATAGGACTTTAAACTTGAATTGCTGATCTGATTTCTTAGTTAAGGAAAATGCATATACCCAATTCCCAATGTGTTAAAACAGTAACACAAATAGAGAATTGTGAACATAATAGTGACATGTGGGCAATGTCTTAACTAGAAATATCTCCCAACAGAATCCTAATCTGTACCAGAATAGTCAGATAATGAGCCATCAAGCATGGAGAGAAAAACAGAAACCTGTGCTTTAGTTGATTAACCTTTTTCACATGCAAAGAAAAAGAATCTCAAGCTAATCAAATACATTTCTGTTTAATAGAATAGATTGCTCACTTCTCATAGCAGTATGCTGCTAACAGATGACAAGAGATGAATGCTTATCCATGATCTAACCCAACATGTTAGTTAAATTAGAAAGATACCACAATTAGTATGATTTGGTCTCCATTGAAAGTCAAATAACATAAGAGACAAATGATGAAGAAATACAGAAATTTGGATCTGTGGGGTCACTTTAAAGTCTGCTCACTAGCTCATTATCTTTTTGTCAATAAAGGCTTTAGAGTTGAAGATTCAGGAAACTCTGTGTGAAACCAAGATCTTCAGAGCAGCAGGTAGCCATAGTCTTCTGCTTTTTTGGCTCTGGCATTAGCTCCCTTAATTCTAACAACTATGAATCATACTTAGCATTATGTATCAGAACACATTAAAAATCCATGAAGGTCCTATATTTTGATCAATTTACCATTTCTAGCCAAAATGGTGATATGGGTAAGCTTTGCCTGTAGGACTCATTTAGAGTTCTCCCAGTCCTCTATTTTTATCTCCATAATAATTATTTCACAACATTTTAAAAAAGCCCTATACATTTCAAATAGCCTGATTTAAAAAAGAAAGAAAGAAAGAAAGAAAGAAACTAATATGTTTAGGGTTAACAAAGGACAAACATGGTACTTTTCTAGCTGGTTATTTTTCTTTTTAATATATTTGCATTTTGTTATTGGGCTCTGATGGATTAACCTGAAGCATAAATATTTTGGAATGTACAGGCACTTTGGTGAGGACAACCACTTTGTGGCTGGGAGATTTTTTTTTTTTTCCCTAAAGATTTTATTTATTTATTTGACACATAGAGATCACAAGTAGGCAGAGAGGCAGGCAGAGAGAGAGGAGTAAGCAGGCTCCCTGCTGGGCAGAGAGCCCGATGCAGGACTTGATCCCAGGATCCTGGGATCATGACCTGAGCTGAAGGCAGAGGCTTTAACCCACTGAGCCACCCAGGCGCCCCTGGGAGATGTTTTTTTGTCCACTAATTAGAACAAGTAGTCATTTCGGAGATTGGGTGATTCTAGGTGATAGAATAGTAACTGTGACTCATTTCCAGTAAATAATGTAATGCTTTATATGAAGAAAGTGCTTTAGAAGTAAGAATAGCACTATTATAAAAATAACATCATTCTAATATTTTAGAAAACAACAAATGACATTTAATTTGTTCGTCCTTCATTTTTTTAAATTTCAGTTTCCCTTTATTAAATTAACCTTATTTCACTTATTAACTTTAATCATTTTTCTTAGTAGGGAGATATTTTAATATATAACTTTTAATATATTTTTAATACAAGCTCTTAGAGTTGCCATAAATTCCATGTAACTAAATCATTTTATTACCAAAATAAGATCACTTCCAATATATACACTTATTTCAGAGGTTACTATTTAAAAAATAAACCCCCAGAACAAATGTATATGTATTAGCAATAAATAAATAAGCAAATAATGAACTGACAAACGTACCTATATATGTCAATCAATTGAAAACTTATTAAGATTTCTAATTTACTTATTTTTATACAATGAAAAACACTTTGGTGATCTAAAAATGTATGGTAGTGTATAAAGATGAATTATGGTTTATAAATATGTAATTGTGATATTATGTCTATACATAACATTATATTTATTTGTTTATTTATTTGACAGAGAGAGAGGGAACACAAGCAGGGGGAGTGGGAGAGGGAGAAGCAGGCTTCACGTTGAGCAGGAAGCCCAATGCAGGGCTTGATCCCAGGACCCTGGGATCATGACCTGAGCCAAAAACAGACATTTAATGACTGACCCACCCAAGTGCCCCTATATATATAACATTATATTAAAACTGATATTTATTTCTGGATTTCTACATAATATGATGAAATCAAATTTTTTTTTTTAGATTTATTTATTTATTTTAGAAAGAGAGAGGGTGCGCCTGGTGGGAGGGGCGGAGGGAGAGGGAGAAAAAATCTCAAGCAGATTCCTCTTAAGCTCAGCAACCTGCATGGGCTCAATCAATCCCAGGACCCTGAGATCATGAGCTGAGCTGAAATCAAGAGCCAGATGTGCAACTGACTGAGCCACCCGGGTACCTCATGATCAGATTTTTATAATTCAGCACAATGTGCTTATGTAGATTTTTTTTTTTAATTCAAGTTAGTTTACATAGTGTACTATTGGTTTTAGTAGAATTTAGTTATTCATCACTTACTATAAAACTCAATGCTCATCCCAACAAATCTTCTTAATGTCCATAACCCATTTAGCACATTCCCCCTCACCCACCTCCCCTTCAACAACCCTCAGTGTGTTCTCTATTGTTAAGAGAGAACTAACTTATGGTTTGTTTCCCTCTCTGTTTTTATCTTATATTATTTTTCTTTCCCTTCCACTATGTTCATCTGTTTTGTTTCTCAAATTCCATAACGAGTGAAATCATATGATATTTGTCTTCCTCTAACTGACTTGTTTTGCTTAGCATAATATCCTCTAGTTCCATCCACGTTTGTTGCAAATGGCAAGATTTCATTCTCTTTGATGGCTAATATTCCATTGTGTGTGTGTGTATGTGTGTGTGTGTGTGTGCGCACACATATAAACTACATCTTCTTTATCCATTCATCAGTTGATGGACATTTGGACTTTTTCCAAAATTTGGTTATTTTTGATAGGGCTGCCATAAACACTGGGCTGCATGTGTCCCTTCTAATTGGCATTTTTATATCCTTTGGGTAAATACTTGGTAGTGCAATTGTTGAGTCATAGGGTAGTTCTATTGTTAACTTTTTGAGGAACTCCTATAATGTTTTCCAGAGCAGCTGCACCAGTTTGCATTCCCACCAACAGTGCAATAGGATTCCCCTTTCTCCAGGTATTTGTTAACATCTGTTGTTTCCTGAGTTCTTAATTTTAGCCATTCTGCCAGATGTGAGGTGGTATCTCATTGTGGTTTTGATTTTTATTTCCCTGATGATGAGTGATACTGACTGTTTTTTCATGTGTCTATTGGCCATTTGTATGTCTTCTTTGGAGAAATATCTGTTCATATCTTCTACCCATTTCTTAACTGGATTACTATGACATTATACCTACAGATAACACATTATAGAACCTGATGGTCATTTCTGGATTTCTGATGAAATCAACTTTTTATAATCCAGCACAATGTGCTTATGTAGATTATTAAAATGGATAATGTCTTACAGAAAAAAATAATCTTAATAAAACAGAGATGATCATATAGTAAAAAGTTGTTTTACAGTACCTTCACTACTGTCTAGAAGATTGTATCTTTTCACTTTTTAAGATTTTCTTCCAACATTTTTTATTTTTAATAAGTAAACTCTCATTTTTAAAGTAATTAAAATACATGAGTTTGTGTAAATGTATATTTAAAAGTTTAGAAATATGTTCCCCAAGTCAGCCACTTTTAAAGATAATTTCTATAGTTACTTCAGCCATACAAGTAAGTGCACACTTATTTAAATTCACTGTTGGAATGTTCCAGAAATACATAAATCAAATGGAAATATATTCTAATTTGAAAGTATAAGAAAAAAAGGGAATCCCTTCTGTCAAGAGAAATTAATATTTTAACACACTTTAAAAAAAAGATTTATTTATTTATTTGAGACAGACAGAGTGTGTAGAGTGAAAAGGAGAGAGAGAGAGACTCCCAAACAGACTCCCCATTAAGTGTGGAGCCTGACATGGGTCTCAATATCATGACTTGAGCCTAAATTCAGAGGCAGACACTGAAATGACAGAACCATCCAGGTGCCCCTTATTGTACTTTAAAAATCAAAACAAAACAAATGCAACAACAAAAAACTTTTTTAGGATAATAATTTTAAACTTAAAAGTCAGATGAATAAAAATATTTCAGAGGGGGGAGGAGCAAGATGGCAGAGGACTAGGAGACCTAAATTTCATCTGGTCCCAGGAATTCAGCCAGATAGTTATCAAACCATTCTGAACACCTACCAACTCAACAGGACCTCAAAAAAAGAATATCAGCAGTTCTATGAACAGAAAAGCAACCACTTTATGGAAGTGTATATTCTTCTTGGGTCATTGCTACCTTTTTAGCATTTTGTTCTCTCATTCATTTATTCTTCCCTGGACAAAATGACAAAACTGAAAGACTCACTTCAAAAAAAAAAAAAGAATGAAAGGCTGTACCAACTACAAGGTACCTAATGAATATGGACATTAGTAAGATGTTGTAACTAGAGTCCAGAATGATGATAATAAAGATACAAGCTGGGGTTGAAGAAAGCATAATGGATTCTAGAAAATCCCTTTCTGGAGAAATAAAAGAACCAAAATCTAACCAAGTCAAAATCAAAAAGACTATTAATGAGGTGCAATAAAAAATGGAGGCTCTTGTGGCACCTGGGTGCCTCAGTGGGATAAGCCTCTGCCTTCAGTTCAGGTCATGGTCTCAGGGTCATGGGATTGAGCCCCACATCAGCCTCTCTACTCAGTGGGGAACCTGCTTCCCCCTCTCTCTCTGCCTGCCTTAATAAATAAATAAAATCTTTTTTAAAAATGGAGTCTCTAACTGCTAGGACAAATGAGGCAGAAGAGAGAATTAGTGATATAGAAGGTGATTGATGGAGAATAAAGAAGCTGAGAAAAAAAGAGATAAACAACTACTAGATCATGAAGGGAGAATTTGAGAGATAAGTGATATCATAAGATGAAACAATATTAGAATAATGGGGATCACAAAAGAAGAAGAAAGAGAGGGGCAGAAGGTATTCTGGAGCAAATTATAGCAGAGAACTTCCCTAATTTGAGGAAGGAAACAGGCATCAAAATCCAGGAGGCACAGAGTACTCCCCTCAAAATCAGTAAAAATAGGTCAACACCCTGTCCTTTAATAGTAAAATGTACAAGCCTCAGAGACAAAGAGAAAATCCTGAAAACACCTTAGGACAAGGGGTCTATAAAATAAAATGGTAGAAACATTGGATTGGCAGCAGATCTATCCACAGAGACCTGGCAGGCCAGAAAGGACTGGCATGATCTATTCAGGGCACTAAATGAGAAAAATATGCAGCTAAGAATACTATATCTAGCTAGGCTGTCATTGAATATAGAAGGAGAGATAAACAGCTTCCAGGAAAAACTTTTAAAAACTGAAAGAATTTGCAGACACCAAACCAGCCCTACAGGAAATATTGAAAAGTGTCCTCTAATCAAAGAGAAAACCTAAAAGTAACATAGATCAGAAAGGAACAGAGACAATATACAGTAACAGTAACCTTACAGGCAATACAATAACATTCAATTCATATCTTTCAATAGTTACCCTGATTGTAAATGGGCTAAATTCCCCAATCAAAAGATGCAGGGTATCAGATTGGATAAAAACAAACCAAAACAAAACAAAACAAAAAAAGACCCATGGGTATGCTGTCTGCAAGAGACTCATTTTAGACTCAAAGACACCTCCAGATTTAAAGCCAGGTGTGGAAAACCATTTACATGTTAATGGACATTAAAAGAAAGCTGGGGTGGCAATTATATCAAACAAATTAGATTTGAAACCAAAGGCTATAATAAGACATAAAGAAGAACACTATAACATACTTAAAGGATCTACCCAACAAGAAGGTCTAAGAATTTTAAATAACTATGCCCCTAACATGGGAGCAGCTACTTATATAAACCAATTAATAATAAAATCAAAGAAACACATTAACAATGATACAATAATAGTAGGGGACTTTAACACTCCCTTCATTGAAATGGACAGATCATTTAAGCAAAAGATCAACTAGGAAATAAATGCTTTAA